>NC_090024.1:71180860-71780860 GCF_037176765.1 Anolis sagrei
CACACCACCACCCCTCTCCTGTTGGGTGAAGAGAGGATGCGAACCATGAGAAGGCCAGCAACTCTCCCACTTGGGCTCCACATCTCCCCTTTCACCCCCTTCCCAAAAAAACCTTTAAAAACCCTTACAAACTGTCCTGGGGGAATGAAGGGAAAGAAAGGGAAACGAGAGAAGAAAAGAAGAAAAGGATTGGTGAAGAGAAGATTATGAATGGAAGGAATGGTAGAAGGAAAGAAAGAGGAAGGAAGGGAAAGGAGGCAGGGATGGGAGAGGAAAGGAAGGGAAGAGGCAGGGAAGGAACAAAGAAAGAAAGAAAGAAAGAAAGAAAGAAAGAAAGAAAGGGGGAAACTGGTGAAGGGAAGAGAAGAATATAGAATCAGAGAGTCCTAGAGTTGGGAGACACCTGGTGGGCCATCCAGGCCAACCCCATTCTGTGAATAAGCAGGAAAATCACACTCAAAGCACCCCCAACAGATGGCCACCCAGCCTCTGTTTCAAAGAGGCTTTTTTGAATGTTTTGTCCAGCATGAATGTAACTGAAAAGCCTTGCAGCTTCAGTGGCTGCTTCTCATTACTTTATTTTCCATACCATCTTGCACCTTAACAGCCTGGCTTCTACTAGCCAGCAGGAAACCTTTGGTGGGAGGAGTTCCCTAGCCCAGATTGCTTCATGTCTGCAAATCCTCTGTTTTCTGAGGGCCAGAGCAACCCATGGCCAGGTACAGCTAGTATACACACAATTGGCCATCCCCATCCACAGATTCCATATCCATAGATTCAGTCATCCATGACTGAAAAAACTATCCCCCACCTAAAATCTGTTTCTATTGTCTATAGTAGGAAGTGAGTATGTATGGGTTTTGCTATCCATGTGGGTTCCAAGGGTTTACTACACAGAAAAAAGTACTTCTTGGGTTATAGAGAATTATGTAGATGACATCTATCAAATCTATTTAATTTCTGCTTAATAGCTATTGTAATTAATATTCTTTGAATACTTTGTTTATCATTTCTTGTCATTCTTCTTAGTCTCTGTCGAGTCTACATCAACCTCTCCTCCGTTTGCCTATTACCATCATAGAAACCTTCAATAAGATTTCATTTCTTTTCTTTTTTTTAAATCTTCTCCTGAGTGAGAATGAGAGAGCAGGAGAAAAAACGTTTTGTATAATTGATAATTTTAGTATTTAGGAAAGTGAGCTTCAAATTAGCTGAGGATCAAATAGAAACTTCTAGATTTGTGTAATAAAAAAATAAGAGAAAGAATGTTAAAATTCTAAATCAATTCATGGGGGAAGAGAACCAGCTTCCAACCAAGGTTTTATGCTATATATTCATGAAGAACTGATCCATCTGTGATATTTTAACACGAGGGGGGGGGGTGTTAAAATATAAAATGGAGAATCTTCCAAACTTGCCGTGTTTTTTCCCCTGCATTGCTTATTAGGGAATGTCTTGTGAGTAACTATACATTACTAAAACATACAATACAACAGAAAAATGCAGAAATCTGTGTAATCCTATTAAATATTTATTTATTATCTATGAGAGCAGGCTAGTGTTTTGGAAATGAATACTATAGATTAGAATCCAGCAGTGTCTAAACAGAGTAAAATCAACTTGGCACCATACTGAGCTGGCTATCTCAATATAATAGATTAAAATTCGAGTGGGCAAAACCCAGAACAATTAAAATGAAAGTAAGTATTAAAAAACTGCTTATTTATTTCTGATTTTCATCTTCTTACTTCATAAAGAAAGTTATGAGCTAATAGAAAGGAAGACTGATAGATATACTCTGAAATAGCAATGAAAATATCACTAAAATCATGCAAGAAGACAGAATTAGAATAAGTAAAAGAAACAGGAAATAGATATCAAATCTTGAAGAGAAACATACAAAAATGTATCTGAAATAAAATACTTTATTTTCCTACTAATTGAAGCACAAATGGTAATTGAGGACACATCTACACTGTAGAATTAATGCATTTTAACACCACTTTAACTGTCATGAAACAATGCTATGGAATTATGGGAGTTATAGTTTTCTTTGCCAAAGAATACTGGAGTCTCACCAAACTACAAATTGTATGATTCCATAGTTTAGGTGATGCCAAACTGCATTAATTCTACATTGTAGATTCACCCAGCATCCAGTCAATTACATTTTTCATATGATTATAAAAATGATATTGACCTGACTCTGTGTAGAATTAAGTTTGACATCACTTTAACTACCATATGGATCGGGTGCACTTTCTGTGTTAAAAGAGTGATACCTCTTTGGTGACTATAAAGTGGTAATGACCACTATATAGGCATTACTATTTGGAAATCTGGTCATCTTTATTGTCCTACCAAACGAAGGAAAGCTATATTTCTCAAGAATAAGGGAAAACTATTTATTGAGAATTGAAGTGGATTTAACTTGAATCTTGGAAACTAAATCTGCAGCCCAATGTAACCATGCATCCCCCCACTTCAGTTCCACTAAAGTCAATGAGAATATACTGACGTATGTTTACTCCACTGAATGAGAGATTCAACCACTTTATGCGGTCATCAATATTGTCCAAATTAATGCATTTATAGTTTAGAGTCCATTTCTGTCTTTGAGATTTTGAAACACAGTTTTTCTTTTGAAGATCATAATGGGCATAACAGTTAATCAGAGCTGAGCAATCATGATTTTGTTCAAGTATTGTTGGGAAGAAATAAGCTTGAGAACTGATTTGTGAGTGTCCCTGTCTGTAAGAGAGCATCAAGGCAGGATGAAAAGCAAGCAGTGAGTGTTTCAAGACATAATGGAAGAGCATGTTGAAGTACTCTTCAGAAAACATTGCAGAATATGATGGCTGGAGTGGAAATGGCAGGGAACAGGGTCTATAAAAAGTGCCACTCAGGGACAGAAAGGAGAGAATAACTTCCACTTTGAAAGAAAAGTTCTGCTCCAAAATGTGCACATACTAACTCTATTGCTGATGGCTCTTACAATTAAGTTGTACTTCGGACAGACAAACTAAGATCTAACAACCAGGAGGGAGATTTCTTTTTAAATTATTTTTAACATAAACAATCCAAATCATTAATATAAAGAAACTGAAGGGAGAAAAGAGACCCCCCCCCCAAAAAAAAGAGAAAGAGAAAAGAACAGCAATAGCAATAGCAACAGCAACAGCAGCAACAACAACAAAACAGAAAACATATAACAATCCTGACAGTAATGAAATGGGGGAAATGTTATTCTATCATTACAGATCCAACAATCTTGGAAAGAAGTGACAGAATGCCGCAGGGTTTGGTCCTGGGCCCAGCACTGTTCAACATCTTTATTAATGATTTGGATGAAGGTTTAGAGGGCATACTTGTTAAGTTTGTTGAAGACACCAAACTGGGAGAGATAGCTAATACTTCAGAGGACAGGATCAGAATTCAAAATGACCACAACAGATTAGAGAGCTGGGCCAAAACTAACAAAATGAATTTCAACAAAGACAAATGTAAGATATTACACTTAGGCAGAAAAAAATGAAATGCAAAGATACAGAATGGGTGATGCTTGGCTCAAAAGCAATCCATGTGAAAAAAGATCTTGGAGTTATTGTGGACAACAAGTTGAACATGAGCGAACAGTGTGATGCAGCAACTTAAAAAGTCAATGGGATTTTGAGCTGCATCAAAAGGGGTATAGTGTTGAGGGAAGTTATGGTGTCTCTCTACTTGGCTTTGATTGAACCTCACCTGGAATACTGAGTCTAATTCTGGGCACCACAGTTTAAAAGAGATATTGACAAGCTGAAAGGTGTCCAGAGGAGGGCAACTAAAATGATCAAAGGTCTGGAGACCGTGCTCTTTGAGGAGCGAATTAAAGAGATGGGTGTGTTTAACCTGCAGAGAAGGTTGACAGGGGATATGATAGCCATGTATAAATGTGTGAAAGCATGTAATAAGGAAGGGGTAGCAGGCTTGTATTATTCTGCCCTGGACACTAGGACTCAGAGCAATGGTTTCAAATTACAGGAAAGGAGATTCCA
Source organism: Anolis sagrei (assembly GCF_037176765.1). Lineage (NCBI taxonomy): Eukaryota > Metazoa > Chordata > Lepidosauria > Squamata > Anolidae > Anolis > Anolis sagrei. Next base: position 71,184,898 of record NC_090024.1, read on the forward strand.
CCTGAACATTAGGAAGAACTTCCTGACTAATCAGTGGAACTCTTTGCCTCAGAGTATGGTGAAAGCTCCTTCCTTGGAAGCTTTTAAACAGAGTTTGGATGGCCATCTGTCAGGGCTGCTTTGATTGTGCTTTTCCTGCATGGCAGGAGGTGGGACTAGATGGCCCATGTGGTTTCCTCCAACTCTATGATTCTAGGATTCTATAAACAATCCTACTGCAATTACTAATAATGGATACCACACATTATAGTATTTCTTATTGTTCAAAAAATCCTTAAAAGTTTCCAGTTCTTCAAAAAGTCTTCAGTTTGCTCATCCTTTAGAATTCACATTAATGTGGCTACTCGAGCAAATTCATCACTTTTAACAATCAGTTCTTTTATCCTTGGTGTTTCAGTTCCTTGTCAGGTTTAGGCAAAGAAGAAGAAGAGGAAGAGGAAGAGGAAGAAGAAGAAGAAGAAGAAGAGGAAGAGGAAGAGGAAGAGGAAGAGGAAGAGGAAGAGGAAGAAGAACTTTATTTTTCTACCCCACCTCCATCTCCCCGAAGGGACTTGGGGTGGCTTACATGGGCCAAGCTCAGGGAACATACAATTAAAAGCAAAGCAAAAACAAAATACAATTTAAAAAGCATAAAACAACATTGCAATAATAGACAGGCATCAAGCAACAAAAAACTAATTTGAAAAAGGGGGGAAGGCCAATATACAAGCTGATTAAAGAGTAATTGGTTCAATAAGGTGGATGAAAATATATAATAGCATAGAAAATATAATGAAAACAGAGCAATTTAACAGGATCAGAAACAATTCAGATTGACTTACAAAATCTGAATAGTAATGTAATATAGGAAATTCAGGTTAAATGATAATTAGGTCGCAGTACAGGTTGTATGTCATGGGGTCGTCAGTCAAATGCACAGCGAAACATCCATGTTTTTAATTCCTTACGGAATGTGGCTAGGGAGGGCACCAGCCTGATCTCCCTGGGGAGAGAGTTCCAGAGGCAAGGGGCCACCACCAAGAATGCCCTTTTCCTTGTCCCCACCAATCACCCCTGAGATGGGGGCGAGAGTGAGAGAAGAGCATCCCTGGATGATCTGAAGGATCACGTGGGCTCATAGGGGAGGAGGCAATAGCACAGATGGGCAGGTCCTGAACCGTTTAGAGCTTTATAGGTAATAACTTGCACCTTGAATTGGGACCGGAAACTTATTGGCAGCTAGTGGAGCTGCTTAAACAGGGGGGTTTACCGCTCCCTGTAACTTGCTCCAGTTAACAATCTGGCCGCCGACCTTTGTAGTTTCCGAACTGTCTTCAATGATGGCGCTACGTAGAGAGCATTACAGTAGTCCAATCTTGAGGTAACTAAGGCGTGGACCACCATAGTCAAGTAAAACTTCTCGAGGTACGGTAGCAGCTGGCACACAAGTTTTAACTGTGAAAAAGCCCTCCCGGCCACCACTGTTACCTGAGCATCAAGCGTCAGCACTGAGTCCAGGAGGACCCCCAAACTGCGGATCTGTGTCTTCAGGGGGAGTGTAACCCCGTCAAACACGGGTTGCCACCCTATACCCCATTTGGCCGAGCAACTGACCTGGAAGACCTCTGTCTTGTCAGGATTCAATTTCAACCTGTTGGCCCTCATCCAGCCCATCGCAGTGGTCAGGCACTGGTCCAGGACCCAAGGGGCTTCCTTGGATTTTGGTGGAAAAGAGTAGTATAGTTGCGTGTCATCTGCATAGAGATGGCAATGCACTCCAAAACTTCGGATGACCTTGCCCTGTGATTTCATGTAGATATTAAAGAACATGGGGGAAAGAATAGAACCTTGCGGGACCCCACAGGTCAAGGGCCAGGGGTCTGAGCAGGTATCTCCCAGCTTTGCCAACTGGGTGCGGCCTCCAGAAAGGGCTGGAATCACCCCCAAGACCCATACCGGAGAGCTATTCCAGAAGGATACCATTATCAATGGTATCAAAAGCCACTGAGATGTCCAAGAGAACCAACAAGGTCACACTCCCCCTGTCAAGCTCTCTTCGGAGGTCATCCACCAAGGTGACCAAAGCCGTCTCGGTACCGTGACCAGGCCTGAAACCAGACTGCAAAGGGTCCAGAAAATCGGTTTCATTCAATAATCCCTGGAGCTGAGAAGCAACCACTCGCTCCAGAACCTTGTCCAGAAAAGGGAGATTTGAAATTGGCCAATAGTTGTTTAATATAGATGAATCAAGAGATGTCTTTTTTAAAAGCGCTCACGACTGCCTGTTTAAGGCAAGATAGAATTAGTCCTTGCTCCAAAGAAGCATTTATTATCTTTGACAACCAGTCGGCCAACCCTTCTCCGGCAAGCTTTATAAACCATGACGGGCAAGGGTCCAGTGCACATGTGGTCGCCCTCACTGCTCCGAGGATCCTGTCAACGTCATCAGGCTGCACCAGTTGAAATGAATCCAATAAGATGAAATGAATCCAATAAGATGCCTTGGTTACCTCATCTGACACTGTAGGAAAGTTGGTGTCCAGGTCAGAGCGTATCCGAGCGACGTTATCTGCAAAATGATGCGTGAATTCACTGCATCAAGTGGCTGGATTGTCGAGGGGCTCCTTCATTCCAGGAGAGTGAAGGAGCTCCCCAACAACCCGAAGCAACTCAGCTGGTTTGTTTTTTGCAGACGCGATGCAGGCAGTTGAGAAGGATTTCTTGACTGCCTCCAATGCCGCAGAGTAGGCCTTAATAGAGGCTCTAGCCTTGTTCGCTCGGGAACACTCTGAGATTTCCGCCAAATGCCCTCTAGACTTCATCTCGAGCACTTCATCAATGCCAACCATAGTCTTGCTTCTATTGTCATATATTAATGCATATTTCAGTACACCCAAGAAGAGCTTTAAGATGATCTTTTGTTTTCTTTAATATCCTTTGAAAACACTGAGTGAGTAAAGATGCTGGAATTTTTAATGTGTTATCCATTAACAATAGTTCCAGAGTTCAGATTCCATGTCCAATTGAAATGAAGAGGTGAGAAACAAATGTTAAATTAAATTGGAGCTACATATAATTGATTAATTATTAACTACTTAATTGCAAATGCAGACCATAAATGAAAGCAGTGGTCATCCTAAACATGCTCTTAGATTATCAGGACAATAATTCTAGTCTCAATACCTGGCAATATACCTACAGCTTGTAATGAACTGACTGACTGGTAACATAAGGCCAGGAAACCCTTCAAGAGCAGCCCCCCCTCCCTAAAAGTCCAATGTTTTAAAGAGGGCCTAACCCCTAAGCCAGTCCAAATTTTATCTCCCTGAGCCATGGCTGCCAGTGCCTAATAGAAAATTTCCATTCAGAACTTGTTTTTAAGCTGGGTCAGTCTATAAAACTTTTTATAAAAAGAAAGATATACAGTGCATCGGACTGCTTTTGACTATAAGAGATAATCAGGCACTTCAACTCCTGGATATCTTTAGACTGCTGCAGTATTGCTCTTAAATCAAATCAGGACCTACATTTTCAGGACTCATGTGTTGTCCTTTGGTTGAACAGTGTGAACTGAATCATAAATATTACAAGTTTTCAATGTGATCCATCACGACTCTCCTTATACATAATTGATTCAAATAAATTTTAATATTAAAAAAAATCAAACTTGGTATTTATTTCCAGGGGTCTGTACTGGGAGCCACAGTAGTAAGTCTTTATCAGATAAATTATCAAATAAATTAAGCAATTTCTTTAACAGTTCAATTTAATTATTAACTTCCCTAGCAGCAAGGATCTGGCAGGGCACCAGGTGCTTTAGTAAGCAATGTTTTCATTTCTTTTTAAAATAGTCATCTAGTTTTGTGACTCCAGAGATGATTTAATGACACAATAACCTAGTTTTGTTTTGAAGGTGCTGCAATGCTCTTTGTATATTGGTTACTTAAAACCAAATGGATTACCTCCTGGAATTAGTCCCAGAAAGAAAAGGGGGAGAATCTGCCACATGCAAACTGATTGCCAAGACATTGTTATATCATAAAAAAGCAGCAGAGTGTTGAATCTTTTTTTCTTTATCAAGTTTCATTTGTGAGCTGAATTCAAATCAATGTTAAATAGCATTGATCTTGGGGAGGGGTAGAAATTAATGAGGTATGGATGCATTTAATTTTAAAGTAGCTCCAAAGTAGTATTAGAAAAAGGAGATATTCTCTTAAATTATTCTCTATAGCCTAGTTTCTGTGACACAGAATTGTACATTAATTGTTGCAAATGCAATCATACGTGACATTTAGCAATTAAATCTATTGGTAGTTTTTAGTTGCAAATGGACAGTACATTGGTTTTATTCAGATATTTTGGCATAAAACTGATGTGAATGAAGGTACCCAGGTTGGAAAACTGGAAGACTGTTAATGGTTCATCTGCCCAGGGCAGATGCTGAATCCCTTCTGGAGTGAATGAAACTCTTTTAAAAGAGTATTGTTTGCGGATCTTCACTAATTCAATCCTTGTAGAGATGTGGAGCAAATTTCCAAACCATCTCATTCCCATTGAAAGAGGCTATCTTGACACATTGAAGCAGACCTCTCAGAAACTGCTAGTCATCCCAGATGTCTTTCCTTCAATGTGATAATGAGACAAGAAGTGGTTTTTGGTTGTTGAAGTTTTTGTAATTTGTGTCAAAAATGCTTCTGTAAAATCCTATGGCCTTTCTCCTTTGTCAGGCAAAGGATGCCTGCAGCAAACACAGAGCAGTTGGTTTGATGATGAAAAAGATACAAACACTCTATCTCATTCTTCTTATTTCTGAAACTCAATGTAACACAGCAGGTGCTATCATAGCATCGTGCAACTTCATTATTGTCCAATTTGTGCAAAAATGATTTTTGCAAAGGTGAGAACTCTCAGCAGAAAGGGCAGGAAAAATCATACTACATTGAAAGTGAGGTAAAAATCTGATCCACTGTTCTTACCTGTGCAAAAGAAACAAGGAGTTTCATCTCTTCATTCTTGTTATCAGAGTCACAAGTGGCTTCTGTGTCTCCAAGTCCCAGCTTCCATCTATTTTTACATTTAGCTGATGTTTTAATGTTGTCTTTTATATCACCACCTTATTACTGCATTTATAGTTTTCAGATTTCAGATTTTAGATTTCTGAGTGTATGGAAATGATACCTCAATCCTGAAGTATTCCCTGTCCCTAGGGGCTTCTAATACAATTTTTTTCTGAATGAAACATTTGTTGTAGGTTGAGGTCATTCCTAGCAGTGAGATAGCAGACAGGATTCTGTTATAATTCACTGTGCAGTTACTTTAGGGACAGAAAGACATTCTGTGTATCTTTTCCCAAAGGCCTTTTTGCATTATTTGTCTCTCTGTTTTTGCTTTAGCTGGCACAAAAAACTTTCACCAATTTCTACTGTTGCTATTGTTGTCGTTTTGATTGTAACTTCTCATCAGTCTATGAGTCAAATAACGCTGGTGGGAGAACATCCCAAGAAAGTACTGCTTCTTTAAAAAACAGAACAAGATCAGTTTAGCCTGTTTCTGAAGTTTGCCCCCAAACAACTGGTTATATAGAAGCTAATAAATAAAATCTGTATTTTTAAATAAAAAAATAAAGGAACACATACATCAATAATTTTGGCTTTAAGTCATTATTACTGCCTATAGAGCTGGATCATCTTGACAATGTTGATTTTAAACAGAGGTACACCGTCTTTTCCATTTTTTCCCCAACAGAATGTGTGGGGTTACGGGAGGTGATCTTATATACCCCTAAGGATATCTAAGGGCACTTCTACACATGACCTAAAATGCAGATGAAACAGAATAAATAGAAAGGCATGTGTGGCTAAATAGTATTTCACGAAAATGTGCACTGATTCGGATTAACAGCTGAAAAACAAGTATTAAAAAGGTGCTCTTAAAACCCAACTTTTACTGAAAAAAAATGTGCACATTCACATCACTGTATATCTCTGCAGTTGAGGAAAACATGTGATCTTTGATTGTATACCCTGATGTGGACTGCTCCAGAGCATGTGCGCATTTTAAAGTCCCAAATCAGATCATCTGGGTTGTAAACAAATAGAGCCACAGACACACAGGTGGCTAAATGGAAGTACAAATGGAAAGCAATTACAATGAAAACTCTCTGCAACCATTCCTTGGATATTATTATTATTATTATTATTATTATTATTATTATTAACTTTATTTGTACCCCGCTAGCATCTCCCGAGGGACTCGATGCGGCTTACACAGGCCGAAGCCTCAGAACACAATACAGTAAAAACATAACACAACAATACACAAAGCAAATCAAAATAGTTAAGCAGAATAACAACAACAGTGACAATACATCAGGACACTTTAAAACTGGGCCGGCCAGAGCAATGGGGTACAGGGTTAAAAGTGCTGAAATGGCAGGAGGCACGTAGGATTAAAATAGTGCGGTGTGCAGCAAAATTAATTGTACTAAAGTGCTTCTAGGACTTGGGATGGGGAATTCCTAATCTGAGAAGGCACATCGGCAAGTTTTTAGGTTCTTTCTGAAAGCTGCTAAAGTATGCTCTTTATGAAAACAAACAGAGCTTGAATTTACAGGAGGATGAGGAGAGATAATAAGAAAATCCGTTTGTGTGTAAATTTAGATATCTGCATGAACACATATGAAATCCAGCGCATCTCAGAGTGTCATTTTTTTATAAATAGTAAATTTCCACTGAATGTTCCCCATTTATTTTGTAGATTCCTAAAATCTACTACAAACAAAGATGTCAGGACAGCGGGGGACTATTTATGAAAACTGACAGGTCTGTGTTTGAACTTGCTGTCAGATCCTGCAATATTTTTTTTTTGCCCCACTTACTTGTCCTGCAGTTTGATACTGCCTGGAAGCACCCTAAGCCAATAGAAATGACTAGAAATATACAGAATGTTTTAGTTTTTTATTGTTTTCACATTGCAGATATAATTATTGTATTTACACACGACTAAATAAGAAAGTTCCGAGCAAAAAGCTATAAATACAGTTTTAATTGGAGTTAAGCAAATAAGATGTTGTGGAAAGACAGAAAAATGTTTAGTGGAGAAATCCAAGTCCAAGTCACTAACTGAACAGGTGGCAATGCAGGCTGCCAGTTTGAACAAGAGGCATATTTATGGCGGAATTCCATTTCTTATCCTTTACTAGCATTCAATTACCATAAGATCTGGAGATCTCTTCTATTACCCATCACTTGCCTTACAGAACTAGCATCTCCCTTAGCTCTTTTTAGTCAGTCATGAGTTTTAAAACTCTTTGAATCACATACCAATATTTAGAGTCATGAGATATCACAGTCTCCAGTAATTAAGGGGAACTTAACATATAGAAAGTTTAGCAAAGCTGATATATAATTCATAATGGAAGGACCTTGTGGACATAACATTAGAGCTATTTAGAAACTAAAGTTTTAGAGCCTTGAACACTGTGAGATTAGGTAATACCATTCAGATTTAAGATGTAAAAAATCCAAGTTAGTGGCTGAACAACATAGAAACCTGAATGAATAAGCTTATCTCTAGGGATTTCCTGAAGATTATTTAAAAGGAAAAAGAAAACCAGTTTATTTAGAAGACAGAATGTAAATAACAAGCTGAATTTGTGTCTTGTATGGTTATAGCAATTTTGTTAGCTGTGTTCTTCATTACACTTGCACCATGCAGTTATCATAAATCTATTTCTTGTTCAAGTAAAATAATTAAAGGGCAAGAATACCTTATTGAATGCCACCAGTGCATTGAATATATGTAACCATCATCCTGTAACACTGTCAACACAGAGGAAAAATGATTCACTCAAAAGGAAATTTTATTTTAGGCTAGGGCTAATCTAGATTGGGACCCTAGTTCACGGGGCATTCTCCTTTCTTTCTTTTTGGTTGGAGAAGCCCACATTTGCTCCATTCTATTTATTTATTTATTTTTGCTCAATTGGAAACTATTTCCAAATGTATTCATATATTCAATGTGTTTAACAATGCTTTCCATCCTGACAAATAGAAATTTAGGTCAGTTCATTAATGTTCAGATACTGTTCCAGAGAGCACACAGTGCAGATATCTTATGCACACAAATGTTGAACAAGGAATTGTCAAGGAAGTGTCAAACCATTTCCCCCTGTAAATGTGACAAAAATAGAATTTTTGACAGTTCTGCTGGAAGTGTGAATATTTCCCTATAACTCTAGCTAAAGTATATTTTAAGATCATTGCTTGCTGGTCTAATATGTCAACTCATTGTATTTGTTGTCAAAAAATTCAGGTGATGCATTTCATCAAATACTAAGAAGCAAGGAAGTGTCTTGTTCAGAAGTTGCCTGTTACATTTTTATCTGCTTTGCTTGGAAGGGCACTGTTCAAAATGAGATGAAAGAATGGTTTGTTTGGCAATCTTACAAATTTCATTCTTCAGAGCATTTGTATCCTTAGTTCTTTAGTGATGCTGACCCAGCTAAAAATGGTGTCTATCACTTGCAGGATCCAAACCAATCTAACAAACAAACAGCAAATATCCTCCTGAATAAGATTTTTATTTTGATTTCAGTGCTTTTAATGGAATAGTACTCCCAAAGCACTTCTGCATTTTGAATCTGGAAAGGGGTGAATTTGAGTGAACTATATGAAAAGTATAGTGCATTAATTCTACAATGTATTTACACTGTAGAATTAATACAATTTGACACCACTTTAACTACAGTGGTCCATTGCTATTGATTAATGGGAGCTGTAATTTGGTGAGGTACCTGCACTCTTTTACAGTGTAGACTAAAGACATTGTAAAACTACAACTCCCACAATTCCATAGCATTGGGCCATGGTAGTTGGGGGAGGTCAAACTGCATTAATTCTACAGTTCAGATCAGAGGTCTCCAAACTAAGGACAAGAGGCTGGATTTGATCCACCAAGGTCATTTACCTGCTCCCACCCTAAACTTTAGATGTAGGGTCACCCTGAGTCTGAAACAACTTGAAGGCACACAACAACAATCTTCATTGGCTTGACTATGTCATCAGCCAAAAGCAGACCCATACTTTTCATTGAAATATTGGTAAGTTTTTACGATGGTTTAAATTGTTCTTCATTTTAAATATTGTACAAGGGGTATTTTTTAAGTAAGGTCCGTTTGAACATAAGTACACAACGAAAGTTTATTTCAAAAAAGTAAATTTATTTTCAGAAAGTACATACTTCACTCTATTTTTTGACACAGTTACCAAGTTTTTTCAAAAACGTATCATACCTCTGAACCAATTTTAAAATACCCTCTTCATAAAAACTTGCCACCTGAAGCCACCAAATCGTCTGTAATCAAAGAAGGGCGACTGGAGCGGTCCTCATAATGGACGTTGTCACGGCCATCTTTGAATTGTCGTACCCACTTACGCACTTTGCTTTCACTCATAACAGTATCACCGTACACTTCACAAATCTGTCGATGAATTTCTGCAGCAGGCAGGTTCCTTGCTGACAAAAACCGTATCACTGAGCGAACCTCACATGCGGAGGGTGAGTTGATAGTCTCAAACATTTTTAAAGCACAGAACAGAACCGTACAGGTTAGCTACAGAGCGGAAACTGAGCACAGTTGTTCCTGAGGCATGCCAGTACATGACGCACGCGCTCGTTGCGGTGTGCGCACAAACTACTAGCATGAAGCACTATTACCTTCACGCAGAAGTGGTACCTATTGGTATACTCACATTTCCATGTTTTCGAACTGCTAGGTTGGCAGAAGCTGTATTTAACAATGGGGGATCACCCCACTCCCCAGAGTCTGACATAAAGTCTGCAACTAAGGTAATAAAATGAAGAAAATGCCAATACGTAGTCATTCACTTCACTCTTAAAGTTTTAAAAGTGAAAGTTGATAATATGATAGAAAAGAGAGGTTACCATAGAACACAGTTTGAATCTGCATTATATGAGTCTAAATTGACCATATAATGCAGTTTCAAACTGCATTATATGGATGCATAGATGGAGCATTATATTACATGTGATAGAACACCGGATTCTGAATAGTGATCACATTTATTAGTCATGACAAAGATGTCCTACAAGTATTAAATAATGGCAAATAACAATAGCATTATAATTCATAGTGTAGATAATTACTATAATTGTGATAATTACTACAGTTCATCCCTTTTATGCTACATTTATTTTATTTCTAATTATTGACATAGAAAAACAGCAATTCTCCATTGGAAAACCCTTTTAAAATTGAGCTTTAAGGAACTATTTTTTCTGTGCAGTTCCAAAGATTTCTGAAGTTTCAGCAAACTGTATCTGGATAATACTTCTTGCTCCTACATCATACTTCTTTGAATGCAGAACATGTCATTGCTTAGAAAATTTGATTTGAACTATTCTAGTTAGCCTCAAGTCAGCAAAAATCCTCTTGTGGAACTGATGTTTAAAATTAAATCTGGACCAGTAATCAAAATTTACATGGTGGCTCACAGAATTTGAAGTAGTTGTTTTTAGAAGTAACTTTTTGCTTCTTACTAGAACTATTTAAAAGGGACTCACTGCTGTTGCTTGTTACTGCTTGTTGAAAAGTTAACTTGATAAGTTATTTCTTATTAATGTCTTTAGAAACAGAAGTGGCAGCAAACTTATCAACAGTTGTAATTAACACTACAATGGTACTGAAAGTGAAAGCAAAAATGAAAAAGAAGGAATGTTTATACAAATACAAAATATGGGGATAATTTTTTCAAAAGTTTTTGCCAGAAGCTATTTTTAAAGATAAAAGAAGAAATCTTGTTTGTGACCCAAATGTAACACAACTACTAGTTTGTACAATGCATTTTTAAAAACCCGATGTTGGTAGTGCTGCAATATGAAATGTATCATTTCCCAGAACATAATACCATTTTGTAATGTTCTGTTTCCAAGCTCAGATTCATCTGATATGTGATGTATGAAATTTTCATTTTTCACTTGCTTTTCAATCATTTTCTTAACTGAATTAGAACTATTTTCTCCATTCTTTTTATGGCCCTTCATTATCAATTTCTCAGTGGGGCAATGGGTTAAACCTCTGTCAGCTCCAGCTCCACATATGGGGACATGAGAGAAGCCTCCTACAAGGATGGTAAAACATCAAAACGTTCGGTATCCCCTAGGCAATGTCCTTGCAGATGGCCAATTCTCTCACACCAGAAGCAAGTTGCAGTTTCTCAAGTCACTCCTGACAAACACACACAAAAATCAACTTCCCACTGAATTGTGGTGGAAAGCTCGGCCAATATTCTTTTGTCTGTATAATGCTGTTGCCTCAAAATAATACTATAAGTTTTTGTGTGCTCTCAAATTCTCAGATATCTATCACAAAGATGTCATGTTTTTTAGACAATGAAAAAGTTCCATTAACACAACCTTGTTACTTTGTCAGTTCATTCTTCTTTGAAATCCCCCTTTTGGTCTATATAGGCTATTCCAGACTGTTTATAATTTCCATCACAATGGGAGGAGGAGAAAGAAACCACAAATCTGAGAAAAAATGCTTCTTCCATATGGTGTTCATTCATTTGGATCCCCAGTTACTTTTCTAAGTAAAAAGGAATGAAAAAGTAGGCTCAATTTTAAGCATGAATACACCTCCCTAACAGTTGAGTGTTTTATGAAGTTTTAAAATATTAAGTACCTGAATATCCATAAGCCCTCCCCTTTATGCATTAGGAATAAAAACTTGATGAACCCAATAAAATCCAGATAAATTTTGCCTCAGTGTAACAAATGTTCTTCTTTTATGTGTCTGCTAACTATGTGGCCAGCCAAATGTTTTTGACACAACTATTCTGGTCATATCTATTCTAAAAATTTACCCTATGCTTGTGTTGTGAATTGTGTTCTTTAACTTTTGCAAGAAGTAGAGGATAGAAAGTAAGTGGAGTACAGAAAATATTTTAAGCCTAATTCTTAATGTAACATGGAAATATTGATTTTAAAAAGTGACAAATGCAATCCATTTCACTTCTCTACTAAATTTAGTAATGCTGAATCCATCAGAATTTCAAAAAATCAACTATGGTATTTGAAATCAGTCTTGGTCTTAAAGGGAACAAGTTGTAGCTAAAATATAAGTTCATTGAGCATAAAAAATAGCAGCACATACAGTTCTTGGCATCCTATTCTTTACCAGTGTATTTTCCCTTTCTGTCTCTCATCTATTGATATCTATCTAACCCAGTGGTTCTCAACCTGTGGGTCCCCAGGGGTTTTGGCCTAAAACTCCCAGAAATCCCAGCCATTTTTCTTAATCTGGGGACCCACAGATCAAGAGCCACTGATCTAATCTATCATCTATCTACTTACTACATGTTAGAATCTTTATTTTGATAGTTTTTAAAAAGAATTATATTACGTTTTGTTAAGGACCTCATTTTTGGTAATGGGTTTCAATACTCCTATATTTGAATACTAGCCGTCCCCTGCCATGCGTTGCTGTGGCCCACATGGGGGTTCGGTGTGGGAGGCTTGGCCCAATTCTATCATTGGTGGTGTTCCGAATGCTCTGTGATTGTTAAATGAATTATAAAGCCCTGCAACTACGACTCCCAAATGCCAGGTTTCTATTTCCCCCAAACTCCACCAGTGTGGAAGTTCTGTGTGCTAATTTTGGTTCAGTTCCATCGTTGGTGGGGTTCAGAATGCTCTTTGATTGTAGGTGAACTATAAATCCCAGAAACTACAACTCCCAAATGACAAAATCATTTTTTTGAGTGAAGGACATACATTGGGTTGTTAGGTGTCTTGTGTCCAAATTTGGTGGCAATTCCCCCGGTGGTTTTTAAGTTCTGTTAATCCCACAAATGAACATTACATTTTTATTTATATAGATGGCCAATACCACAAGACTGGATATCTTTATAGTAAATAAAAGATATACAGAAGTATCTTGCTGCACCAAAGTTGTATGAATTGCATCTAGTGTTCCTTATTTTTGCAAGGTTTATCTTCTAGCACATGAAAATTTGGATAGGATGATGCTACTCCTCAATCTGCTTCATTGGACTCTTCTACACTGACACTTAAAATGGGCTCAATACAGGAACCCAATGTCAGTTTAAGCAGCATCGTGCACTACTCCTAGAGGCCCAGCAGTCTTCTGGTGGGCCCCGTGACTTACAAAGGAGGGAAACATCTTAAAAACCAAGCTGTAGAATGCTAAGCAACACAGGTACACCACAATTTGTACTATTTATGTATTATGATTTATCATAAGCTTTTGTCCTGTATCTCGAATCCAACTTTAATTCTAATTCTATAAAACTTTCTCCCCTGTACACATGCATGCTGCAAGTTTCTGACTCTGTAGAATGAATGCAGTTTGCTGCTGCTTAAACTGATATGACTCAGAGTTACAGAATCCAGAGATTTGTAGTTTGACGAGGCACTAGTACTCTTTGGCAGAAAAGGCTAAAGCCCTTGTGAAACTGCAACTCCCATGATTCCATGAAACTGAGTCATGACAGTTTAAACAACATTAAAGTGCATTCATTCTACAATGTAGATGCGTCCTGGGTTTGAAGCGTTAGTTTTCCATTAGCATTGTCTATACTATTGTCATAAATTAAAGATGTTGCTATCTTTTGCACTTTTGGGTTGTAGAGGTAGTAAAAGGGTCCAAATCAAAATTGTGTTGATGAATGACTTTTTTTACTTAGAAAAGAAATGGTTATAGACTTCCATGCATATGAATATGGATGAGTATTACATTATGACTTTGAGATTTCATCCAACAAGAGAAGTAGTAGTTAATGGTCTTGCAACCATGGAATATATGCCTAGAGACATAAATTACAATGAAACAGAATTTAACTATAAAATGTGAATTAGCACCTGCTCCCCTACTCCAAGTATGTAAAGTGAAGTTTTCAAGGCCACCTAAGGGATTTAGATGCACACTGCACTCTAGTTTTAATTAAGAATTTCATGTCCATGTCCTTGGAAATTATACCAATTGCTTGTTTCACTTTATTTCATTCCACTCCACCTCTCTCTACTTCTGCTACTCCCCTTATTTTTAACAGACATGGAGATCTTAGGGTAAAATGTATCAAAATAGGAGGTATGTGGACTCTTTGCGTATGCTTTTCTTAATTGCTAATAAATCTTCAAGGTTCAGATATATTGTCCACTTTGGAGAAGCTTTAAATCCTGAATCTGTCCAATTTGGTTCTAGATTTGATACAAAGTTTGCACCTAGTAAGGATGGCCAGGCATATTTTAAGATTAAGCCTAGAAGTAAATATGGAAAATGTATTGTCGAAGGCTTTCATGGCCCGAATCACTGGGTTGTTGTAGGTTTTTTCGGGCTATATGGCCATGTTTTAGAGGCATTCTCTCCTGATGTTTCGCCTGCATCTATGGCAAGCATCCTCAGAGGTAGTGAGGACCTCACTACCTCTGAGGATGCTTGCCATAGATGCAGGTGAAACGTCATGAGGGAATGCCTCTAGAACATGGCCATATAGCTCAAAAAAACCTACAACAACCCAATATGGAAAATGTCAGTGTGTGTAATAATGCTGTGGCTCAATTCATATGTAATCTATGAGACACACCTTTCTGATATCCAACTCAATAATGTTCTGAAAGAGCAACATGGGTAAGTAGAACATGAATAGGAAAGATTACATTGTACCTGAAGCCCAAAAGAGAGCGGTTGTACACAGGCTGGATCTACACTGCCATTTAATCCAGTTTCAGAATGCAGATTATCTGCTTTGAACTAGGTTATCCGAGTCTACACTGGATTATCTGAGTCCACACTCAGATAATGTGGGATTTTCTGCCTTGATATTTTGGGATATAGGACTGTGTGGAAGAGCCCTCCCAGAAGCCCCTGCCATTTTACTGGCTGTTATGAATTGTGGGAACTGAAGTCCCAAACACCTGGAGGACCAAAGGTTGGGAACCACTGCTTTAGACTATCAGCTTTCCAACTGCTGCAAAAGCAGGAGTGAGTCCTGATTATGCAGTGGCCCTGATCTCGGGTTGGCATTGCATAACAGACACACTTAACATCTCCTCTCTTTCTCCTCGTGACAGCCGCCAATGAGCATGATATCGCTCATGTTAGTTAATACTCATCATATGGAGTGATGTTGGTCAGCACACAAGAGTGATGTGAAAGAGGAGGGGTGATTTTTCCTGGAAGAGGAAGCGGAGAGGAAAAATAATCCCTCCTTTCCTCCTCCCTCCCTTCTCCAATCACCTTGTCACTTTATACAGTGTCATTCCAGGCAATGATCAACCTCCATGAGTCATGTCTCACTCACTAGTCACCATGACAAGGAAAATGGGACCTGGGGAAAATGAATGGCATGTGTCATCCTATGTCCCTGGGCTTCCTGGAACTAGAGAACATGGGATGACTGTGTAAACAGTTATGTTCACTTACATCTTGGAACTGGCCAAATTGATTACATGGGCCCAAATTCATAGTTTGCACCTGTGACTTCGGTTGCTTCAAAAATGGTGATTCAAGGCTGCATTACAATAGCAATTTTGCTACCATAACGTAGCTGCCATGGAATTGATTCACCCTCTTTCACACAAAGTGGTCAGTGTAGATGTGCCCTATGTTATTTTTCATTAGTTACTTTAAATTTTGATCCTGTTTATGCGAGTTATTCAACTCAAAATATTGAGGACAGAAGCGCATGCAGCCCTTAAAATGCAAGAACACATTGTCAGCAAAATATACCTTAGATTACTAATGAGACCTTTCTCCTGCTGTGTGTGTTGTTGGCAGGGAAAGCATTCTAGCTTGAGCAGCAGCTCTTTCTATCTCTTTCCATTCCTTCTTTCCAGATTTTATTATCTTACCACTTTTTCACTATATTCTGCACTGTAAAGATCTCCAAAGTGACTTTTATTATAAATGCTAAGCATTTATTGGATTTCTGGGGCTGTTCCTAATTTTTTCTTGACTTAAGTAAAAAAAAAAAACATAGCATGAAATCACACTTGTGACAGCAATATATGGACAAAAATACTTATTTTGAGTCAAAGGCATGTTGGGGTTGTGTTATGACTTGATCTATGACAGCTTGATTCTTCAGACAGGTTCCCATCTCCATTACCACAGTTCTTTTACATACTTTATCACATTTCTGTTTTCCTATTGTTAACATAAAAGCATTTTTTTCTTTTCATCTTATACTAGCAAAACATTTTCATATGATATCATTTTGGTGGAATATTTAAATTTAATTTGTAAGCCATGAAAAGTTGTTACTTCATTTACAGTTTTCCTTATGGTTTCCCATAGGCATGAAAACACATGTTCTTCCTTGACATAGAGTTTCATTATTTTCTTTACTAAACATTCTCACCTGTCTAACAAGTGCAAGGCTGTGATTTCTGACTATAAAAATTCTCTTGCAAAACTTGTAGCTGCTTATATTTCTACACATTTACTATTGTTATTTTAAAAGGTACAGGCTACCACAAAAATATTGTTGACACCATTTTTCTCAATCTGCTAAAGTAGGAAAGCTATCAATTTATCTTGCTAGATTTATTAACCAAACCTTCCTGAGGGACGTAAGGATTACTTATTGAGTCGAGCCTGAATCACTGTTAACAAAAAGATTTGTAGTTTTTGGATGGCAATTTTTGTGTAATTTTTGAAAAGAGAGAGACGAAGAGGAAAACAGTGAAATGAATTCAGCGATACAATATTTTCAGAAAGAGTTAAGTCCACAAAATACTTGAGACAGGGGGATCTGTGGCATCTTTTTTCTTTTCTTTTCCTGGCAGAAGAAGCCTGCTCCATTTTTTCTTGAAAAATTCCCTCCTCCTTCAGAGAGGGCCCTTAGAACTCACTTTCCCAGTGGCACTAGCATAGGGTGGCCATTGAAAGTTCATCTTAGAGCATGATGAGAGTTGAAGTTTTTCTCTCTGTGTGTCTCTCAGCCAAAAAAAAAAAAAGCCTGGTGGTGTTCATGTTCTGATTGGCTGGGAATGGACACAACTGGCAGCTACCATTCCCAGAACCCTTTCTTGATGCATGTCTCTTTTTTAAAAAAATATTTTTAAAACTTACAATAATTCTTAAAAAATCAGTAGATTGGTGATTTTTTTTAAAAAAACTTGGCAGGCCTGCAGTTGTAAATGGGGTCTACAACTGAGATAGGTTTCATGAAGATAGGCCTTGAAATGGTTGAAAATTGAGCCTTTAAACTTTCCCATTGTCATCAATGGGCCAAATTAAATGGAAAACACCCCTCCCCTTTCAGGTAACTTTCTGGTTAAAAAACGAGGGATAAGATAGAAACAGACCTAAAAACAGTATGCTTTTTGGCCTGAATGCACATGACTAGCTACTACACTATTTCCCCACCCATACGGTTCTGGCCCAGCTCACTTGTCCGAACACATCCATCCCTACGTCACACCTCGTAATCTAAGATCATCCGGGGAGGACCTGCTCTCGTTCCCGTCTGGCGGGGACGAGAGACAGGAGCTTCTCGGCTGTGGCCCCCCACCTATGGAACGCACTACCAAATGAGGTAAGATCCACTCCCTCCCTCCTGGTTTTTAGAAAAAAATGGTTTTGGGACCAAGCCTTTGGGCAGTAGAAGTAAATGTATGCAGCATGACTGGAACGGCGATTCGACCAACAAGATTGTTTTATTGTTTTAATGATTGTTTTATTGCTTGTCGATATACTTTTTAAACTTGATTTATGTCTAATTGTACTGTATAATTGTAATTGTTTGTACTGACATTGAATTTTGCCATTACTCATGTGTAAACTGCTTTGAGTCCCCCTCGGAGTGAGAAAAGCGGTATACAAATACTGGAAATAAATAAATAAATGTTATTATCACAATGAAACTTTGAGTTGTGTTAGATGGAAAAATAGTGAATAGCTGAAGGAAGTTCCAAGGGTGACATTTCTAAATTCAATGAATGTTACACAAGCATAAAACCCTGTTGTACCCAGCTCTGTGAATTCCTTGAAAGGGTGTACATGCAAGTAACTTAATCTGGGATTCTAGGATATGACATTCTCATCCCTTGATGAAATCACAGGCGTCTGGTGGTTTTATTCATTTTGACATGGGATAGCTTCTTAAGAATGTATTTTCGGCCTGATCCATCTGCTGGTTTATTCATTGTGAAGTGAATTATACTAGGTTGGATTCAGAATTAGAATCCTAAGATTTGTAAGCCCTTATAGGGTTTTTATTGTCTTGATGATGCTTTTATTCATTATAAAACAAGCAAATGGACAATACAACCTTCTGAAACTGAATGTTTATACATAACTGAAAATAAATACAGCTCCAGACTGCAGCTGATTTCTCAATGTACAATGGGACTTTGGTATCTACTGGGATTTTGTTCAAGGACCCCCCATGGATACCAAAATCTGTGGATGCTCTATGTACAACCGCATAGTAAAATGATGTCACTTATATAAAATGCCAAAATAAAAAAAATGGAATATTTTTAAACTGTGGAAGATTGAATCATGGATACAGAATCCACGATATGAAAAACTGCCTGTATTTTCAAAGAATATATTTTAATCATTATTTGTTAAACTATTGTTTCTAGGTGAAATGCTTATAGATTTGGGTCTGTAATCTACACATTTAAATATTTTGTTCATTTTTATAATCTACAATTCCTTCTCACCTGCATTCTTCCTGACAAACAGATGTGCACACTCACATTGCGGTGTCCTCTATGATTCTTCTTCCACTCTGAAGTTCTGTTTTCTACTAACTGGGCCACTTTTTATTCTTCTAATCATTTTAATGAGGTTATTTTGATGTTTGCTTTCATGTCCTTAGAATGATCCTGCTTTACACCCAGGGGATCACCTTCCCAGCACTCCTCTGCTGCTGTTGTTTTCATGTAGAAAAACCTCTAAATGACCAGAATGTGTTTTTTCCCTGAAACCTTTTTCATCAGACCACAAATCTTAATTATTTCATTTCATATGGGAGTAAGACATTATTTCACTTTTTTCTCCCTGTGAGGAAAATACATACTCTCCCACCCCACCCCCACCCCCACTCCCCCCACCCCCCGCTACATTTTCAAATGTTTGATATTTTGGGATATTTTTGTAATTATTTTGTTT
Organism: Anolis sagrei; assembly: GCF_037176765.1. Lineage (NCBI taxonomy): Eukaryota > Metazoa > Chordata > Lepidosauria > Squamata > Anolidae > Anolis > Anolis sagrei. The sequence continues at coordinate 71,204,045 of NC_090024.1, forward strand.
GTGCTTTTTCAAAATAGCTACATTATTCACAGAAAACACAGACCATATTTTCTTCACAAAGCATTGTTGTTGTTTTTAGAGAAGCAAGTGTAAGAATAGTTTTGAAAGTGCAAATGAGTTTGCCACAAAACTTCAGCAATACAAAATAAAGAGGATGAGGATTAAAGAAGGAAGAGAAGGAAGCATAGAAGAAGGCAAACAAACAAACAAACAAACAAACAAACAAACCAGTTTCTCAATAGTACCTTTTTTCTTTCAAGACATTGGGAGTGGCAGGGAGTCCAATAACAGAAAATGTCTATCTCTCCTTAAAACAAATATAGCTTCCCATGTGAATAAAATGATGTCAAATATGGGCAGAGGTAAGCAAACCTCTTCTCCCATGTTCAGCTCATATGGAATACACTCATCTTTAGAAAAATTAGATTTTTTGGCTATCCCTTCTCCAGTGTTGCTGCAATCCACTCTAGTGTCCATAGAATGAGTGTCTGAAGTGAAAAACTGAACTGCTTAATCTGCAGACATATTTCTAATCACAGATCTGGTTCAATGTATGGCAGTCAGGATACTGACATTGGCACATGGAGCAATACTATTCTTTCTTTCACAACTGGATATTATCTAAATAAGAAGTACACGAAGATGGCTACAATATTTGCTACTGATTACTAAAATAATAAGTTTTTTCAAGATTTTAGGCTATCTCAGGTCTTTTATAATACAAATGCAAACTTATTGGACCTTGACACCACGGGAGACTCTGTTAGACCACCACCACCACCACCACCACCACTCTTCCACCTCCTCCTTCTTTCCCTTCCTTTCTCTCTCTCCCCCTCCTTCTCCCATGCTCCTACTTTTCAGTTTGTTTTAGAATTCTTCTCGTACGTTTTACTGAAAAAAGACCAATGGAAAAAACAAAGTGGAGGCTTTGCTTTGCAACCTTACAATAATAAAATGATTAAACTTTTACTCAAGATTAATTTTAGCCCATTTTTATTTCTGCCAACAGTTTAGATGCATCACCCTGACTGTTATTTTCCTTCCTGTAGTGTTTCTCGCAATATAAAACTCTACTTTAGAATATTTCATATAACAAGCTGATTGATTTTTGACCTTTCCAAGATACTATTAAAAGCAACTAACAATGAACCATTTTCCAGCTGCCGTATCTTTGACAGTCCTTTCTAAAGAATTCTTGTTCCTTTCATTTAAAATTCATTGGTGTCCTTGGTCATATCCTGTAAACTCAAAATGTCACCTATAATTATTTTGCAGCAGTTCTGGTCTTGTTTAGTAGTCCTAAACATGTCCACAATGTCCTGGTCAGCTTTTTTCCCCTTTTAAGTTTTTTTATTGGCAGTTTTAAGGCCCAAACTTTTTCATAAATAAACAAACAGCTTCCCATTCCCATGTACCAATAATTTATTCTAACAAAATTAAAGAATTTTGATTTCTGTTCTATAGTCATTTTATGGGATCCAAACTTACAGTTAATTCTGTATAGAAACATGTCAGACTGCACATTTAGATTATAATCAGATGCAACTGTGCGAAAATGGAGTTAAATAAATTTATATTCCATATTCACATATGCAGAGATATGATTTTAAGATAAGAGTGAAATAAAGGTGAACATGGCTTATGTACCATGTATGAAAAAAGGCTTGCAGAAAAATTTAGAGCCAGGGAATTTTTTTTGATCTGCCAGAGTAGTGACATAAAATTCACTCTTTATTTGTATGCTCTCCCTTCAGAGGTTGTTTCTCTCCTCTCCTGGCATCATCTTTCTAGTAACAGGCAAATGTTTACCAATCTTCACATTTGTATGTGTGTGTGTGATTTACTTAATTCACACAACTTTCTCTTCTCGGTTAAAAAAGTATTTCTCTGTAATATTATTTTCAATAATGTGTTTTTTGAAATTTGCCTGTAAAACATGCACACTGTTTTGTGCATGTTCCTAATAAATAAACAAATCTTTTCTCCTGAAAATAGGCAAATAAGCAAAGTGAGGTGAATATTTTCTCAAAAGCAGAGGATGGGCAGGACAAAAAAAATGATCCTGTCTTCAACTCTGTCCAGTTCTGTCAAATGTCTTTCTATTCCATTCATACAACTTGCAATTTGAAACATCCCTTGTGCTGAAGAGGTAGGTATGAATCATAGAACCATCTACACTATTACTGTGAAAAATGTAAAGAGAAATTTTCCTCCTTTCTTTTACAATCGAATGTAGTATTAGCAAGGCAAGAAGACATCTCCATCCAGGAAAGAAAGCAATCTGCTGCGACTGGAGGACAATTTTTCCATATTCTTCCTCAGTAAAATTCTAAATTCGAAAGATTAGAAAAGACTGGTGTACCAATATATTTTATTTAAAGGTGATTGAGGAAGGAGACATCCAGTACCGCTTTTTACAATACCCCCCCCCCTTCTGCCATGCAATCCAAGTTGTGACTCTTCTTCTTGCTCAACTGCAAATCTGTAGCTGGATTCCCTCGCTCCCCTGCTTTTGGTTGCTTATTGGAGTGAATCCTGATGTTATCAGCTGGGATTTTATCCCGGAAGAAGAGTGGGTAGAGAAGTAGGAAAACGCTACTGATGGTTTACACTCTGTCAACAATCATGCAAGAATGTGGCATCAATACAGGAATGCTCCTATCTGTCAATTTAGTTGAAAGCTTGAAATGTGACAGGTTTTTGCTATATTCATTACTTTGTATCTATTAGTAATTGGCTGTGTTCTCTTTGTAGTTTTCTCTTTAAATGCCTTATTCTATGTTTATTTTACGTAAATTTTAATTAATAAAACTGATGTTTAAAAGCCTCTTTTCCAAACATCCATTTTAGCCAAGACGGTTTGGCTGGAAGCAAAAGCTGCTCTGTTCTCTCTCATATGCAAATATGAAATCAACAGAGAAATTCACATGAAAAAGCAGGCTTTTGTATATGGTTTCAGAACCTTGTACATATACAAAAGACACAAATCCATCTCTTAAATGGATGGCTTGACAATTTCCCATGCATCTTGCATATGGAAGAAATCATGTAATTGTAATTTGTAACCATATCGTATCCACTTCCTTGGCAATGCCTAACCCAATTTTCTGCATAGCTGTTTGGAGGTTCAATCAATATATTCAGTTTGTTTAGTTATATATACTTCTGCCTAGCAGTTTCGTGCAGGTTTAACACTATAAGAGGAAAGATGAAAAAGTGAAGTTGTTATTGTTGTTGAGGTTTAATTTTAAAATACTTCTTAAAGAGAACATTGTTTTTTTTAAAAAAAACCCTTGCAATTGTGTTCTCATTGCAATGATGTTTGGAGCATATGTGTTAGATTTGCAATCCTCACATACTTTTCAATCACTTTAAATAAAAATAAAGCCACTCTCATATAACATACAAACCTAGTGGAAATTTTATATATTAGAATTGCCTGCCCTATTTTCTGGGGGTACTGCATTCATAGATGAAAATTGAATTTCTTGTTTTGGCCTCTCTGGAAAGTGCAGCCATCTGTCTAACACCTGCTACCTAGTACTGCCTGCTTTTTCCAGCTGACCTTAACAGTCTCTCTGTGCTTGTTATCAATGACACTTCTCTGGCCAGTCTGTATCCATCCATTCTCTACTGCTGACATTCTATCTTAGTGCAGGTCCCATCCTGTGGCATTTGGTATGCAGGTGGCAACATCTGGGCTAGAATTGCATTGCATATTCTTTCAGTGGTATAGACAGTGATTTGTGGAGTGCAACGTCTTTTGGAGCACATTGCATCTCCTAACTTGCCTCATTCGAACTATGTCATGCTTTTTTAATCTATTCCACTGAATTCTTACACCACTACTGACCTAGACCACAGACTACATTTATTCATACTGTAGATTTATGTACATTCCATTTTCCTTACTGAACAGGAGGAGGAAAATGATATTTTGTTCCAGTAGCCAAAGATTAGATACATAACCGACCTCTCTTGGAGTTACTGCTTTACTAATTCTCATCCTAATAATTTCCTTTTAACCAAATTGAGAACTGAATACAAATGTTCACTCAGAGAGGCAGTGGAGGTAGGGTTTTCATCAATTTCTTTAGGAGGGGGAGAAATCATTAAACATCTTGGTAGCTTAGTAGTCATAATGGTATGATGTATTTATTTTTTCTTGTGTTTTTGTATTTTTGTGTTTTCTGTTGCTATATCAAGTGATAATAGCAAATATATTGCCACTATATTTCAACCCCCATAGCACCCTAAACAATGCCACTCTGTGGCTCTTTCTTGCCGGGGGGGGGGGGGCACTAGGAAATGGGCTGGAAAAGGGGAAAACAGTTTTTTGCAGGAAATGATAGCTCTATTTATCACTTGAAGGCAACCTCCTTCTGTTTGAATCTGAAATATTTCTTTTATTAATTAAAAAAGTAAAAGAGAGAAAAGTAGCTACCCATCTCTTAGAGCTGTTGTAATATAGGACAAATCCAAGATTCCTTTGGTCTTTTGAACCATTCCTGTGTTTTTGATTCCATGGTAAATAACATATAACATAGTGGAGAAGAGGTATATAACCTTAGGCTGAGGCTAGACGCATAGCATTAAAAGCCTCATCCTCATTTTTATAACTTTTAATACAGTTTCTTCATGAAAATGGCCTCTGTGATGTGGGAAAGTGATACATTCATAGAAAAATTCCCAAGATCAAATTATTCAAGAATTCCCAGCAAGAAGGAGTTTATAAGTACATACAGAGTTTCTTGTGTAGATACTTTATGTTTCAAAGTCCAAGCAACCAACATTTTGGGGTATTTTTCATTTTTTTTGTTTTAAATTTGCTTATTTAACAACAACAATAATAAAAAGAACAGCTACACAAACCTCACATTCTTTAACAATGTTTCCTAAACTTTGTACAGTTTGTTCCTACTCTGTTTCCTCCCCCCACCATCATCCTGTTGTGATGACTTTCAGTTAAAGACAGTTATATATGATTATATCCTTCCTTCCTAGTGAAATATATTTTCCATTCTTCCAATCTAAAAATTCCCATGCAAAAAACTCCAACAAATAAAGATTAAATTGTGAAGGCTTCAGTAAATACTTTTCCCTCTTTATTTTACAAAATTTAGAAATGGCTCCCAGTCTTTGATAATGTTCTCTTGTGCTTTTTCTTTGTACATCATGGCCATTTTGTCCATTTCTGCTATTCTGAAAATTTCTACTACCCAATCTCCTATCAGAAAATCTAACTTTTTCCAATATTATATATGTAGCATTCACAAGCATACACATTTTATAAACCAATAAGTATAAATGTTTATTTCATTATTTCATTAAACCTTTACTCAAACCACATTTGGCAGTCTGTAGTGGGATGCAACATTGCTGGTGATGGATATAGATCATAATCTCTCCACTGTAAATATGCAAAATTCAGGTTTGTGATTGACACTGAAAAGTGCTCTAGCTGGAGTCAGATTATTGGCCATCCATCTCAATATTGTCATCTCTGATTTGCTCTCTACAGTTTTAAGACAAATCTATCTGAAGGTGATGAGGAATTGATCTGAGACCTTATGCATGTAAAGCAAGTGCTTTCTGTCTGAACTTCCCAGAATGTGATGTGAATCACCCAAGCATGTAATGATAACCCCTCTTCTGTCCATAAATAGTTTTTGCATGGTGTTTTATGAGTAAGGAGAGATTTACACAGTTACATCACTTGATAATTTGTCAGTTAATGGCACATAATTAAACATGAAATCTACCTCTTTTGGTAGATGAACTCTTCCTCAGCCGGTGTTGGGGAAAATATTTGAGGACTTTTGTATCTATTGTTGAAATCTAGGCAATCACTGTTGATTCACATCTGCATTGAATGTTTACATTTTTAAATCCACCATGTCACCCTTTCAAAATATTTCCTTAAAGTGCATAAAATAAATTAATTATTTCATGCAGCTCAAAAGTGGAAGTGTTTGTTCAACATATATTACAATGCTCATATGATAAACTGTCAGCAAGTGAACAAAATAAATTTTGTATGATAGGTAACAAGTCTTCTTCAGGTGATCAGCCTTTAGAAATTTCTGGTAAAGTTTTTTGCTGGATGGTAATGTGGAAAATAATGATTCTTTCAATTATTTTCATCATTTTCTTATCTGCCCCTGGCATGCAGAGACTGTCAGGTGGTGTCCCACACAACTGTCAGCCAAGACAATCCTCTTCTTCATAGCTTCCGTGAACAAAACAGTCAATATATTAAAAACATTTGCTATTGAGAAAAAAAATCAGAGATTTGTGCTTAAACAGGACATTATCTAAGGGAACTGAAATATAAAATTTTGCTTCAAGTAGACTTTTAAGCATTTGCACCAGAAATTTGGTTATGTTATAGTGGTATGAAGAGGTTAGTCTATTTCTCCACTGCCTAGCTTATAATAAGATGAAGAATTGTCTGTAGAGAAAAAGACACTCTAAACAGGTTGGCTTTGAAAACTGAAAAACAAAAACAGAGCAGCTAGCTTCAGAGAACTGAAAGGGAGGCTGCTTGGAACCAACAATCTTCTCAGCAAAAACAGCATACAAAACTGTTATTTATTTCATGGCACCTATTCAACCCAGTTAAAATCAAGCTACTAGTCTACCAAAATGATTCTAGCCATCATTTTCCAGCCTTGCTCATTTTCAATAGCTGTGTTCAGGAGAGTAGGGTTGAGGTCAGTAACAAATAACCCTGCAGCTATTTTTTCCCCTTGAAAATTGCTCTAGAACACTTTTTACTGCATGACTCACCACCATTCTTAGGAGTGGGGAGAAGGGGGACTCACCATTAACTGGAAGCTGCTATTCCTTTCTCAAAGTTCTTATAAAATACTGCCACTGCTAATACAAAAAAAAGCCAGAGAGCTGTACTAGGAAGTAGAAAAAGCTCCCTGTTGAAGATAATTGTAGCCTTTGTTTTAGAAAGACTTTGGTATTTGAAGTAGAAGCAACAATATGGATTAGTAACCACCATAAGATGGAGTGATTCCCTGAAGATCTGTTTAGAAGATTTTAACTTATAAATAATCTTGCTAATTAAGCTGTATTAAAACAGGTCTTGATTGTTTTAGCATTCTTTTGCTTTGGAAGTACAGAGTGACCAGCTCCATTGCTGATAACTCTGCACCATCAGATTCAAATGTCATGGATAACATCACACCTTCTCATAATTGGGATTGCTTGATAAAATAGGATGCTCATATCCTGGGGCTTCTGGGGATAGAATAGACCCACCAAATCAATGAGTTTTGCAACCATGATTGATTTAATATCCAGAAATTGATTAAATGGTAAATGCTAAACTTAAGTTAAATCATAAGGGTTTTTTTTTCCAGCAAGCTTTCAAACATATCAGAGTTAAAATTCATTAACAAAATATTTGTAGGCTAGAATGGAAGTGGAACACATTTTTAAATCACTGTTTATGAATCTGACCCTTAACGGCCCATGTTTAATTAGGTAACATTGATATCATTTTTGTTTTATGGAGATTTTTTTTTAAAAAAATGTATCACTATACCAGTCTATCTCGAACATTTGAGGTTTGTCCAGAATCAGAGCCAGTATTCATTTAAACAAAATGACTATATAATGGTGCAATTCTATAATCTTAACAAACTGCTTGTAGATGAGTTTATTACACAAATCAACAGCACAGATGTAATAGCATTTTGCATAACTGCTACAGGTCAGGAAAAAGAAAGGAGTCCTGAGAATCATTTTCAAGACATGAGCATTGCCAGAATGCATTTTAAGAACAGCATGAAAAAAAAACTGTTAGATGGCAATGGCATTTTAACACAGATTTACAAGTGCCTGACATTTCCTGTACATTTTGCAAATTAATTGAATTCATAATGTCAGATGATTGCCTTGAATTCAGAGTTAAAATGCTGTAAGAATAGACAGCGAGGCTTAGAAATAATGAAGCATGTCATCAGCATATTGACGGAGGCATTTTACATGATATCTGATTTTTAACAGTAAGCTGGCTGCTTGAGTACCCCAGATTTAAGTTATCCATAACTCATTGAAACTGAAGCCAAATGGCATGAGATATGAAGTAAGTGACTCTCGCTAAGAGTATTTGCCTCAGGAGTAGAATACATGCTGTGCATGAATATGATCCTAGAATCGGAGAATAACATCCCCAGGTAAAGCAGAGTCAGACCATTTTTATTCTTAGATGGGCTACAGCTCCCCTTATCCTGCACCATTGCCTGTGCTGGACAGAGCTGTACCCCACTGCTTTCTAGAGGGCCTGTCCACATTTCATTTAAAGGATCATACACATTGGATAAAAAATTCAATAACTGCGTCTAGTCAGATAACACTTTTTTAGGGAAAACATCAAAAGGAGAGCTAAAGTGAACACTGAGCTTTGTTTCAGTTCTGCAGTAGGAGATATTTTCTAGCTCTATTGATTCACTGTATTGATAAATATATTCTATCATGCATTTGATTGCAAAATATCCTTCTTCTTTGGATTTCAGTTTACCTAACCTAATTTACACTTTCTAGTAGGACTATACATCATTCGTTTTTTTCAAAATGGGCTCCAGACAATTCTGCATTTTCAGGTTTCAGATCTCTTTTAACAGCATGGCTAGGGTGGCCATGTTTTTTCAGCTGCAACAAAATATATTGTGATCAAAATCAGCTGCTTTCGGTTTCTTTTGGCTCCACGTGGAATGCGGAGTGGCAATCACACATGCATTGGTTTCACTGTGAGCCCTGCTGCCTGAGCCAACCAGAAGAAGAAAGCCACTCATATGTCTTTCAGCCAAGCTGATCTACGTATAAATACCAGAGTGAGCACCTCCATTTTCCTGTGAGATAGTGTGTTAGCTGTTTCCGTTCATTGTATGTCTCAGTGCCATCACTGTTTTGAATTGCTTTTTGCCTCAATTCTTTTCCTTTGGCAATTTAATTAAATTGTCTTAGTTTGATATCTTTCAGTCCTTCTTTTAAAAATATTTCACTATGGAAGTGAAGGTGGGCATGTGTTTTGCAGGGGGAGGACTGTAAAAGGACATCTTCAGGGGTGTTTGTTTAAATATTGGGGTGGTTTAGTGAATTGAGGGAATAGCCTGACTCCCTTGAGCCCCTGTAAATTGTTTGTTGTTTACCTCTTTGACTTGTCTTTTTCTTGTGGCTTCTGTGTGTGCCCCTTCTTTCACACAAAAAATCTGAACCTATCCCCCCCCCAAAAAAAAACACATATGTGTGTGATATATATAAAGGGGGGGGGGAAGAGAAGATGCCATGGTGTGGGTGCTGCTGGATAAAATGGCTAGGCTTTCATGGGAGTGAAAGCCAGAGGAAGAGTGCAAGGTACTGAATTTCAATCAGATCCTCCTATGGCAGTGGTTCTCAACCTGTGGGTCCCCAGATGTTTTGGCCTTCAACTCCCAGAAATCCTAATAGCCGGTAAACTGGCCGGGATTTCTGGGAGTTGTAGGCCAAAACATCTGGGAACCCACAGGTTGAGAACCACTTTCCTATGGGATACCTTTTTGAGTTATTTTAAAAGGAGATTTTATTTCTAGAAAATTTATTAATTTCCTAAAAATCAGTGAATGACCCAATCGCCGTAAAAATGATGTGAAGGGGAGCTTGGGAAGCTCCCCCATTACCACCAGTGAGCCAGATCTTTCTGGAACAAAAATGAATCTTCAGGCTGCCGGTTTAAAAAAAGGCATTTTGCCCTCTGAAAAAAAGAAAAGCCCAGAATGGGGGCACCTGTAAACAAGATTCCAAAAATAGAACAAGGTTTACCCAAAATGCACACCCCTACTTTCTAACTGGAACTATTCTTCAATGTCAGCTGTTCTCTGAATGTTATAGTATGGTTTCCCCCCAAAAAATCCATACAAAAATGTGTCCTGATGATGATATTGCATTCAAACAATCCAAGATTTGAATTTGCATACAAAACTGCATAATTATAACAATTATTTTGCATACATTTCTACCAAATGTATAGATTTAATCTGATCTCTATATACAAGGAGGGAACCAGCAGAGTGTAATGCTCTGAACATTGGAATATTATGCTGAAGACCAAAATTTGAATCCCCATTGAGTTGAGGAAACCCCTGGATTACCTTAGGTAAGTCAGTTTCTCTCAGCCTCAGAATAATAATAGTAATAGTAGTAGTAAATGATGATGATGATGATGATGATGATGATAATGATGCATTTATTACTGGCATCTCCCTGCAGATGGGATACAACAACATTGAAACAAGAGATAAAACTCTATTGAGAAACATACAACAAAATACACAGAGTTAAAATACAAGTTAAAATCCACTGATTAAATGCAAAATAAAATTCACAAATTAAAATTGATCTGGTACTTACTTACTTAGGTGATCCCTCGTTGGACGAGTAAGATGGTCTTCCGTCATGGGTTTCCTTGTGGGTCCGTAGGTGGCTGTGGAGCCCTATTCTTGCTCTGCATCTTCTTCCGCAGTGAGGGCATTGGTTTCCAGGTGGAAGGCGGTCCCGGTCGGGGTTGGCTTGACGCGCCTTCCTCCTGGCACGTTTCTCTCTTTCACCCTCCACTCGTGCCTCCTCGAATTCTGCAGCACTGCTGGTCACAGCTGACCTCCAGCTGGAGCGCTCGAGGGCCAGGGCCTCCCAGTTCTCGGTGTCTATGCCAGAGTTTTTAAGGTTGGCTTTGAGCCCATCTTTAAATCTCTTTTCCTGTCCACCAACATTCCGTTTTCCATTCTTGAGTTCGGAGTAGAGCAACTGCTTTGGGAGACGGTGGTCAGGCATCCGGACAATGTGGCCTGTCCAGCGGAGTTGATGTTGGAGGACCATCGCTTCAATGCTGGTGGTCTTTGCTTCTTCCAGCACGCTGACATTTGTCCGCTTGTCTTCCCAGGAGATTTGCAGGATTTTCCGGAGGTAGCGCTGATGGAATCGTTCCAGGAGCTGCATGTGACGTCTGTAGACAGTCCACGTCTCACAGGCATATAGCAGGGTTGGGAGGACAATAGCTTTATAGACAAGCACCTTAGTATCCCTACGGATGTCCCGGTCCTCAAACACTCTCTGCTTCATTCGGGAAAATGCTGCACTTGCAGAGCTCAGGCAGTGTTGTATTTCGGCGTCGATGTTGACTTTGGTGGAGAGGTGGCTGCCAAGGTAGCGGAAATGGTCGACATTTTCTAATGTTACACCATTAAGCTGTATCTCTGGCATTGGAGAGGGGACGGCTGGTGACTGCTGGAACAGCACTTTGGTTTTCTCGATGTTCAGTGACAGGCCAAGCTTTGTGTATGCTTCTGCAAAGGTGTTGAGAGTGGCTTGTAGATCTTCTTCTGTATGCGCACAGACGACATTGTCATCAGCATACTGGAGTTCTATAACAGATGTTGTTGTGACCTTGGTTTTGGCTTTCAGTCTGCTGAGGTTAAACAGCTTGCCATCTGTCCGATAGATGATTTCTACTCCGGTGGGAAGCTTCCCGTCAACAAGGTGAAGTATCATAGCGATGAAGATGGAGAATAGAGTTGGGGCAATAACACATCCCTGTTTGACACCCGATTCCACCTTAAATGGGTCACTTTGGGAGCCATTGCTGTCCAAGACTGTTGCCATCATGTCATCGTGGAGGAGCCGCAGGATGTTCACGAATTTGCTTGGGCACCCGATTTTTTGGAGGATGGTCCAGAGAGCGCTGCGATTCACTGTGTCGAATGCCTTTGCAAGGTCGATGAATGCCATGTACAGAGGTTGATTTTGTTCTCTGCATTTTTCTTGGAGCTGTCGTGCAGTGAAGATCATGTCCACAGTTCCTCTGGAGGGGCGGAAGCCGTTCTGGGATTCTGGGAGGGTGTCTTCTGAGAGGGGCAGAAGGCGGTTTGCAAGGATTCTTGCGAGGATTTTTCCAGCAGAGGTTAGAAGGGAGATACCTCGATAGTTTCCGCAGTCTGTTCTTTCTCCTTTTTTGAAGAGGGTGATGATGGTGGCATCCTTGAAGTCTGCTGGGATTTTCTCGGTCACCCACACTTTTTCTATGAGCTGGTGGAGTTGGTGTGTCAGTGCAGGTCCTCCCTCTTTAAAGATTTCAGCAGGGATCCCATCCGGTCCGCTGGCTTTGTTGTTCTTTTGTTGGCTGATGGCATTGCTGACTTCTTCCAAACTAGGCAGTGCTGCAAGCTCATCCCTGGTTTGTTGTTGCGGGATTTGTGAGAGGACCTCTTCGGCCACACTGGAGCTGCGGTTTAGGAGGCTTTGGTAGTGTTCTTTCCAACGTAGTGCAATTGACTTTTGATCCTTCAGGAGTTTGGTTCCGTCTGATGAGCGTAGAGGCTGTATGCCATGGTTTCTTGGTCCATAGATGACCTTTGTGGCTTTGAAAAATCCTTGAGCATTATGGGTATCTGCCAGGTGTTGGATTTCTTCAGCCTTCTTTGTCCACCAGATGTTCTTGAGTTCTCTTGTCCTTCTTTGGACCTCAGCTTTTGCACTGGCGTAGGTCTTTTTCTTAGCAGCACAGTTGATGTCTCTCTGCCATGCTTGGAAGGCTTTCCTTTTCTTGTCAATTAGCTGTTGGATTTCGATGTCATTTTCATCAAACCAGTCTTGATGTTTCTTGGCTTGGTATCCAATAGTTTCTTCGCAGGCTTGGATGATGGAGGTCTTCAGTTTGTTCCAATGTTCCTCAACATTTTCGGGGTGTATTGTGGGTAGATGGTCCTTGAGTGCTGTTTGGAGATGGGCTCGCCTGGAGGGCTCCTGAAGGGCTTGGGTGTTCATTTTGCGCCTTGTCTTTCTTCCTTGGAGTCTGCGCTTGGGGGCGATCTTGAGAGCCATCGTGGATCGGATTAGCCTGTGGTCGGTCCAGCAGTCGTCAGCACCTGTCATGGCTCTTGTGAGGAGCACGTCACGGCGGTCTCTGGCACGTGTGATTACATAGTCTAAGAGGTGCCAGTGCTTTGACCGGGGGTGCTTCCATGATGTCTTGAACTTGTTTTTCTGGCGGAAGAGCGTGTTGGTGATGACAAGGTTGTGCTCCGCACATTTGGTGAGAAGCAGGATGCCATTCGAGTTGCTGTTTCCAACCCTGTCTTTTCCTATGGTGCCTGGCCACAGGTCGAAGTCTCGCCCGACTCTTGCATTGAAGTCCCCCAGGAGAATGATTTTGTCCTCCTTAGGTATCCCTGATAGGACGGTGTCCAGCTGACAGTAGAATTTCTCCTTGATGTCTTCATCAGCATCTAGTGTTGGTGCATAGGCACTTATGATGGTTGCCCGTTGGTTTTTGGCAAGATCAATTCGGAGGGTGGAGAGTCGTTCGTTGATGCCAGTGGGAGCTTCGGACAGATGTTTCATCAGATCATTTCTTATAGCGAAGCCAACTCCGTGCATTCTTTGGTCTTCTTCGGGCAGTCCCTTCCAGAAGAAGGTGTAGCCTCCTTTTTCTTCCTTCAGCTGTCCCTCTCCTGCTCTCCGGGTCTCCTGAAGGGCTGCTATGTCGATGTTGAAGCGTCCCAGCTCCCTTGCGATGATGGCAGTTCTGCGTTCGGGGCGTTCACTGTCACTGTTGTCCATCAGTGTCCGTACGTTCCACGTACCGAAGTTCATTTTTCTTTTTTGGCCGCAGGATGGTGACCCCACTGGACGCGGCAGTCCAGTCAGGGATAAGAGAGGCAGACTATGTTTAGGGCACCTTTTCTAGCCCCCTCCCCATGTGGGGTGAGCAGAGTGGGTCCTAAAAAGGGCTGCTCAGTCGTGGATAAAGCTGCCGAACTACTCAACTGCCTCGGTCCTTGAGGTAGAACAACTGAGTCCGTACCCACCGCCCATGTGCCAGTCTGTGACTAGGGGCTTCCAGATTTCACAGTCCTGCCCCCGTCACCACTCGCTGATCGCCATGGGACTTTGGTTGGTTTGTTTTTTTGTTTTTTTTTCTTCGGAAGACGCCTGTGCGTGGGTTTTTTTAATGTGTGGAGGTCAGTGCACAACTGATCAACACACAGTCTTCACAGATGAGGTTCCACTGGTGATGTAGTTTAACACAATGACCATGGCTTCTCAGTCTGTTGCAGCCTTCTTCCGCCTTCGCAGCCGTTGTAACATGTGCCATGTTATCCTCCGCCTGCTCCGCCGTTGAGGTCTTTGGGTCTTCGGACACGCAAGCCCCCTCACCACGACAAGGTGACAGTCCATCGAGGGGGACAGTCCATCGAGGGGGGTAGGTTTGATCTGGTAGGCCTACCTAAAGAAATAAGTCTTCAATTGTGTCTTAAATTCTGACATTTAGCTGTCGAATTTCTTCTGGCAGGTTATTCTACAGTCTTGGAGCAGCTAATGAAAATGTTCTCTGGATGGTGGTCACCAGCTGGGTTCTGGGCTCTGGCAGGTTGTAGCCACCCTGCAGGGAACCTAATAGGTGTGCAGGGTGGATTGTACCATAGAAGGCAACCCTGTAGTCAACCTGGACCCAAGCCGTATAGGGCTTTAAAGGTCAAAACCAATACTTTGTACATAAGTAAGAATAAGGCAAGAGTAAATCTTGCCATGGAAAGCTTATGGTAAGTTCACCTTAGGTTTGCTGTAAGTCAGAAATGACTTGAAGGCACACAGTGACAACACATTAGAAGGAACACACACATGCAAAAATGAGCATAGTATCCAGGTGGTCTTATATAAAATTGAGGGTTTATTTTTAAATTGAAAAATAGTACAGGGGTGCCTAAAAACAATGTATTAATACATCAAGTAGAAATTCTGTATGTATTTTGAAAGAAGCCCATATACATAGTAAGCACCAAATTTGAAAATTTCAATTTTTTAAAATAACTGTGCCAATTAGTTATGGATCAGCAGGACATATTCACATACAACCTATACCCCATAGCAATGAATGCATACTTATTTGTATTTTTTAAATATTTTCCCAACCCTAAGCTTTTCAGTTATGCATTGAGTTCTGATCACAAGATCCAGTGATGCAGTGGGTTAAACCCTTGTGCCAGCAGGACTGCTGACTGATAGGTTAGTGGTTCAAATCTGGGGAGACCGGGTTGAGCTCTCCCTGTCAGCTCCAGCTCTCCATGCGGGGACATGAGAGAAGCCTCCCACAGGATGGTGAAACATCCAGGCATCCCTTGGGCAATGTCTCTGCAGACAGCCAATTCTCTCATATCAGAAGCGACTTGCAGCTTCTCAAGTCACTCCTGACACAAAAACCTTCAATATTATTGATACATCATTGTTTTAACTGAAAAATAGCTATCTTGTGCATCTGGGACTTTACAGGGCCTTCAATTTGATGCCATTGTTAAACAATATATCAAGAAGTGGCATATCTTCATAGTTTTCTTTGGGGAGAACATGGTTAAAAAGAGCCTGTAAGAAATTTGACTGCTTTTTTATCATGCAAACTGCATCTCAATAAATATTCCTACACAGTAAACACTCCACACAATAAATCCCATTGAATATGATATTATAGATTTAATCTCTAGGAAATATTCTTTTCATTCAGTCTAGCAGATAAATGTTATCTGTGCAAACTTCAGTTCTTATATCCAAATCAGATAACATTTTGTTATTGTAATGTCAAAGAAGTTGTTCAAAAGACATTGCTGGAATGAGTGCTGAGGGAAAAGCTGCTCTTCACTTTCTTTGTTGTGGCTGAATATCTGAAACATATATTATCTATAGACTATTTTTTTAAAAAAAGGCAACTGAATTTTAATGAGATACATTCAGTAAAAGGATTTTTTTTTAAAAAAAACCAAGTTGGGTAATATATTTCCTGGATCTCTGAAGTGTCATAAAAGGATTTGTTTTAATTCTTCAGAATTATGCTGATTTGAAAAAAACATGCAGCAAAAAACAGTCACTTTGTGTGTGAAAGCTTCTACATTTGTTAGAATATTTATATCTCACCCTATGTCACATGATTTCATGTCTGCACTTCAATAAATCAATTTAACATTTTTAGAAATAAAAACATTCAGTGTAACAGTGTGTGCATATACATTTCGCTATATTTGCAAAATGATAGACCAGTTTATTTTCCCTAGCAATTTTCCAGTTTCTGGTTTAATTTTGAAGTGTTATTGTAATGTAATGGAAACATTGACTGTCATGTTGGTATTTGTGGGTTTATTCATTCTTTTGTTTCCAATTTCTCTGAAAAGCTTCTGGAAGATATTATTCTCATGCTTTCTGAGCCATGGGTGTTGTAGCTTGTCATATCATCACTGCTGACGATACCCAAAGGTGCCCTCACTGCTTCAGAACAAACAAATGGGTGTCCATACTTCAGAACATCTTTCAGATATTATTTTACTCTCAATACAAACATGCACGTGAAATGTTATTCCTATCTCATAATAAATTAAAGGACATCATTCACAGCTGATGAAATTTGAGTCCTCCGGAGTGAGAACGGTGGTATATAAATACTGTAAGTAAATAAATAGATAAATAAATAAATAAATATAGCTTCATGAAGTATAAATCTAAAAACAAAGTATCTGTATTCAGTGTGGAAGAAAGGTCATTTTTTTTTGTATTTTATGGGATGCAGTAAACAACATTTAGGTTAAATATTGGTGGGGTATGTGTTAGTATTAGAATACAGGCGAGCCAAAAAGCTGTCAGGAGAACTGTAAAATCATGCTCATGGAGGATAATTAAGACTACACTGGACACCCATCTTCGAGAAATTGTTTAGAGATAATGAAATCTAGCCTGCCAGGAGAACAATGAGATAAGCCACTAGAGAGCTTTTTCATGCTTAGTCTTTGGCATGTCTGATCTAAAAAAAAAAAAAAACCTCTTACTCCGTCAATAGAAAAGAAGAGTATACTACATATCAGTATATTAAAAAGTACAGTAATCATTGCATTTAGGAAATGAGGTTTTTGCTGTCACTTTATTTCTTGCAATACATAACATTTCTCTCACCCACAGATACAATCTCAGGAGCAAGAAGATTATTATGATTGTTGTTAACTAGAAATATTGCAAACTGTATGATAGAACCCTTTAAGACTTTGAACCCTTGTTCTCTTGGTTTAATATACTGTACAACTCTTTACACTTGATGCTTTGTGGGTAAAGTGCACATTCATGTTATGAATAACTTTCCCACATTGGAAAATAATTTCCCACTTCTGACACCAATTTGTCATGAATGACTTTTCAATAACTTTAAAGCATAGGTCTTTTATTGCAATTTCCAGTGAGAGAGGGTACATCAGATTACAGAAAAACATTTAGACAAAGAATGACATTGGACATACAGACATACAGATTCTGTGTAACTACATTGGATTTACAATGACATGGCTAACAAACAAACAAAGGGGAATTAGATTTTCACTCAACATTCACATCACATGTACATGCATTCATCCTCAGGCATTCAAATATTACCATATCATTTTCTCCTTCCTTGAACCCTTCTTTCCTGCAGTATTTCTATAAAGCCAAAACTTCAAAACACTGAAATGCCAAAATTTCTTTCCTTAAGAACAATGCCAAGGACCAGATATCTGTTTTCCATAGAGCAGAACCTGACTCCCTGCACAAAATCTAAGACTCCAAAAGTGCACTTCTTCCTCTTCCCTTGAGAAAGAAGCCCCAAAGTGACCAAAACCATGCTTTCCCATAGCATATCTGCCACTCTCCATAGGTACACTATCTCTCTCCTTCCCATGGAGCAGAGCATAGCAGGTGGAACAGACTCCTCAGATCTGCCACATTTTGAGTATTAGATTGAGTCTTCTGTAGGAATATTCTGCTGATGTAGTCCAAAGTTACAAATTAATGATAGATGTCTTCCATCTTGAATCCATCCAGGATGGATCCAGGATGGAAGTTTCCTGGCTGGATGTTGACTCTTCTTGATTACATAGAATTTTATTTTTTGTGAAAAATAATTTCCTGTAAAGAAAATTCTGCTTTCTGATAGGGAAAAAACCCCATATTTTCACACAGAATAAATCCCAAATTGTTTTTGAAAACATCACAGGTTTTGACCCTTCCTCTACATACAGAGAAAAATAACAAAATTGTTAATTCTCACCTGTGAGAACAAATGTTATTCTCAGGATGATTATAAAAGTGAAAGACCTGGCACTGTATGCAGGCATTCAGAGAATAGAGTATTACGGAATTCAACCTCAACAGTCTGAATCAGAATGATGGATTAATATATGGAATCAAGACTTGGCACTTTATATGTTTTTAATCTGTTTTATTGTTCTTTGTGGTTTATTTGCTTATGTGTTTTAATTGTTTTATAGTTTGATGGTATATGTTTTATTATTATGTCTATATGCAGCATTGAATTTTTGCCAGAGTTTGTAAGCTGCTTTGTGTCCCTGTGGGTGAAAAAGGGAGGATAAAAATAAAGTAAGTAAATAAATATATGATCTCTTTATCCTGGTACTGATCTGGAGTGCTGAAGTCTGGATTAGTCCTGGGATGGTTTAACTACCAATTCACAAATGGTGCAGGCCCAAGAAGGAGTCCTGGCCATCTAGTGGTGCCAAAGCCTTACTCTCCCCCTACATTTCTTGTTACTGTGGTGGCCAGTGAATGCAACATGGCTAACATACATCACTCATTGCCTGGCGTGACATTGGCCAGGGTGCCAGAGCGATGGGAGGGGAGAGAGAAGGAATTACCCTCTTCTTTCCACCTTTTCTTCTCATCACTCTAACTAGGGGCATGCCAGGCAATAACCGATAGACACTAGCCATAGTTGTGCCTGCTTACTGACACAATGATGAGTGCAGTGAGTGCAATCCCAGGTCCATGCAAACCCAGTTGTGGCTTGTTCAGTCTTAGAAATGGCCAAACTGTTTACATGGGTCCAAATCTGTCTTGTTCTAGATTCTCAGGCATAATTTGGAGCAATCTGTGAGTTTTGATAATGGAATTCAAGGCTCCATTAACTTGAATCAGCTCTGTGTGTCACGTAAAAACCATGAAGATGTTTTACCCCACTTTGAGATGTGCCATACATCTTGCTCTTGTTTAACTTACTTCATATAATGTCTAAGCAGTACAAATGGTTGCATAATTCAGAGGGAAACTAGGTTGATATATTAGCTGAGGCTGAAGATGGCGACGAACGAGCAGCTTCTAAGATAAGCTCCGGAATTTGCTCCTGGAAATAGCTGTTTTTCCACAACTCCCCCAGGATTTATAACCCAAAATGACATCCAAGGGCAAGAAAAGGTCCCGGACCAGCCCCAGCAATGGAACAGGGTCCCATAAATCACCAAAAGCACGGAAACAGATGAGAATCGATGCTTACCTTCCGAACTCTCCGGATATAGCAACAACATCACAAACTGTGAGTAGCGGAGCACCGATAACACCTTCGATAAACTCACTTAATGTGGGTTCCCCCCTCTCTGACCAGGAGACAAGCCCAGGACAAATGCCAGAGGGTAATGGAGATAATGATCATTTGAACTCTCCGGGGTGCAGCCCCTCCCTAGACCATGATATGCAGAAATATCGGGAGATATGTTTGCTGTCAGTGGAATCAATGATGCTGATTTTGAACAGACTAGGTCAAATTTCACAACAAATTCAAAGGCTACTTGACTTGCATTCCACACAGTGTTTTCAGGGAGTCAAGCCTGCAGAGACGCCCAGATGCTCACATGCTGAGGATGCTCCTCTGACCACAGCTGCTGTTAATCACAGTAATAAACCAACAGTTGAAACTAAAGCATGCCTCACTCTGCAAAAAACCCAGATAGTTCTGCAGCTCAATCAAAATGCTTTGGGCTGGAACCATAAACAACAAATTGTAAAATCACTGGCTTACTTGCTCAGAACCCAGCCCAAACTTATTGACTTAAAGGATCACCATTTTCTTCCAACACAGAATGGTGTAAAACGAATCCTCCTTACCTTCAACTCCCTTGAGATGTCAGACCGCCTAGCTCAAATGAAGGACATCTTATGGAACAGGCATGGCATAACTATCAGTAGGGTATTTAAGGATCTGACAGTCAATCATCTCATTCCTCGAAGTACATTGAATACACGGGTACAAGAAAGAAACCCAACACAGTTAACACAGCTCCAAGTCAGGAATTGTCACCCAGCAGTTGCTTACATTGATTTGGAACTTAAATCAGACCCTAATACAGATTCTTCCACGGCTCCTCCCAAGTCAAGCCCCCCCTCTAAGACTGTTACAAAAGAAAACAACAATGACAGAGATCCATCTGTGATTCCAGTAATGACTCAAGTAACAGAAAAGCAGATCAAAGACACTCCTGCAGGTGCTGCTTTAACCATTCCACACACTATGGACTCTCCTCAACCCCAGATGGAGCTTGCCTCTCCACCGGTCATAGGTGAGGGCTTGCAGACAGCAAATGAGTTTGGCTCCCTACTCGCCAATGACCCACATTTCATTACTCATGTGGCATTGGTCCATCCAGCCCCTTCATCAGAAGGCCAAGTTTCTTACTCACCAAACAATGACCCAGACCTGATACAGAAGGATCGTGACCAGGCCATAGATCCCTTGGGACTATGACAGCTACAGGGCCAGCACGGGGTCAGCCTATTGACTTGGAATGTGGCTGGGTGGCTCGCATCCATTAGAGACCCTTATTTTATAGACTTTCTCTCCCACTATGATATTATTCTGATCCTGGAATCTTGGGCAGTAGGTGATCTGATAGCTAATGGATTCCACTCGTATTGTGTAGGGGCAGAGCCAGGAGCTACACATGGAAGAGCAAAAGGTGGATTAGGGATTTTAGTTTCTACCACTTTACGTGCCATAACAAGGCCCCTTCCCTCATTAAAAACAACTGCAATGGCAGTGCTAATTCAACTTAAGTATCATACCTTGATGATAATAAATGTCTATCTGCCTCCAACGAGGAAGAAAGCCCAAACTAGAGCTTTATGGTCAGAATTGGAAAATTATGCTGCAGACCTCATGGTGCAGAACCCAAATGCCTCTGTAATTATGGGAGGGGATCTCAATGCAAGAATGGGACCTGATGATGCCACACTCTTTAAATGTTACAAAGGCCTTCCTCCTGCCACTGAATATGAGGTTCCACTTCTAACTCGTTGTTCCAAAGATCAAAAAACAAACTTTGCAGGGTTGTGTTTGGCTCAATCAACATCACGACTGAATCTCCACATCTTAAATGGTGCTCTGGAAGGTGATCACCCAGCAGAATTTACATTTCTTTCTGGCTCTAAAATGAGTGCCATTGACTATATAGCCATTTCAAGGGACCTTCTTCCATATGCCAAAACCTTGGAAGTTAAGCCCAAGTTTGACAGTGATCATTTTCCTGTCCTGCTGCACCTAAATTCTTTCACCCAAAATACCCACACAGTGGAATGTTTCCAACCCTCTCTATCACCTCCAGGAGGAACCCATGTCAGGGCCAAATGGACTCCCTGTCTGAACCAAAGAATATCTGAGCTCCTGGCCTCTGATCGACTAATGGGGCTACAGACTGCCTTGACATCATCAGCATCCCCCAACATACTACTTGACAACTATATGAACATCACTCAAGAAATACAGAAGCACCTAAGGTTTAACAATTTTACATCAAGGAAGCAGCAACAGCAATACTCCAAGCCCTGGTTTGATAAAGATTGTGTCAATGCTAAAAATGCTCTTGTTGCCACTTAACAGGCCTTCATATCCAATACCTCACCATCAGCAGCGCAAGACCTTCTTCAACAAAAGAGGCATTACAAGCAGATGCTCGCATATAAGAAAAAGGAAGCTATGAAAAACAACTGGGCTCAGCTTATCAAAGCTGTCAAAGAGAAAGACTCAGCCACTTTCTGGCATATTACATCAAATGCCCAAAGATCTGATCAACCTATTGTGGATTCCCACATCCCTCCGGGGATTTGGGAGGCATATTTCCAGGATCTCTATATGGACACCTCTACTGGAAGGGACTGTCCCAACTTTGATACAGAGAACCTTCCACCATGGCCACCTGTATCAGCTACAGAAATTAAGAACCTGGTTGCCCAACTACGATCAGGCAAGGCTCCAGGAGAAGATCTTATCCCAGCAGAGGCCATCAAGAACAACCTGGATTTCTTGACCCCCATCCTAGCCTCACTTTTTACATGTATTGACAACCATGGCCAAATCCCCAAGGATTGGGGGCTTGCAATCATTGTTCCCATCTATAAAAAGAAAGGGAAAAAGGATGATCCTACTAACTATCGACCAATCAGCCTCCTTAACACTATCAGCAAGCTATATGCTAGACATCTACAATGGAAACTCCAAGATTGGTTGGAACAAGAAAGCATATTAGCTGAGGAGCAAGCTGGATTCAGGGAAGGTCGATCCACCATAGATCAGTGCCTAGTGCTGCAACACCTTGTGGAAAAATATTCCTCTCAAAACATAACCTCACTGTATGCTGCTTTTATTGACTTTAAAGCAGCATTTGATTCCATCTCGCGAGTTAAACTTTGGGAAAAGCTGGAGAGTTCTACAATTGATCGCCGTCTATTATATCTAATACGCCAACTTCATGAAAAGACCACACTCAAAGTAAGATGCAACCCACAGGGCCACCTCACTGAGGCTGTTGAAACATGCAAGGGTGTCAAGCAAGGCTGCATTCTGGCCCCTTTGCTGTTCAACTTCTATATAAACTCCATAGTGGACCAGCTTCAAAACATGGACTTCCACCCCCCAAAGCTGGCGGGAAGACACATCTCCATCCTGCTTTATGCAGATGATGCTGCTGTGCTCTCTAGAACACCCATTGGGCTCAAAAGAGCTTTGAGAGCATTAATACAACATTGCAACACAGATCAGCTCCAACTCAATTACAATAAAACCAAAATCATGGCTTTCGCTAATAGGCCCAGGACTTACTCTTGGAGCATAGATGGTCATAAAATTGAACAAGTTACATCCTTCAAATATCTAGGTGTAGTTTTCCAATCTAATGGTAGCAGAAGAGCTCATGGGGATCAAGTATCCAACACCGCGCAGGGGAGCTCAATTGCCATTCTTAAATATCTCAGGACAAGAGGGGGTCACTTCACACCGGCAGCGCTCAAGCTGTTTGAAGCCAAGTCATTAGCCCAACTCTTGTATGGTGCTCAGCTGGGCCCCTTCCCCAGTTTTGCCCCATTAGAGGTGGTTCAGTCCAAGTTTCTGAGATCGGCCTTGCAGGTACCTAAATGTGTTTCTAATGCCACCCTGCGACTAGAGACGGGTTTTATGAGAGTGGAGGCCAGGGTGTGGGTGGCCATACTTAACCTCTGGCTCGGACTGTCCCGTGCACCCCTTGGCCTTGCCCCACTAACCATGGAGGATGACTTCCAATCCACATGGAAGCAGGCGGTAGCATCCAAAATCTCCTCGTTGGGATTTTCTCCAGGTCTACTATTAGCTATGGATTACAATCAAGCCAAAGCACTTATTAAACAACGTATCACAGACACAGAGCGCCAACTAGATCTGGCCTCGGCTCCAACCTTTCTTGTCAGTGAAGACAGCAGATACCTTGCCTCCCCTATGGCATATTTAACATACTTAGAGGTTCCTATTCATCGGAGGGCTTTCACCCTGGCCCGATGCTACGCTCTCCCATCAGCTGTACTCGAAGGCCGCTACCGGAAGATCCCCTTCCCAGAGAGACTCTGCCCCTGTGACTCGGGTCATGTGGAAACAATAGAACATGTGCTCCTTCAGTGTCCGTTCTACAGGGATACCCGTGCCAGGCTTATCTTACCCTTGATAGACAAGCACCCAGGCCATTCAGGACAATTTTATACCTCCCTGCTACTTGCGGATACTAATTCAGCTACAACCTACAATGTCGCAAAGTTTTGTGCAGCAGCATACAAAATCCGCCAGGGAATGACTAGTTCCAAAAGTCAACTGTGTGTCCAGTAATCGTCTTCCCTGAATCTACAATTTGGTGATGGATCTGGGCATTGTATGTTTTTACCCTGTTTCCCCTTCTGCTCCCTCACCCATATTGTGTTTTTAGTAGTTGTATTTATATTTTTAATGTACCAAACATGCCAGGTTTGTATGGAAACGTGACACTATTTCCTGTGCTGGTCAATGACCGAAATAAATGTTTTGATTGATTGATATTAGCTGATTGCAAATTCAGAAACTTAATGATGAGATTTCCAGCTTAGTAATCTAGTTTCTGAAACCATAGGTACTAGGCCTGTGCAATCAATGAAAATAATACTCATTGCAAAATTGGGGAGGGTGATGAATCATTTTTGAGGGTGCTTCCAAGATTATGGACCAATTTTTTTTGTAACTATTATGAAGTAAAGGATTTTTCATTACTTTTTTGTTAAGTAATTAAGCCAGTGGGGAAACTTCAGGGGCTCATTTCTCCCTAATTTTAGTGCTCTCATGATGACACTTGCTATAATTGTACCACACATTTTCCACTGTTATCCCACTAAGTTTCAGAATGTTATACTCAAGCACTACTATTTGGGGATTTTTGGAATGTTTTACAAACAATATATATATCTATATAAATAAAAATGTGATGTTTGTTTGTGGGATAAACATAACTCAAAAACCACTGGCTGAATTGACACCAAATGTGGACACTATATCCCTAACAGACTAATGAGTGACCATCACTCATAACCCACCCCTCCCCCCCAAAAAACAGCAGAAAGGACTTAAAAACCCAAAAAAGCTAAATGATGAAAAGCTAAATGATGATACAGAAAAAAGGAAAGGAAGGAGGGAAAGAAGGAGAGAAAGAGGGAAGAAAGGAAACAAGGAGAGGAGGAAGGATGGAATCAAAAAGGGAAGGAAAGAAGGAAGGAAGGAAAGAGGTAGTGAAGGAAGAAAGGAGTGAAAGACAAAGGGAAAGAAAATGAGGGGAAGAGGCAGAGAAGGAAGGAAGGAAAGGGAAGGAAAGTGGAAGCAAAGGAAGGAGGAAAAGAAGGAGAGAGGGAGGGAGGGAAGGAAGGTAGGAAAGAAAAGAGGAAGGATGGAAACAAAAAGTGAAGGAAGGAAGGAAAGAAATAGAGAAGGAAGCAAGGAAGCAAAGGAAGGAAGAGAAGGAAAGAAAAAGGGGAATGAAGGAAAGAGGCAGCGAAGGAAGGAGGGAAAGAAGGAGAGAAAGAGGAAGGGAAGGTTGGCCACAGCAACACATGGTGGGTACAGCTAGTGTGTATACACACACACACACACACACACACACACACACATATTACAAAATCTTTCTACTTGAATTCTATATACAATGCACAAGATAACCAGGGCATCAGTTCCCCCCAAGTTTCAGAAAGATTCACAAATCTGATTTTTTGGTAATTTTTCAGGTTTTCCTGAAAACGTTTAGACAAAAATATTTATCCGTTCTAAAAGCCACAACACCAATTCCCTTGAATGTCTGTCTAACAGTGCATCTAAATGACACACAATTAGCCATAG
Organism: Anolis sagrei; assembly: GCF_037176765.1. Lineage (NCBI taxonomy): Eukaryota > Metazoa > Chordata > Lepidosauria > Squamata > Anolidae > Anolis > Anolis sagrei. The sequence continues at coordinate 71,229,540 of NC_090024.1, forward strand.
AACTTCAACTTACAACTGATTTATACTATTATTTCCTTTAGTCCTATTTGCAAATTCAATAATTTTATTTATTATTAGGCTGACTCTAAATGGTTGGCTGCTGCAACCCTCATTAGGACTTTCTGATGCTGACCATTGCATTCTGGAAAATGTAGTTTAGGGCAGGGCCTTTTGAATTTTCTGCCACAGGGGGCATCACCTTACAAAACTACATTTCCCAAAATGCTGTGTTCTCAGTCTCCTTCCCAGCTCAGCTAGTCCCGCCTTCTTTATGATGACCAGCAAGCAGCATTGGTCTTAATTTAAACACTAATAATGGCCTCTTTTGCTTTACCAAAGTTGCTTAATGATTATATTGAAAATTAAACTGATATTGGGACACTTCCAAATTTTATAGAATTTTAACAAAAATTATTGGTGTTTTGATTCTTACATTTTTTTCTCCCCCTTTCCTACTTGTTTCTTAATAATGATTCATTTGCATGAATCTAATGAATAACTGACAACTTACAGGACTTATGACAATTTTGCACAACCCTAAAACCGACTATCTAATTTGTTGCTTATATTTATTATAAATCTTTTAATTCATCTGACTTCATCAGTCTTGAGTGATTGATTAGAAGACTGAGAGTTTTCTGTTAAAAATCCCACACTTCCCTATATGAACCAGTGCCTTTTATTTCCTGGGGAAATAAAATGTCACTTTAAATGCCTCAGATAAAATGCTGGATGGTGCCATAATGGTTCACTGTCACTACATTAAGAAGTGCAAGCATTTAGAAATTCTTTTAGGACCAAACATATTCAGGGTTGGTTTGTTTCTTTATCCTGAGGCGTCATTTCCTATATTATTTGCTGGGCTCTGAAGGGACTGAGTTCTGTAAAGGCTGGAAGGCACTTGCTGATGCAAAGTCACATTCACTTAATACCACTGTAAAAGCGCAATGAGTACTCTCTTTCTCTTCCTTATTTCCTTCTCTCTGCAGGCTGCTGGCCTCATTTTTCTTGAATGTGTAGTACATCCTCTTTTGGATATAAGTTGGAGACAGAGAGAAGGCCCTCCTAGGAATAATTGGCTCTGTTTCCCTCTTTTCATGCATTGCACAGCTGTACAAAGCAACTGTATGCCCCCCTTCTTTATTTCTCATTTACATATTGACAATATCTCACTGTTTTCCCAAGCTGGGGATAAGAATTAGAGGAATGAGATGAGACATAATAGGGTGAGAAATTCAAAATGAGGAACATCAAGGGAGAAGCGCTAGGGAAAGAAAAATAAATGAAAGCGAACAAGAATCCCTGATCCTTAAAATGTGGTGCTTGTACAAACTCTTTCAGATGAAGGAGATATTTTTTGTCAATAGGGAGAAGTCTGCAGTCTGAAGAAAGAGAAAAGGAGAAATAACCTGAAGAAATAAACAAAAAGTCAAAAGTGGAGATGAAAGATAACCAGTATAGGATGCAAATGATAGGAAGGAAAGGTCATCTGAGAGGAACAACAGAATTGGAACATCAGATTTGAAAACATTTTTAAAAATGCTCCATTTGCACTGCTGAACTCTAAAACATTTAGACTAGAGAAAAACACATTTCTTATGGGCTAGATCCAAACCTTTTGCCAGGATGGGCTGGGCAAGACAGAGTGCATCTATCCCAGAATTCTTTGTAAAAGCATTCTGAAACCTCATGGGAAGGAACTAACTTTGCCAGCAATAGTATATAAGCCTAGGATTATCTGTTGTTGGAGCCCCCGGTGGTGCAGTGGGTTAAACCCCTGTGCTGGCAGGACTGAAGACCAACAGGTAGCAGGTTCAAACCCGAGGAGAGGCGGATGAGCTCCCTCTATCAGCTCCAGCTCCTCATGTGGGGACATGAGAGAAGCCTCCCACAAGGATGATAAAAACATCAAATCATCCAGGCGTCCCCTGGGCAACGTCCTTGCAGATGGCCAATTCTCTCACATGACAAAAAAAATCTGTTGTTTCCTCCCCATCCCCAAATGAGCAAGCACCATCTGAGAAGTGATGCAACAAGCATAGCAAGGTCCATTTTTATGATGTTGGAAAATTGTATTTAAGTGGGAAAATCTCATTTAGGGATAGATACCATTTTTTTCATCCAGCCCAGTGAATTGGCAATAGAAAAATTCCACATTACTTCCTACCTGATATTTTTATGTGTCTATTTTAACCAGAGTTTTCTGAGATGGGAACCTGAGCTCTTGTACTGAGCTAGGAGTCTTCCATAAAGATGGGTAACATTAGGTTTTATTTCAAAACTCAATATGTAGTAACCCACACTCTCCTTTTCCCATTGGATTACTGATGCCTGTTAGATAGAAGCAGGGGAAGTGACTTTTAATTATTTACTTTGGAGGACTATATGGAGATCTAAGATGTTGGCTATATCTAGTCCATCTTTGACCTAATAAACTTGTTTAATAAATACTTAACCATGTACTACTCTGTATTTAATGTACTGCAATTAAAAATAGCTAGGCACACTAATATTGTAATAGGCGTTCCATTGTATACCAGGGGATGTTTTAATAAATGGTGCATGTTAATGAAAGATTGGAAATGAATGTAATTGCATTCCTTCTTTGTAATTATAGGAGCTCATCATGAAACACACTGCTTCAAACTGAGGCAAGTAAGTTCATAAAAAGCAAGGGTAGGTTAACTTTGGCTTCACTGGATATTTAATTTTTCAAAACCTCTTTAAAACAAGCAATTCTAATTCATACTAAAAATAATTCATACTACGATAAGCAAGAAAGACATGGGACACGCCGAAAGGACGTTCGGGAAGTCAACACACCACCCCCTCCTTCCTCCCTCTTTTTCCTCCCCCCTAATTCTTCCACTCCCCCCCCCACCCTAGCCACAACCTCCCCTGCCCCACCCTTCCCCCTGCATAATTATTTTTGTAAAACTACAATAAAGATATATATATATATATATATATATATATATATATATATATATATCATATTAAAATGATTCTCTGGTAGCCTACTGGATTCCAGGGAAAAGAATTTGAGAGAACAAAAGAGTAAAAATGCTAAGAAGGTGTTACTGAAGAGAAAGTGAGAGACTATAACTTATCCCCCCACACATATACACACAACTTAGGAAACACACAAGCACACCTAGTGTGTTGGCAGTTGGCAGAGGAGCAATTAACACTGGGCCAAAGACTGATGTTGCTAAGCAATAAGCCTCCTTCATTGTGGAAGAAGGTGAAATAACTAAGGGAAAGCACTTAGGCTCTATCTACACTGATCATTTAATACAGTTGGAAACTAGCTTCAGACTGAGGTGGCCAGATTAAAAAAAACTCACACAAAAGCATATGAAAGAGAGCCCTTAATGTGCATCAGGGTTCTGTAGTTCATGTAATCCCTAGGGGTGTGCAATTTGGAAAAAATCCTTCCAGATTTCAATGCCATTTTTCAGCAGCCCCCATTCCATTTTCCAGGAACTTCCTGATATCACAAAAAGCCAATAATCCAGGTATGTAATGTGTTCTTCCCAGCTACATATTTCAAAAACATTTCATGGTTTTCTGAATCACATTGTAGGCTGGAAACTCTACATATTGTACATTCCAAATTTTATTTGGGTGAAATTGGGAAAGCTCGCATCAACACATGAAAAAAAAGTCCTTCCATGCCCTAATATAAAGTGGCAAGACAAAATATTCAGTTTGAAGGGATAATAAAACAGCACATAAAATGTACTGTATACACAAGATAGTTGATACTTTTGATATTATTGGATTCTCTCAAACTGAGATAAAACAATGTAATGCAAAATAATAAGGACACTGAATCATTCTTATGTTTCTATGGCTCGTTTGGACAGTTGCATATTATTGAACATATGCAATATGCATAATAAGCAGAAGCTATTTTTACAATTGGCAGGATAGCATAGCTGTAAACTAATAAGCAGAGGAGATATAAAATGCTTGCTACTCAATCTGCACACACAAGAAGCTGAAAAATTAGCCACACTGGAGATCATTAAAGACGTGTTTACAAAAAGCTGGACATAAAGGACACAGAAGGAAACCCTGAAAAAGATAGGTCACTGCATCTTATGTGATTTATTATTAGTAATACAGGCATGTATGGCTCAATGTGTGCACATTAAGAATATTGGCCAACCCTGAGCAAGAAATCCTCATAAAGCAATAGTTGGTGTCCATCTGCCCAGTCTGAATGTGTGCTTTCAAAGGTCTGGAGTTTATTATGAGCCATAAAACTAGGCTCCAGAATTTTTAGTGTAGTCTAATGACATTGCACATAATACTATCATTATTTGGTGGCTGCTATTTGTATATAAGAGTATAAAACCTGCAGTTTAAAACTGGAGTTCAGTCTGTCTCATCTTGGCTCAAAGATGAGAAACTGGAAGCTAAGGATGATAGATGTGTATAAAGATCAGGAGTAATGTACTGTGTTAAAAAATAGACAGTAATCTTTTATGAACTTACATCATTTCTTGGTCCTTCATGCCTAAATACAGATAAAGATGGTGCAGTGTTTCCAACTAGCAATCCCATAGTACCCTACTCTCACATCGTCTTAGACTTTTTTGCTTAATGCTACTATTCCACAAGGAGAAGGAGGAGAAATAGAAGACAAAGAAGATTTGGATGAGTACTGTGGGAGGAATACGAGACTTGAACACAAATCTGTTTTTAGCTGTTTCCCTCAGGCAATCTGGTTAGTTCAGGCCTGTAATGACAAGGGACCAGCATCACAGATTCCCATCCATAATGGGATCATGTGTCAGCCAATCTTGGCTCCTCCTTCCCTATTCAGCATTGCAGTTTAATATTTTTGATTTTCCTTTATTTTCTTGATTCTTTCAATTTAGTGGGACTGACTAGGAGTTGGGGAAGTGTGGGAAAGGTGAGTGGAGTGCGTGCACATGTTTGGGGGCTTGGGAGAGTCACCTTTTAAGCTTTTTTCTCCTTCTTTCCTTCAAATACTTCTAAAAGATAATAATAATTATTAATCCCAGCAAACAAAAATAAAACCCACATTCTCTGAAAACTACTAACACCTAGTTACCTCTCCTCTAGAGTAGAAAGTAGAAACAGCTTTAAGGAAGTATTAAACATGAAGCAGACATCAGAAATCATGCAGTAGAGAAAAAAGAGGGTTTTTTTTTTTAAGGAATCCCATGGAGGATAACTCCAGGTCATTGCTCTTCCTTCCCTGGATAAAGAACTGCATAACTGCTGCAGCGAGAAAATGCATGCCTCTCCTCTAGAATAGAAACAGCTTTAATAAAGCATTTATACCTGGTCTCCTCTATAGACAGAAGGGAAAGGATCACACAAAGAATGGTATCTTAACTCTGATGCTTTTAAACCAGGTCCTAATGAAGAATATGGAAGGGGAGCCTGTGGGAAGATACCTCCCCCCCCCCCACACACACACACACAGCACACACTATGATGGGCCAGATAGGGTGCTTTCCTTACCCATTGCTAACACCCAGGCTGCCTTGAAGGTAATAAAAAGAGTTCCAGGAAGAGTGCTTTCTTATCCCTATTGCTGACACCCAGGGTCCCTTGAAGGTAAAAAGGAAAGGCTCCCAAGAAGGGTGCTTTCTTACCCTCATTGCTGACACCCAGATTCCCTTGAAGGAAGAAAGGAAAGGCTCTCAGGAAGGATGCTATCTTAACCCCAATGCTGACATTCAGGTTTCCATGAAAGAAAAACGGAAAGGGTCTCAGGAAAAGAAAGGGGGCCTTGTAAATTCCCCATTGCCACCAATGGACTGGACCAAGCTGAATTTTTCTGCTACAGACCAAAAAGGGCCATCCGACTACCCACCCATTTTTGGGAGGCATGCGAAAATGTATATGGGGGTCTACCGGTATTTGGCCAGCAGAGATGGATCAAGATTCAGCTGAAATACACAAGCCTAAAGAATACTGTTGGAAAGGACTGGCTGCATTCTCTCTTCAAATTTTTGCTAGTGATGTTTCTTGTTTATTCATTCATCCAGCTATATTCCAAATCTGTTCTTCCCTCAGATCCTCAACACTGGTATGATTTTTTCACAGTGTTATATTATAACATTACAACCTGTCTAAACTAAATTATTAAATTATGTTTTTATTTCAATACTACCATTTTTACTTTAAGTATATGATTATACTTTAGCATGCAATGCTATAGAACATAGTTGTACAGTTGATTGCTGAAGTAAATATTTAGACAGCATAGTTAAGAAGCAAAAAAGGAAACATGTAAAATTGATATTTTTTCATTTAATTGTCCATTCAGTATTTTCAGATAATTTAAATTTTGAATGTTAAATATTGAAAAACTAGTATGTGCTCTGTGAAGTTGGGTAGCCCAGTTCTAAATATTCACTTGGAACCAGTCCAGTTGAGTTCTGTGGAACTTACCTCTTAATTAATATTTTAGAGTTGCAGGTGAAGCCTCTGTCTAGATAAAGTTCCATCCCTCCAAATGAGCTTGATAACAAGTTAATTGATTTGTTGTTCTGGTTCTGAATCTAATATCTGCTATTATTGGTATTCGAAAAAAAGATAGTTTATTATAAACTATATTGGGCAGGCATAGTTCTGCTTAGTTTAAAATAACCCATTCAACATAGATGCCCAGTGATGACCAGGGGGTGTCCAGAGCAATCCATGGGGCTATCACACTTACAAACAGGTAATTGTGATAGTCCAGCTAGGACATCCAGAATATGACCTCCCCCACCACCATTTAAATAATTCTGTGGCATCTAGGGCCAGTTCAGGGCATATCTGCACTGGACTGTCTCCAGATTTTCATGTAGATGTAGTCGAAAGGTCCATTTAGAACTGTATTCTTCTTTTGGATATTCTCCAGGTGGAAAAAGGTTTAGGGCTGCATATCTGATGTATGAACTGAACTGCATCAGGCAACCAGTTCGGTTCAGTTCAGTTATTACTCAAAAGTCAATATAAAAACTCCCAACAGCCCTTTTTGTCTGATCTCATCATCCTTATTCTCTCACTACCTCTTCTTCTATGCTCTCTCACCTCTTTCAATGCTGAGACTTGCTGAGAAAGTTAGACACTGTAGGTGAGATTTTCATTTATTTATTTATAGGAGAACATTGTAAATTTGAAATGCTGTAAACTAGGTCAATGCAAATTGAAACTCACCTGTAGTACATTTCAGGACTTCAATTATCACAAGGGGGTGTACAAACAACAAAGAGAACATATTACAGAGGATGAAGGTAGGAACAAGGTAGTAAATCTGCCATCAATAATGTAGGAATGTTAAAAAAAGCAATATTTTTATTTAAAATCTATGAATGAGTTTTCATTTGTTAAGTGATCACTCAAAACAGGGCTTGCTGGTTTGAAATAAATAAACATGTATTGTATATTGCATATTGTGTGTGTGTGTGGGAGGGGGGGAATCCCAGTTTCACATACATTCTATTGAGATCTGAACTGGCAATTAATTATGAAAAAAAATCTTACATTGTAACATAAAATGAAATGTCAACCCAATGTGCACCTTCTGGGAAGGGAAGCTCATCTGGGACATAATTAGAAAAGGGTATGAAAATGAAACTGCCATTTTAATTCCCTTATACAAATCCATAGTGCATCCATGAATGGAAAACTCTGTACAGTTCTAATCACTATGTTTCAAAAAGTTGTGATGGTGAACAGCCAAAAGGTTTGAATGGCTGTAGCAACTGTTCTGTGATAAAACTTACAAAGTGTAGGATGCATGATTGGGGGAGGGGGGAGCAAGTGAGAACAGAAATTGTAGGAATACATACAATTACACATGATATGAATAAAAATAGAAATAGATCCATTTCCTTCTATTAAAGACTATTAAAGAAGTGAAACGACAACAAAGCGACGGCCGGACAAGAGGCTCAGCTGATAAAGGTAAAGGAAAACAAAATAGGAAAATAGGAAGCCATTACCTTCCCAGAAGAACGGAGAGATTGAGATAGAGACTGTTACATCAATGGCTTAAAGCAAGGTATGTGAAGATATATACACAATAGAATAAGTGATATAAAAAGAGTGATATAAAGAGTGATATAAAGTGAGCAAAGAGAGCAAAGAGAGCAAACAAAAATACAAGAAGCTTGAACCCTGTACGAGGGGAGAAAACAAGTCTTAATTCTCAATCTTCCCCATCTCAGCCGGGTAGAGCCAGGATAGGCTCCCTCCCTCTAGGGACGGCATAACCTAGCCCAGAAGGGGCCCGACGACCGAACCCCTCAAGGCTCGGCCGGTAGAGCCCCCAGGGCATAAAGGCATAGCGGGCTGAAAAGAGGGAATTGCTGCTCTTTGCGCTTAAAACCAACACGTCTTAAAAGAATATAATTCTTTTAATAGAAGAAACCAAAGAGACTGAACTAAGGATATAAAGATATAAAAGTTTGAAGGAAAACTAAGGGCATTCATAACCCCTTCATAATCTCCCGGGTCCCTAAGAATGCCATTAAGCCTCCCTTCATTAAAAGTGAACCCTAAGGAGGATAAGGTAGATAAGAAGTTTATCAAAACGGCTTGTGCTGACCTTGAGACAAGCACTCCAAGCACCTCGGTCTCCAGTCCCAGGAACTGGCGGAGAGCCAGGCGGTGTCCTTGAGAGGGAGAGGAGAAGATAAGGGTAGGAGGCGCGGGGCGGACCCAGCGGCCACGCAGCTCAGCGGCTCAGAGGACGCCGAGGGAGAGGCATCGCGAGACGAGAGGAGAGAAGAGGATTAAACGAGAGGAAAGCTCAGTCCCGCGAGAAGAGCCCTGCGAGAAGAGCAGGAGCGGCGTGAGGACGCGCGGCGACGCGGAAACGCCGCAACGCGGTGACGTCGCAGCGTGACGGCGCGCAAACCAGGAAGTAAGTTGAACTTTAAGACACTCAAGCCGGAAAGGAGGACTAAAGAAGATAATTGAACAAATAAAAATAAACAGACCAATGCAACAAAAAAAGAAGGAACTACAATAAAGATAGCAGAAGGTAAGCAGAAGGTAAGAACTGGCAGAGTAACGACTTATCTAAAAGACGAATACAGACACAATCAAAAATAGTAACAAGCTTAAGGAAAGAGAGAATAGTATAAAAATAGAAACAAAACAGTCTAACCTTCTAACCTTCTTCACAGCCGGGCATACATACACACAGACAACATCCATAGATAAGCAAAATGGCAACGCAAAGCACTAAAGGGAAAAGTACTCCTCTAACAAAGACACAGAACTTAACAAAGAAAGATTCATTGACAGAAGAGAATACCCTCACTCAGATACTGGCGGAGATCATTAAAATCTCAGCCAAACAAGACACCCAACATAAAGAACTGCAGGATGAAATTAAGAATATGAAGGCAGACCTCAAAAAAGACATGAACAAGTTACAAGAAGACCTAGACAAAATGAAAAAAGAGAATCAAAAAATCATGAGTGACCAAGGAAAGATGGAAAATAAAATACAGAAATTGGAAAATATTACACAAAAAATAGAATTACAGACGGAATTGATTGAGAACAGAGAGCTGGAATACCAGCTGAGGATAAGAAATCTAGAAGAGACTAAGGAAGAGAATGTGAAACAAATAATGATTGAACTGCTGGCAGACTTAATGGACGTCAGCACCGAAATCATAGGAAATGACGTTGACAGAGTATACCGTGTGACTACCGGGTACGCAAAAAAACACAAAACAGCAAGGGATGTGGTCATATCATTCTGTCGAAAGAGCACCAGAGATGAGATCCTGAAAGAAAATGCAAAGAAAACTGTGTTCTACAAGGAGAAAAAAATAACTATAATGAAGGAGGTCACGCAACAGACCCTTGCAAAGAGAAGAAGATACGCCTTCCTTACAGAAGAATTAAGAAAAATGAAAATAAAATTCAAATGGGAAAGAACTGAAGGGATCTCAGTCACGCTAAACGAAAAAAGATATTGGCTTAATACCGAAGAAAAAGCAAAGCTCTTTTACAAGGACCATATTAAAGCCAAGCCACACGAAACCTCGCAAAGGAAATTCCACACCAAATTGGAAGGGAAAGAAAAAAAGAAACAAGAAAGCTCAGAGGCAACCCATGAAAGCAAAGATGACAAGGTAGAGGACACAGAGGAAGAAGAAGAAGAAGGAGAATGCAAAGAAGGGATCCCATGGAAAAGTCAGGATGAAAGAGGAAACAAAAGATTTAGGGAGTTTTCGCCAGAGAACTATCAATTAATTCCACCAGAGATCCTGCAATGGGAAATGACCGAAAATACTAATGAGTAAAGATTTCAAAATATACACCAACAACATCAATGGGCTTAACTCACCCAACAAACGCAAAAAGGTCTTCAACTTCTTAAAACACAAAAATCTGGACTTGATTGCCTTACAAGAGACACATATCTCAAGTAGACACACAAAACACCTGATAAACAAGAAAATTGGAAACGAATTCTGGGCATCCAACAGCAGGAAGAAAAAGGGAGTAGTGATTTATGTGAAGGACTGGCTAAACGCTGTGCAAGCCTTTAAAGATATGGAAGGGAGGTATGTGGGAATTCTTATTGAAATAAACAATCAAAAATGGTTAATTTGCAATATTTATTCCCCAAATGGTGCTAAAGGTAAATTTATAAGAGAATTAAAGAAGGAGATTAATAATCAGAGCTGGGATGAATTAATTATATTAGGGGACTTCAACGGGGTGGTGGACATTCATCTAGATAAAACCAACAAGAAAGTAAAAGATGGGAGTAAAAATAGCAAAACAAGTCAGCTACCTAAAATATTCATTCAGCAATTAGAAAGTCTAAATTTAAGGGACGCATGGAGACAGCACAAAGGGAACATGAGAGACTATACTTTTTATTCCGGGAGGCACCTTACATGGTCGAGAATCGACATGGTATGGGCAACCAACTCCCTAAACCTAAAAATCAAAAAAATAGATATTCTGGCCAGGACCTTTTCAGATCACTGCGCAATAGAGATGGTAATCAAAGGTAGAAGCACTAGGTACAGATGGAAATTAAAAGACCACCTACTAAATAATGAGAAGGATATTGAGAGGAACAGGACCTTATTGCGAGAATATTTAGATTTAAATAAAGGGGAAGAAACATCAAAATGTACACAATGGGAGGCAATGAAAGCTGTCATGAGGGGTTACCTCATGCAGCAAGATGCAATACATAAAAAGAACAGAAACAAAGAAATTAAAGAAATATTAGAAAAATTAACAGAAAATGAAAAACTATTAAAGCAAAACCCTAGAGATAAAAAAAGATCACTTATTATATCGGCTCTTAATAAACAATTACAACTATTACAAAACGAAAAGATAGAAAAACAGATGAAATTCACAAGGGTACACCATTTTCAAAATGCGAACAAAATTGGCAAGTGGCTGGCAAATAAGATTAAAAAGCGAAAGCAAAATCAATTGATAACAAAAATACAAATTGAAGGGAAAGCCTACACAGAAGATACCAGTATCGCTAATGAATTTCTCAAGTTCTATAAAAACTTATATAAGGGCACAGAAGTAAGTAAAGAAAAAATAACTAAATATATCTGTGAATTAAATATGGCAAAGCTTACAGACAAACAGAGAGAAACTCTAAATGGGAGAATCTCAATGGCAGAGATTGATAGAGCCATTAGAAAATTAAAAAACAATAAGGCGCCGGGACCAGATGGCTTCATAGCCATCTATTATAAAACCTTTCAAAATGAATTAAGCCCTTTATTTCAAGAGATTGTAAATGGCATACTAGAAGAAGGAATCATACCAAAGTCCTGGGAAAAAGCAAATATAGTCTTAATCCACAAAGAAAATACAGAAACAACCGAAATCAAAAACTACCGCCCGATCTCTCTTCTAAATAATGATTACAAAATCTTTGCTATAATTATGGCAGAGAGATTAAAAGAATTTTTAAAAGAATGGATATCTAAGGAACAGTCTGGCTTTCTACCCAACCGGCAAATAAAAGACAATACCAGGGTACTAATTAATATACTCGAATATTACGAAAAACATACTGAAAAGGAATTGGCTCTACTCTTCGTCGATGCGGAAAAAGCATTCGACAAGGTAAATTGGAGTTATTTAAAATTATTAATTAAAGAGCTGGATATGGGCTTCCACTTCAAAAATACAATCAATGCAATCTATCAAAAACAAGAAGCTACATTAGTAATCAATGGACAGGAAACCAAAAACCCGATTCAAATCTACCAGGGAACTAGGCAAAGGTGTCCGTTATCACCTTTGTTATTTATATTAATAATGGAAACTCTTGTGAGAAATATAAATGGTGATCCGAATCTAAAAGGGCCTAAGATACTAAAGCAACAATATAAATTAAAAACATACGCGGACGATGTGGTGTGCTTTATCGAAGATCCCAAAATCAATATTAGAGACTGGCTAAAGAAAATTGAAGAGTTTGGGGCTCTTGCAGGTTTTAAATTAAATAAACAGAAAACTAAACTGTTAGCCAAAAATATGGATGAAAAGGCCAAAGACACATTACAAAAAACATCAGAGATCCAAATTGTATCCAAAATAAAATATTTGGGAATCCAGGTTACCAAAAGTAATGCTGCACTGATAAAAAATAACTATGAAACATTATGGAAAAAAATCCAAAAAGATTTGGCGAAATGGGGCAATCAAAATCACTCCTTTCTAGGCAGAATCGCATTAATTAAAATGATAGTGTTACCGCAACTACTCTTTCTGTTCCAAACTTTACCGGTGATTCGAAATAACTTTTTGTTCAAAAAATGGAATTCCGACATAACAAGATTTATTTGGGAAAATAAGAAACCGAGAGTGAGCTTTAAAGTCCTGTCGGATGACAAAAAAAGAGGCGGCCTCGGTCTTCCAGACCTAAAAATCTATTATGAGGCGTGTAACCTAGTAGCAGTTAAGGACTGGGCAAAATTAAAAAACGAACATATATTAACATTAGAAGGCCACGACCTTAGAGCCGGATGGCATAGCTATATCTGGTATGACCGAAGAAAGATAGAAAAAAACTTTACAAACCATATGATAAGAGCTGCCCTAATTAAAACGTGGGATAAATACAAAAATAGATTCTTCAGGTATACACCGCTCTGGATCTCTACATTCGAAGCTAAACATAAAAAAGAATTGGGGGCAGAAAGCTGGCCAACTTATCAACAACTGCTTAAGAAAAATGACAAGGGAAATCTGGAAATAATTTCATATGAGGAGCTTAAAAAAATAAATCCGAAATTCACATGGCTAAATTATTATCAGATACGGGAAGGCTTTAAGGAAGATAACAAATTAGGTTTTGAACAAAAAAAGGGTTTATGGGAGGTTATTATGGAGAAGGAAAAAAAATTAATAAAGCTACTATACAAACAATTACAAACATGGAATACAGAAGAAGAACAAATTAAAGAATGCCAAATAAATTGGGCGAAGGATCTAGGGCACAATATTATGGTAAACCAGTGGGAAGAAATTTGGTCCACAAAAATTAGATATACTGCAGCCAGCGATATTAAAGAAAATTGGTTTAAAATGTTTTACCACTGGCACTATACACCTGAAAAAATAGCTAAATTTAAAAAAAACCAATTCTCCTCAGACAAATGTTGGAAATGTGGAAGAAAGACGGGCACTTTTTTCCACCAATGGTGGAGGTGTGCGAAAATCCAAAAATTTTGGAGTAAAGTACACAAGGCAACTCAAAAAATACTTAACATAACTTTCCCACGAGCCCCAGAAACTTATTTATTAGGCATACATAAGATAGCTAAACTGAATAAAAATCAAGATAAAATATTATTCCTATTGGGCACAGCGGCTAGATTAGTTACAGCAAAAAAATGGAAGTCAAAAGAAACACCAACCCCAGAAGAATGGATCGCAAAAGCTTTTGATATTATACAAATGGACAATTTATCACAAAGAATCAATGGAGTGAAAAAGAAAACAGACTGGACAGGCTTTAAGGACTATCTAAAATCAAAAGACATACCCATAACAATTGACTTGACGAACTTTTAGAAATAAAAGGAAGGCATGGAATTTAACCTTATCAGCAACAAGATATGTGAATGCAAGGACTTCGATATGAAGATCAGAACTCTTGGAAGACCAGGGGAAGTCAATGCACAGAAGAAGACGGTGAAGGGCCCCCCCTCCTTTTTTTTTCTTCTACACCTAACCTGCACTTCTCCCTTCCCCCACTTCTACCTAACCCCCCCCTGCCGCCCCTCCCACCCCCATCCTCCCCCGATATCTTTCCTATCCTATGGTGGTTGTATTTGTAAAATTAATAAAGATTATAATAATAATAATTTAAAAAAAAGCTTAATGGTGAGCAATTCAGGATCAATAAAAGGATGCAATTATTCACAGTATTTAGTAAATCTATGGGTTCCACTGCATGAATGTAGTGAGGATAACATTGTGGTTTTATAGAGATATTGCACACACTTATTGGAAGGTAGAACTATTAATGACTACTAGTCATTCTGGATATATATCACAACATATACCAATATCATAACAACATGCGTTTGTATGCCAGTTGCAGAGGAACATGAGCAACAGTCATGACCTGTATAAAGGATAGGAGACTTATTTGGGAACAAATCCCAACCGCTGCACACCAATTATAAAGATTGAGGGATTGGGAATAAAATACCACCCGCTGACACCCATTATAAAGGATAGAGGCTATTTGGGCAATATAAATCCCACAAGCTGAACACCAGTTATATAGGCAAAGGATTATTTAAGAATAAATCCCAGCAGCTGTACCACCACTTGTAAAGGAATGTGGCTTCTCTAATTAAAAATCAAAAGCAGATGCTGTAATAAGCTGGAACAAACTTCTTCTGGCCGAAAAACCTTTTGAAAGAACTCTGGCCACCACCAAAACTAAAAGCAAAGTTAAGCCCTTGGCTTACTTGAAGTATTTTAGGCAAGAATGTTCTGGATTCGCACTCAGGCTTGTGTTCTGAGGTAACACTGAAAATATTACCCTTTTAACATATACGCTGCCACCATTAGACTTTTGAATTCTTCAGTAACACTGCTTTAAATCTTTAAACACAGAGGCACATATGAAGCAGATGTTGTGAACAATAAAGCAGTGAGGTTTATTTAAGAGAACTTGAACAAAACAGGCATTAAGCTTAGCTGTTTTGAAGTATTGACTTAAAAGTGTGTGGTTTCTTTAAGCAGTTCAAACTTATTTGAACATAAACACTCCTCTCTCCCTCCAGAAATTACTGACAGGATTCCTCTCTGCCTAGCAATCCTAAACAGATAGTCCTTTCCTGAATCTATCTATTCACTCCTCCACCAGCTATCTTCCCCAATAGTTGTAAAAAATCTTCTCACTAGCTATCTCTGCTAGCTAACTGACCAATTTAGGCTTGCTCAACTCTCTCTTCTCCACTCCAAACTCCTCTTACTTCTTTGACACTCTGACTCAATCTGAGCTGACAGGGTTTTAAAACACACCCTTAAAGCCATTTTTTCCTTTCCTAAGTTAAGCTCCACCCACTCTCTTCCAGCCAATCACTATCTCCCCTCATTTCCCTACAAGCTGTTTCTAAGCACTCCCCCTTCAGAAAATGAGATCTAAAATGGATGCCCCCCCGGCACCCTTTCCAAACTTCCTGGGCCTACTTTCCTAGGCTTTTCCTAGCCTAGGGAATTCATCACAACCTGCTTATATAGCAATCTTCCCATAGGCATTTTCGCAAACAGCCATTATACAAACAGAATGCTGTCTTAGAGTGCACCATAGAATTCATGTAATTTGACACCATCTTAACTGCAATGGTTCAATGGTACACAATCTTGGGAACTGTAGATTTTAAAGTCTTCAGTCTTTCCTCCAAAAAGCCTTACCATACTACTGGTCCCTCACCATACTTCAACTCATTGCATTCCATAGCATTGAGCCATTGCAGTTAAAGTAGTGTCAAGTTGCCACTAAGTTTTTAGTGCAGAATGATTTTGACACAGTCTGAATAAGGATTATGACACAGTCCGAATAAGGATTATGAGCAAGAATTATGAATGAATGGAATTCTGCACTTTAAGTTTTTAATCTGTTTATTGTTCTATATTTTTTATTTGTGCAACTGCTTTAATTATTTTTAGTTGTTGGAATACGTTTTATTGTTATGTTTTAAGTGGCATTGAATCTTGTCAAATTTGTAAGCCACCTTGAGTCCCACATGGGGTGAGAAAAGTGGGGTATAAATGAAACACACAAACAAATAAATTGATGCACCATTGCCACATATCCTGAATTGGGCCAGATGTTATTCCCAGACACCCAGATGATGTTCAAGGACTTCCAGAATCTAACTCAGGGTAAAACTTGTTAACTCAATTTTATCTCACATTAGCAGAAGTCAGGTAATGCTTTCAAGTTTTTTTCTGAAACTCCTGAGCAACTCCACATCAGAGGCCCCTTTTACACTGCAATATAAAATCAAGAGTATCTGTTTTAAACTGGATTTTATGGCAGTGTAGACACATATAATCCAGTTCAATGCAGATAATGTAGATTATCTGCTTTGATAATCTGGATTATATAGCAGTGTAGAAAAGGGCAGAATTGGTGCAAATACCTGATTAGTTCTAATTTTAACCAACTCTGACCCCTTCTACACTGTTCTATATCCCAGGATCTGATCGCAGATTATATACTTTAAACTGGATTATTTAACTCTCCACTGCCAGATAATATGGGATAAACAGATAACCTATTATCACATCATGGGCAGTGTAGAAGGGGCCTCAGCTGTTCACGTGGGCCCGTACCCCAATCTCTTTTTCCCAGTGTTCTGTGGCACAAGGAATTGGATGACATTGGCTTTTCTATTTGTTACTGTGACAGGGGCCACTGATCTCTAGACAGCTTCTATCACAAATACTATTGATTATATCAGCAAAAGAGCCCAAAACCTTCCACACTGCCCTATATCCCAATACCTGTTCTTGGATTATCTGGTTATCCCAGATCATTTGGCCTGGGATAGCCTGGGATCAAATCCTGGGATATAGGACAAAGTAGAAGGTGTCCTTGTGTGACCTGAAGAAAGGAGGGGAAATGAAGGGAATTGACAGGAGCTCTCCAAAATGGTGGGAAACAACAGAAAATGTAAGGGTGATTGTCCAGAGGGTCTGAACTGGGTTGGGCTTGATAGGAGGATTAGGACTCTGCTCCCACCATGTCTGCAGAATCTGAAGCTTGTCCTGAGTAGTAACACATGTAGATGGTTGTTCTATGTTCTAACCATATAAATTACTCATAATCCTTAAATATCTTCAAATACTCTTGAAATGAGCAGTGCTAAGAATCCTCCAGAGAGCAGTTAACAAAATAAAGAGTGAAATAAAAAAGATTTGGAATTTATTAAAAAATTAATAATAATGCAACTTTGTAAATTTCAGAGTCTCTTTTTAGTTTTCATACAGCACAAATAATATAAGATTTTCTGGAAGGCAAAACGAAGCCACCCAGTTCAACTTTAAATTTGACTATAATCCATAAAAGTTATTCACCTATAATATATAAATACAAAAAGGTAAAATCCAGATTTTGATTATGCTGTAGCTGAGACAATATTTCTCTCAATGAAACAAGGTGAAGTAAATTTGACTGGTACTCTCTTTCAAGTAAGTTCCCTTGTGCTCTTCAGGGAAATCTCCCACTGTGTGGGATGATGCTGGCTGCAGGGAAAAATGGAAACAGCAAATATTGCTTCCCCCTTTTCTGCCAGTGAGATTTCTCCACTGGATCAAAAGCTTTCTGGGGATAGAAAAAGTTATTCTGTTGACAGATGGCACCATCTGTGTTCAAACCACTGGTAATGTGTAGGTAAAATAATTATACTTTAATGAGAGTTTATCGAGATTATAATAATTGAAAGTGTTATTATGTATACATGTCATAGCTTGTGGTGAATCTGCCGATGTTGAATACGTCAAATAACTCAGATAAATGCCAAAATTCTTCTGTGTACTTTGCTGAAAATATAGTAATCTCAAGGTAAATCTTTTAGCAACCTAACGACACACAATTATTCTAAATGCAATAATAGTAAACTCAGTTATTACACATACTGGGAATGTAACTCTTTCTTTAATTCATTCTTGTATATGTGGCTGGGGTGGAATGCAAGTGATTTCTACCTGATAAATGCTATTATGACTGGTTTGTCTTTTAATTTTAGATTTTTAAATTTAAGTATTTATTTAGAGACCCTTTTGAAAACATCTTATTTAGTTAAACTCTTGAATTTTTTTTCACAAATCATGTGGCAGTGCGAAACATCTTGCACAGTAATACAAATATGTTTTACTCAAATTTTTTTTTTACCCAAATTGCCGCATTATCACAGGGTGTCTGCGCCCCACACCACTGGAGAAATTACACTGCTTAGCCGGTATTGCACCACCTGACATCCACCGGGAAATAGCAGCCAATAGTGAAAGGACCAAGGCAGAGACATCTCCAGCTCATCCCCTGTTTGGGTATCAGCCAGCACATCAATGACTTAAATCAAGACATAGTTTTCTTAGATCTACAGAGACACTCGCTGGAACACCCCAGCAAGCGAGAGTCCAAAAGTGGCAGGCCCAAACCCAGCACCTCAATCCATGGGTGATACCAGATGAGAGACTCCCCCTGGGCACACAGAAGACTGGGCGACTTGGAAGGCACTGAACAGATTGTGCTCTGGCACCACGAGATGCAGAGCCAATCTTAAGAAATGGGGCTACAGGGTGGAATCCTCGGCATGCGAGTGCGGAGAAGAACAAACCACAGACCACCTGCTGCAATGCAACCTGAGCCCTGCCACATGCACAAGGGAAGACCTTCTTGCGGCAACACCAGAGGCACTCCAAGTGGCCAGATACTGGTCAAAGGACATTTAACCAACTACCAAGTTTGCAAAATCTGTGTGTTTTTTTCTTTTCTTTTCTTTTTTTCTTTTTCTTTTTAATCTGTGTGTTTGTTTTGTTCTGTTAGAATTGTAACACAATGGTATGGTTGCTGATGACACGATAAATAAATTTACCCAAATATATGTTTTTGCAAAAAAAGTTGTCAAACGTATATTGGACTGAATACAAGATATTTAACACAAAAAGAATGGAAAAATCACTAACCTTTTCAACTCTCATTTTAAGAGCCCCTGGTAGCACAATGGATTAAACCCTTGTGACAGAAGGACTGCTGGCTGACAAGTCAGAGGTTTGAACCTGTGGTTTGAGCTCCCTCTGTCAGCTCCATTTCCCCATGTGGGGACAGGAAAGAAGTCTCCCACAAAGATGATAAAACATCAAACAGCCTCTCACAAGGATGGTAAAACATCTAGGCATCCCCTGGGCAATGTCCTTGCAGACAACCAATTCTCTCACACCAGAAGCTACTTGGACTTTCTCAAGTCACTTCTCTCTCTCTCTCTCTCTCTCTCTCTCACACACACACACACACACACACACACACACACACACACCCCTCTCACTTGGGGCACAAATATTTTAATTGTATAGTGATGAAAATGTCATTGTTTGTGTGCTTCCAAACATGGGGAAATGTGTATTTTTTTTAAAGTCCTTCATGAGCTAGGGCAAATATATTTGTGTGATTTATTCAGAATTTCCCCTTTTGAGCAGTTAATAGGCCAGAATATTTTTTTCTGGTAGATAAGAAAATTTGAAAATATTTACATCCATGTCCTTTCCTTTCTTGCTAAATACATATGCAGCTAGATAGCTTTTTTCTTGACAGACATTTTTTTCTCTATTAGTCATCGAAGCTTTATGTAGCTTACAGCTTCTTTCTACCATTGCAAAAACCCTGTAAAATACCTTGTACAAATATATTTGTCCTAGCTCACAAAGGACTGTTTTTTAAAAAAAACCAAAAACACACATTTCCCCATGTTTGGATGCACACAATGACATTTTCATCACTATACAGTAGGCCCTTCATATCCACTAAGACTTTGTTCCAGGACACTCATGCACAGTGGATACCATAGTTCATGAATGCTCCAATCTCGTTGTATACATTTGCATAATAAAACAGTATCCTTTACATAAAATAGAAAATCAAGGTTTGCTTTTTGGCATTTTTTGTTGGGGGGTGGTATTTTCATGCCACAGATGATTGAATCCATGGATGCAAAATCTAACTATATTCTAGCTTACAAATAAGTGATTTGAGCAGCAATGGAAATGTGTACTGTTTTCTACATAATATATATCTCAGTGAATGCCAGTCAAAATATATTGATACCACCTGGTCTTTTTTGGTTAAAATACTTGTATGGAGAGCAACTGTCATTTGCTTTACTTGGTACAGATATTGCTGTTCAAAGGAGCACTTGTGGGCAGAGAGTGAAGGAAGCAGTGTCATGAATTCCTAGAATCCACAAAAGGCAGACTAACCCAGCAGGTTTTCTCATTACAAAATAAGCAAATAGGTATTCATTAGCTTATACC
Source organism: Anolis sagrei (assembly GCF_037176765.1). Taxonomy (NCBI): domain Eukaryota; kingdom Metazoa; phylum Chordata; class Lepidosauria; order Squamata; family Anolidae; genus Anolis; species Anolis sagrei. Next base: position 71,250,090 of record NC_090024.1, read on the forward strand.
CACTGTGAGTTTTGTTTCCATGGTTTCTTTCAAACATTCGTTATAGAAGTAATAAGAGGAACTTCTGGATTAGGCTGCTCAGGTGTCCTCTTTTTAGGTTGTAATAATGCTGGAGGGGAATAAGAGCATTGCTTTCCAATGAAGGATTCTGCTCCCTAACAAAACGTTCTTTGCATTCTTACATTTTTACCATTGCAGAGGTTGAGACATTGATAATCATCCATACCTATAATGTTTATGTTTGCTATATTCATATTTCTTTCATAACTCTGCTTTTCTTTGTACGCCTACACTGTATTTCTAAATACACAGTTACTGAAATGCTAGATATTTGGGAACTTAATGGAGATTTTATTCTGGAGAACAGATTTTTTTAGGGGAGAATGCCCTCACCCTTCCCGCCCATACACACATCTATACCACTGTTTCCCTCCTTCCAGACAATGAAATATTTTAAGCTCCATTACCTTGAATGTCCATTGCTGTCGTTGTACTCCAAAAAGCCAGGTTTCTACATATCATGTGACCTCTGAAAAAATTCTTCCTTATCACCTCTTAGTGTTTTGGCAGGCAATGAGGTAAAGACATATCAACTCAAATGTAGCTTCCACATTGTGGTTAGCTTTGTTGGTAGGAGCAATTGTGATCACAGAGGAAGGAGAAACTATGTCACAAGGAAAGCAGTAGGACATTCTCCTTCTCTTCCTATTGGTTTCTGCTGCTGCCCAAGAAACCCTTTTCTTTGTTGCAATAGTCACAGCATTTGCTTGCTTCATATAAATACTATCTAAGTCCCCTGTATAGTATGTTACATTATCAAGCGTAAAGCAGCTGCCAAAAGCAATAGATTTGGAATCCCATGAAAAATAGCAGGTTATCAGTTTACCGGTATTATTGTATTTTTACTAGCATGGAGATAGAGAGAGGTGCTTGTGAGATTACAAGCTGGAGCTGAAATGTCTTGGTTGAGCATATATTTTGAGGAAAGGGCGCTGTCTCATGCGAAATCTCTGGCAGAAGTGTGTCTTGGGTAGCCATATCATTGGGACATCCTAATAGAAAAACAACATGTGAAAATGTAGTGGACTCTTTTTCAAAGCTGGACAATTTCTGACCTTCAAAATTCTGGGACAGATAGGAAAGGTTTTGTTGATAGATCAACTTGTGCATACAACACCTATTTGAGAATAGTAGATAGACATTAAAACTAGAAGTCCCATCAGATCTAGCTTGCACTGGCAGAAGTTAGGGATCTTGGGATTTGCAGATCAAAATTGGGAGGGACAGATGGTTACTTTGGTTTTAGGGAAAGACCAGGGAGAAGAGGTTTAGGTTTTGATGTCTCCAGTGGGGGCTTACTTACTCAGGCGATCCCTCATTGGCCGAGTAGGATAGTATTCCAGGATCAGTATTCTTGTGGATCCGTAGGTGACTGTGGAGCCCTATTCCAAAGTGGGAGCTCATTTAAAATTCAAAGTGAAATCTAAAGCAGAATCATTGAGTCAGTGATCAGACTGATCACTGATTATGTACATGTGACTTGAGAACATGTGTGCATGTGACTTGAGAGAGGATAACTAACTATGGGTGGAAAGAATGGGGGAAAAATAAGAAGGAATGGGCAATTGTGACTTTTAAAAAAATGAGTGTGACTTTGAATTACAGTTTTTTCCAGCACAGTGATTCAAAGTGGGTTAGAAATTAATATATCATTAAAATATACAGAATATCAATGTTAAAACAAACTAAAATATTAACATTTCTAAATAATGTAAAATACAATAAAATATGTGTTTTTTAAAAAGAAAGACATAAAACATTGCAACACACTACAATCATAAAGGTAGATCATATGAAGCGATATGAGGTATGTTTAAATATTTGAAGCAATTCCATATTGAAAATGGAGTTAACTTGTATTCTGCTGTTACAAAGAGTAGGACACAAAGAAATGGATTCAAAGTACATAAAAAATAGATTTCATCTAAATATTAGGAAGAGGTTCCTGACTGTGAGAGCTGTTCAGTGGTGGAGTATGCTGTGTCAGAGTGTGGTAGAGCATTCTTCTTTGAAGGTTTATTAACAGAACCTATATGGCTGTCTGTCAGGGGTACTTTCATTTTGTGTTCATGCATGACAGGGAGTTGGACTTAATGTTCTCTTCCAGCTATATGATTCTAAGTTTTAAAGTTTTTTTCCACTCTAAGATTACTATCATTCCAATCAGCACAGAATTAAAGGTCCAGACTATGGCCAGCAGCATGAAGGGTAACTTATGCTACTTGGGATTGATAACAATAATATAATAAAACTTTATTCTCCTCCTCCCCATATGCTAAGATGTAAACATTAGGGCTGGGCGGTTTCGTTTTGTTAATTCGTAATTCGTTAATAATTCGTTAATTTTTTCAATTACAAAACGATAACGAACCATTCTGGAGCAATTATTTAAAAAAACGAATTTTCAAAAACGTTTTGTAAATGCTTCGTATTTCGATATTGTATTCGTTTCGTTATTGTTTTGAGGTCGTTTCGTTATTATTTCCGCATGTCTGGGCCAGTTTTATGGTTTAATTAGTGAAAAAAAATTATAATATCACACCAACAGTCAACAACAGAGGGAGAGGGAAGCTTCAGAAGGTTTTGGAGGTTTTTTAGCGTATTTCGCGGTCGCGTCCGCCATTAACGAATCGATTCGTTATTGTTTCGGAAATCGATTCGTTAATTTTTTCCCATTTACGAAATTTCGTAAATATCGAACTTTTTAAAAGGAAAATTTTGTAATTATTTTAAATATCGAAACAAAAAAAACCCCCAAATACAAATCGATTTTAGAAACAAATTTTTCCGTTGTTACCCAGACCTAGTAAACATGCATTTTCAGAAGTTTCTTAAAGGAGAGGAGGGTGGGAACCATTTTTATTTCTTTAGGGAGGGACTTCCAGAGATGTGAAATGATCACAGAGAACACCCCCTCTCTCGTTCCCACCAGCTGTGCATGAGACAGGTGGGACGGAGAGTAGGGCATCCTCTGTTGACCGTAGTGCACGAGATGGCCTATATAGGGAGATGTGATTGGACAAATGACCAGGACCCAAACCATTTAGGGCTTTATAGGTAATGACCAGCACTTTATATTTAGCTCAGAAGCAGACTGGCAACCAGTGAAGCAGTCATAGCATGGGAGTGGTTCTCTCTCTGTTAGTAATCTGGCTGCCAATCTTTGGACTAGTTGTAGCTTCCAAACTATTTTCAAAGGCAGCTCTATGTAGAGAGCATTGCAGTAGTCCAAAAGGATGTGACTAAGATGTGGACTACCATAGCAAAGTCTGGTGTCTCAAGGTAAGGGTGTAATTGCTACACAAATCTTAACCGTGCAAAGGCACTCCTGGTCACTGCCAACATCTGGGGTTCCAGGGTCAGTGATGAGAGCAGGATTACCTCCAGACTGTGAACCTGTGCCTTCAAGAGGAATGCAACCCCATCCAACATAGGCTGAAGTTTCACATGCTGATCTGTCTTACAACTGACCAAGAGTACCTCTGTCTTGTCTGGATTTAGATCCATGGCAGCCATTAATTTCTGAACCATTCTTGAATGGACAACCTCAGCATGGACATTAAAGTCATCCAGCATCACAAGCCAAGGTGACTCCAACCCCAAATTGAACATCACCAGCAGGTTGGGCAGTTGCTACAGAAATCGGTCTCCACCATTTATCTTCAGACAGACCCTGAAACAGGCATGTAGCCAGGGGGCGGGGCTTTGGGGGCTTCACCCCCCCCCCCCCGAAATTCTCATGGTGGTCTACGAAAAGGCCTTACTGGTGCATTATTTAAACTGTTATGTTTATTCATATCATGATCTGATCACCATACTCAATATATTCCATATGCATGGGGGTATTGGGGTAACGATACAAAAGGTTTGCTAGGGTAGACCCTCTTTCACTCAGACTCAGCCCCCCCCGAATCAAACTCAGCCCCCCCCCCCGAATCAAAATCCTGGCTACAGGCCTGCACTGAAATGTTGTAAATGTGTGATAAGGCACATAACTAAGGGGACAAAATATTAGGGTCTTTCCAACTCCAGGTCTCTTCTGATGCAGCACGGATATTCCTAATAGCCAAAACTGAGAGACTGATAATTCATCGCTGTTTGTGCCAGCTCATCATTGTCATACGAGATAGGCTGATGTACTGACTCAGTAATAAATTCCAAATGGTAATTTTCTTCCAGTTCACTGATGTGGCATTCTTCAGCTGTGTTTTCAACAAGGGGGCTGTCAGCAAAACTACCCAGGCTAATTGAGCTGAGAGATGTTGAGAAGAAGAACTCTCTTGTGTTCCTAAATTCCCAAAAAGACAACTATTTCCTCTCCCATATGCCTCCCTCCAATATCTCCAGCTATAATACCAATGCTGCTCGAGAGAAAAGAAAGAAGTTATGCATTCATACCGGCAATCATGAATTCCAGCCATGTACTTCTCCCTCATTTAGTTATTTCCCTTTCTTTTTCCCTGATATATAGGTATATGTAAAATTGTGTATTTTGTATTAACAAACATCCTATTTTGAATCTATTTACCCTGGAATTTTTGGGTTTACACAAATGTGAAAAAACAACACAATTAAGTAAATGGAATCTGTTTTTTTCTGGTGATGAGAAAAAATACAGGCTTCTCTTGCTTTGACTATTTGCAAGAGAATGTTTAAATGATATATTCACTTAGAAAGTTACTATATATTCTTTTGAAACTTTATGTGGAATATATCATTAACTTTTTCCTATTTCTCTCTTCCCCTCTTTTACTTTTGAAAGTAAAAAAAATCAACTAGCATTCAGTCTGCACCCCAGACACCGCAGGATAAGTACCCATTACTGTGGTCATTCTGAAAATAAATACACAAAAATATGACGTTATCATGCCATCTTCCTTCAATTCACTTCCAGGATAAAGCAGAGCTTCCACATACTGCAGTCACCACCATTTGAAACTGATGAACATTACAATAGACCTCAAACGTAGACCAGCATAAAGTTATCAAACTCCTTTTAAAATGTAAATGCAACAAGTCATCACTGCAACACTTTTGTTTTTTAGCATAGGAATGGGAGGTAATGGGAAATGACAAGAGTTGGTGGGAGCGGAAAATCCGAAGAAAGGTGATAGAGAATTGGGGGTGGGGAGGAGCTGGCTCAATTAAATAAATCCATGACTATATGGCTGTTCCAATGTATTTAATAAATTTTATTTAAGAATTTCCACTATGCAGTTTAATACTAATGTTCTGATTTTCTGGTAAGTAGCAGCTTTTCTCAGATGAAATAATAATGAGCTTAAAACTGAATTGTTAAAGCAAAGAAAATGACTTCTGCAGTTTTCCAGTCTTAAAATCCTAATTAGCTATGTACAAGCCATGTATTCAGATAATAAATTCATTTTTGTTTTAATGCTATAACAAGAGTCCTAGACATTTCTGAAGAATTTTGAAGATTCTAAATGGGTTTCTGAGTACACAGGTTTAGTATTCATTCTTATGAATCCAAGAGATGAAGAATATATGTCTCCCCATAGCTTCCATCATCCATTGACTATGCTGGTAGATCTGATAAAAGTTACAGTCCATGAACTGAAATCAAAATCCCCATTGCTGTATTAATGTTAATACAGCAATTAGGAACTTTAAATTAGGGAAAAAACAGAAAATCATAAACTTTCCAACTGGCGTAAATTTCAGAGTTCTTTAACCCTTGGAAAATGTTGCATTAAAAGTACCTGGTACTTTGTGCAATCTTTGTTGTTGCTGTTCCTAGCACAACATAAACTTCTAACTTTTTGATAACTGTTCAATGGGATTCCAGTAAAAATTAACATTTACAGTGTTTTTATTTATGTATTTATTTGCCATATTTATATCCTGTTCTTCTCACCCTGAAGGGGACTAAGAGTAGTGCACATAAAGGCACAATTTGATGCCATATAATACATAAAATTCATTCCCAGCAAATAAAAACATATACATTAAAACACTTGCTAAAAACATATCAACATTAAAATGATTAAAAACGCATAATCCAATATCATAGTCCAGGCCGTTCCAGGTACCATATTCACATATTGCACTGATCAATTATCCAAAAGCTTTGTCCCACATCCATATTTTCAGTTTTTTCCTAAAGATCAGGAGGGACGGGTCTAATCTGATGTCACTAGGGAGGGAGTTCCACAACCAAGGAGCCATCACTGAGGAGGCCCTGTCTCTCATCCCCATCAACCGCACCTGCAAAAGAGGTGGGGCTGAGAGCAGATGGCTTTTCTGTGTTTTCTAATATTTCCTAACAAAAATGTCACACAACAAAACTGTTGAACAAAACCAAGTCTTGAACAAAACAAACAAAAAATCTAGACACACAGTGCTTTGGTGGAAAATAGTTCTTTTCTGCAGAATGTTTTGCATGTGCAAGATTTCTGTCTTTTACATAGAAAGCAGCAATATTGTGTAAAACACATATATGACCACCTGGAAATAGTGTATGGATTCAGGTGTCAGCTTATACATAACTAAACACATAACGAAGCCGCTTGTCCTGGTCTGACGCTCTCAAAAGTGATGGAAACATAATTGAATTGTGTTCAGTTGATTGGTAGAATGGTCTTCTTTTTTCCCATGCAGTTAATGCCCATTAATGTAAATTGGGGCAAAAATCATGATTAAGTAGAGACAGTGAATACAAAATAGTTATTATTCTTGAACACTACTTAGTTATGATTTTGATACTTGTGTCACAATGATAGTTCTCCCCACCCCACTCCCATTTAACTGAGCATAAGCTGCATAGAATGAAGGAGAATCAGGGCATGATTCCATGATGTTTCCATCAAATTTGTGAAGGTTGAGCCAGGATACAGTACTTAGGACTTGTCAATGTTAGTTTAAAAAATCCTTACCCCAATTCTGACACTGATAGTTTTTATGATGCATGGCAACTTCTAGCATGTATCTGGAGTTTTTAGCCCTTAGCCTGACCTTTCTTCACACTAAGCAAAATTGAAGGATACTCTGAATTATGAAGAAAACTCTGGAGTATCCTTGGCTTTTTGACTGTCTGGATAGCTTGACTGAGTCCATTTCAGCATGATCCACTGTTCATATGCACATAAGTGGCAGCAGTGACATGAGTCATCTGCATGGCACTGTTGCCACTCCTTTTCAAACACAGAACTCCCTGCAAGCACTTTGCTATTGTGTTCACATTTACTGAGGTTAGAATGGAACACAGGAATGATCAGAAATCTGGAGAAGGATCACTCTACCACCTTCTTGTTGATTGCATATGTGCCCCATTATTACCTTAGCAGATGCAATAGGTGAGCCAGATGCTCATAGAGTGCTTCATGACCTGTGATGAGTGGTAATATTTAGAGGTGTGCATGATTTCATTTTTGAGTACCAGATTTGGATGATTCGGTGGTTTCAGTTGTCAAATCCATGAAAAAGAGCCTGGCACAGGGCAGCTGAAGCCTTAGCTAGTACAGATCACAGCAGCTGGGTGTTAATGGAGGCTCATAATGGGGAACAATTGGCCGATAATTATGGTAAAAACTTTAAATATTTCCAAAAAAACTGAATAGATTGGTGAAACCTTCTGAAACTTGGCAGGCTTGCACAAAAGTTTTCCCATTAGTGCCAATGGACCAAATCTTTCTGGCATGTAAACAGAAATCCCTCCTGAATTTGGGAAGTTTCTTAAAAATGGAATGGGGGGTGGGAGTGGAAAACCAGACACTGAAAACAGCATGGCTTTTGGCTGAATTGCACACCCCTACTAGTGTTGACATGTGGACAAGGGGACAGGCCATCAAGGAAGTGAGCAGAATCATATTGATACATGGCCCTGGATTCAGCAGGCACATCCTGGATTCAAGGCAGTCCTGGGGCACAAGTGCTCTGCATTAACCTGGTGCAGGTAATCACCAGTTTGAACTATCACTAGTTTGTGCTATGAAACTCTAATTGAAAGACTTTTCTCCCTATTTTTTATATTGAATGCACTCTTTCTCTTTTTGCAAGTTTTTTAGACAACCAGTTTCAGATAGTAACTATTGAGACACACCTTAGCCCTTTCAGTAATCTGCTCCTTTTTTCAGAGAACTTTTCCAAAGAACATTTGCAATTGTTGTTTATGCAGAGCCAGTAAAAATCATATCATATATGTGATATACTTTTGACAGATGTTTAAACATGGGCTGCTTATCAGATGATTTCCTCTTTTAATAAATTAAGCAATTTATGCCTGTTGAGAGCCCAAATTTGACCTTATAGTCTAATCATAGCAGTATAATGTGAGTGTTCTCAGTGATATCATGTGTGCTCTTTTGTTATGGCAACCTTAACCTAATGGAAACTGCTAAATTGAATCACCCCATGCTCTGGCAGTGCTGCATTAGGAATGAAATAGCCTAATTCCTTCAGGAAATCTAGAGCTCTGAGGACATGATATTATAGGGGGAAAGCTATATTCCACAAATGGTAACATTGGCTATGTTTTCCACATATAGCCAATGGCAACACTGTAATTTTATTTTGTACTCTACACTTTTTTAAAGAAATGGGAGTTGTCTCTGTGTGTGCTCATATGTCTCCATGTGCCTTCGTCATCTGTTTACTTACTGAGTCTGCTTGTTTTTTTCATAAAGCTTTCTTAGATAAGAAATACTCAGAAGTTGTCTTGCCAGTTTCTTCCTTTGGAAAATAGTCCATAGCACCTGGTATTTGTTGGTGGGTCATCATCCAAGTATTATCCAGAATTGATCTTGCTTAGCTTTCAAGAGCAGGTTGATTCAATGCCTATAATCTAGTTAAAGGATTGAAGCCATTGATTTTTTAAAGTGCATTTACTTTTGTATAGTTTGAGGGGGCAGAATCTGGTAAGCCTTTCCTGCCTAATGACAAATACCTGATAGCTACAAGTACGCTCCCATTTACAGTCTCATAATCTAAGAAATGAATAAAATTGCAAAAAGGAGGTGTGATATAAAGGTTTTTTCCCATGTCTAATGCATAAACAAGTATTTTCTAGAAGACATAACAAAGTATGTTGAGTGTGTGTTTACTGTGAGTGGGGTTTTAGACCTGTGAATGTCTCTACTGTTCATGTATATAAATATTACATACATGCATTATGTATTGGTGATGGAAAGAATATTTAAAATGATTGGAAAAATATGTTTTGTTGGTGTGGAGAAATACTGACAGGGAGAATCCAGAATGAATGAGAATCTTCACAGTTCCAGACTCCTTCTCCATGCATACAATGAGTAGATAATTTTGCAGTCATTTCAACACAGCACAATAAATCTTAACAGAAAACAGTATTGGCAATGCAAGTCTAGTGTAGTGCAATCAATAGTTTCACAATAGGATCTCCCCTTGCTCTCTTTGGTAGGTGAAGTCCAACAACTTTCCCTATAGCCTTATTGGACCTGGATCTATCCAGTGTACATACATGTGATATGTGAACATCTATCCCAAGCCTCAAAAATCTTGGAAAGACATATAGAGCCACAATGAACATAGAGGAATATCATGTTGACTACCATGCAGTAAACTATCTCAAAAGATTTTTGTGTAATGGAAATGCTGCTTTCTGTACAAGATAATGTGAAAATTTTACATAGGATAAGGGAAATGGAAATAGTATTTCAAAACCCTACCATTTTTAAAGAACATTCTTGCAGCATAAAGAAAAGTACAAAAAGTATATATTGCTTTGTTTAAGAATGACATTAATAAAGAATTATAGTTCTATTACATAGGTACACCAGAACAAATCATGCCAAGAAAACCCTCTAATGGTGTCAAGTTATTAATGTAACCATATCTTGAAAACAACTTGAATGCACATAACAATTATACCTCTATAATTCCACTTTAACACCCATGGCTACATTCTGTGACATTCTGGGGTTTGTAATCTGATGCATAGTGCTATGATTATATAGCACTGGCCAAAATTTAAAGTCTTCAAAATAGTTTCCAGACAAAATATGATGGTAATTGGGCCCTAGGCTATTTAGAAAAGCTGCAGTAACTTAATGAATTAAATGAATAGGAAATCATTGCCTTTCCTTCAGAACTGGTATAATATGATTCCACCTGATTATATATGTTTAAATTAGGCATCTCTTGAAATATCAGATGCATTATAAGTCTAGCCTCATGTGTACATAGATATTCCTATGTATAATTGTAAAATAACTCAGAGACAATCATAGAAGACATCTCTGTGGCTGTGGTTGGCATATTACTTTAAAAAATAGTAAAAAATACTCTATTCCACAGAAAGTAGCCAAGTAATACTCAAGTGCCAAAACTGGATCAGAGAGTACTCCTCCAGAGAAAATTCAGATACTGTGGCTATATTTCAAATTGATTTCTTTTTTAAAAAAAATGTTTTATTGTTTTATAGCATATGTAGAAAACAAAACAAATGAACAAAAGAAAAAATGAAAAAAGAAAAATATGCAAAAGATTTACTAAAAAGTGAATATTTAGTGCTCATTAAACATACAAACAATCAGATTTGGTTGCGCAATTATTTATACCTTAGCATTTCTTAACCCTCTATCCCTCCCCCACCCATGAACCCCACCCCATGACCTCTGAAGCCCCTCAAAAAAGGATCACACTACTAAACAACAACTACCCAAATATCTTCTTTCATTGAATCTCTTTTATGGCAGTCTTCAAGTTTACCTTTGTCTTCTTTTCCAAATAGCCAAGTGCCAGCCTCTATTTATTTGCAAATTCTTCATTATTTCCTCCTCTGCTGCTATTTGTCAGCTTGGCCATTTTGGACATAATCTATTAATTTATCTCTCCAATCTTTAATAGATAACTCTTTTTCCCTTTTCCACGTTTTGGCTATTATTAGTCTTGCCTCAACAAAGCAATATTGACAAATTTCTTCATCTCCAGCACTGATACACATTCTAAATAGTCCTAATAGGCACATTTCCGGGTTTTTCTTGAACTTTTTGTTAATCATATTGTTTGTTTGTTTCACCACTTTTCCCCAAAATTCTTTAACTATATTACACATCCACCATACATGGAAAAATGATCCCTTCGCCCCAGCAAGTCCCTTGTCCTGTTTTATCTATTTTAGCCAATAATTCTGGAGTTCTGTAAGTTCTATAAAACATTTTAAACATATTTTCTCTAACTGAGCTGGCCACTGAAAATTTAAACCCCTTTTTCCACAAATGTTCCCATTCTTCCAAATCAATATTTCTACTTAAATCTTTGGACCACGTAATCATAACAGTTTTTATCTGGTTATCCATTAAATTGTATTCTAAGATACATTTATAGAGCCTGGATATTAGGTCTTTGTTGCCCTTCTCAAAGATACATTCTAACTCTTACTTTTAAGAGACAATTCCTACCTTTAAGTCCTTCCTAAGTCTATCATGCAATTGAAAGAAGCAAAACCAATCTTTTATCCCCAATTCTTCTCTACCTTTAAGTGTCCATTGCCCTTTCTCTTTGACTAAATATTCTTCATATGTTCCGGATTCAGTATGTGTGGCTGGTCTTTGCAAAGCTTCCAGTGGGTGCAGCCATAAGGGGATTTTTGATTATCCCCTTCTTCTACCTTTTCCACGTTGCTAACAGGCTGGCTCTTATTATATGTCTATTGAATTCTTTATTCACCCTCTCCTTTTCATCCCATAGATAGGCATGCCATCCATATCTTAGATTATGTCCTTCTAAATTAAGCAACAGGTTGAGAACAACTGCACTAATGCTTCTATCTTGTCGGGATTCAGCTGCAGTTCACTGGTTCTCAAGCTTTAGCTACTTGAATTGAGATTATTTTATTTTTTAATTTATCTATCATACAACCATCCATCTTTATTTATTTATTTCATATATTTACATAATGTTTCAAAATGATGAATCTATTTTCAAATATTGTATTTCACGATGGCAATATGTGACAAATCCAAAAAAAAGTTACAAACAGTTAAATGAGTTATCAAGTTTTGCCGACCACTTTGAGCCAGAAACAAAACTAAAAATTAACTCTGCAAATGGAGAACACCTCATTGGGCCTTATATTGTCAGTTCAGCATATCTCAAATGATTGGCGCCAGGAGCCACTATCTTGCAAATGGCTGTGCATGGGAAAGAGATCTAGCAGGGATTGTTTCAAACTCTATGCTCCACATTGAATGATAAGAGTTTCATTCAGAGATACAGAAATTTTGAATTGTATACATCTTTTTGAAATACTTGGTATATAGATACAACTTGAATTATTTTTGGCCAACTAGATGCATTTTATCACCACAGATCTTTACCACTACTAAACCTGCACCATTTATGCAATGGTATCAGTCAACCAAATGTATCCCACAAGTAATTCAGTTCCTGTATCTTCATTTAGCCAAGAAAAAACATTTTCATTGGTGCACGTGAAATCTTCACATCTCCCTCCCGTGTTGTATAGCTTGGACCATTTGCTTAAGCCATTGAGCTATATCCAGTTTTATGTACTGCTTCTCCACCTGATAGTTATGTGAAGGAATCTAAGGACTCAAAAAGCACATTAGTCAATTTATGGGAGAACTGTCTCTATAAAGCATTCTCATAGGTAGAATTAAAGACCCCAAAACAAGGCAGTCATACCTTTATAAGGATCAAAGACTGTGGATTCTAATTTTAAAAAAATCAATGCTGATTGCATTTATACTCCCTCCTAGTCCTATTGTAAGACCTATTAAAAAGTAGAAAACAGATATTTTTTGTGCACAAATGAATTCCAAAGCTGCACTCAATCGATGATGATTAGATTTACAGTTTAACAGCCATTTTTATTGTTTTCACCAGAGAATTTTCTCTTCGATTATGATTCTGGACAGATCTATACAATAGGAATTGCTTTAATCTCATATACCGACAGTGCAAGTGCCCCCATACAATGCAATTTAATTCTCCCAAAGCCCAGCATTTCTTCTGAATTCTCACTTATGGAATGCCTTCCCCAGGTTTGAACTGAATGACACAGCATAGATAATTTGTACATAGCTCGTCCCCAGCTGTGAATGCACTGATCAATTCTCATCTACCGACATGATCGTTTGCATCCCATTGGATTACCAAAAAAGCCCTTATGCTTCAATGCACAATGAGGCTATCTATAAAAAGCCATTCCTCTTTTTTTGTGCTTCAGCTTTACATGAACCTGTGTGGAGCCTATGGTCTTCAATCACAGGACTATGCAGGAAGGCCATTGAATGGATGGGAAAAGCTTTTCCTTTGGCACTGCATTGCTCACCAGACATCACTATGCAAAAGGAGCAGGTGACACACACTTGGCCTGAGACATCACTTAGCCTCAAGGGTTATGGAGGCTGCCAGAGTGAGATTAGATGCAATTCACAACCAGTTAAATCTTCTTAAAATGATTCTGAGTTTCCTGCTGAGCTGCTCCTTGCCACAGGTCAAAATTGTATTATGCATGTTCTTTTCAGACAGACCCAAATCTTTGCAGATCTCATATGTTTTCCTGGTAGACATGACCTTTGGAATAGTAATATGAAAAAGGATTACAATTCCAAGCAGTTCTCTCTTAGTATGTTAAGAATTATAATTACCACTTTCCAAGTATTTAATTGGAGTATGGGCTTAAAATTCTGGAGATAGAAAAGCGAACTAAATATAAAATTGTCATAAAGAAAAACAAAGAGAGAAAAAAGATCAATATTTAGATATTTACCTCAGTGTGTGTACATGTGGTAGATATAAAATGTAAATTACCGCACACTGAAAAAGAAGCCGTACTTGAGTGCATATATATACAGCCCACACTGAGTTTGCAATCTTCAAGCTACTTACTCAGAACTACTTGTATTGATTTCATTCTGAATGGGTAATTGCAGAATGCTTAATTTGAAGGAAACAATCCATGGCACAGTCCTTTTTGCTTTTTTAAACGTCAGTAGCTTTATTAACTGTCAAGAGAAACATGTTTCCTGAACCAGATTTGCAACAGACTTTTTCACATGAATCACCAATAGTCATATATATATATATATATATATATATATATATATATATATATATATATCCCTGTTTCTATGAAGAAAATAATGTCAGAAAAAATAATTCCTTGTGCAGATAACAAATGATTTTTTCTCCTTGAATGCTGTGATCATAACCCACAGTTAGCAACCTGGTAAATGTGTGCTTTCATAGATGTGTCAGTTTCCAGGAATGGCTTCTTCATTCCATGTTTTGTTGTTACTGTTTCTTTGTTAATTTTTGTTGTCCATTAGATGGGAATCAAGGCATTCAAAAGTTGAGCTTGTTTTATCTAGTCTCAACTTTCATGTTCTTCAACCTATTTCATCAGATGCAAATGGACTGGAGTCCATGAACGTTCATGCACTATAAAGCTTGTTGGCATGTAAAGTGCTAAAACACCTCCTTGCTTTTTCTGCTGCACATTGGACAAACTGAGCATTGTGGTATAGTGAAAGACCAAGGACTGCATCCAACAGTGTCTCCTCACTGGAAAATTCTAGAGCTTTCCACAAGGAAAGGGCCTTTTCTGTGGTTGCCCCCCGACTTTGGAACACCCTCCCCAGAGACATTAGATTAGCACCCATGTTGGCAATCTTTAAGAAGAGCTTGAAGACCTGGCTATTCCGATGTGCCTTTCCGGAACAGGAAAACCCCAGCACTATGTCCCAGAAGCACTTTATTAGAGTTTAAGATTCTCTGCACATTGCACTTTCCCAGAAATCCAACATACCACCTGTCACACCCAGCACTTTTTAATCTGTACCCATCACTTGGCCCGACCCTGGCTTTTACTGTGTTATGGTGTAATGTTTTGTTCGGTTCTTGTGGGTTTTTTCGGTCTATAGAGCCATGTTCTAGAGGCATTTCTCCTGACGTTTCGCCTGCATCTATGGCAAGCATCCTCAGAGGTAGTGAGGTCTGTTAATCAATCAAACCCACAAGAACCTAGTGATTCCAGCCATGAAAGCCTTCAACAATACAATGTTTTGTTGTTATTGCTTTATGTTTTTTATTTGCTTTGAATTGTATTGTTGTTGTTATGCTGTTGTTGTGTTTAGACCTTGGCCTGTGTAAGCCGCATCTAGTCCTTCGGGAGATGCTAGCAGGGTACAAATAAAGTTTTTTAATAATAATAATAAAAAACTCTGGAAGACAATGGAACAGATTTGTAAAGACTATATTAAGATGAAAGTGAGCTGGAATTGGTGAAATCACTTTAACTCACATTCCATTGAATGAAGCTCCTTCTGGATAGAAGATCCTTTCATCTTTAGAAGAACAGCAATCAGTAAACAACCTGAGGTATTACATACTGAAACAAGAAATTATCAAATTCTCTTTACATTTTTCTCCCACATTAAAGATGTCAGGAAAGACTGAACTTCCTTCTCTCAACAAATCAAGCAAGACATTTAAAAGGCATGTCGCCTCCTGCCAGGAATGACCAAACCAGATGTTGCACTTTGTAAGCTGTCGTTAAGTGAGACACTTCATAAAACAGTTGCCCATCCAGCTGGCATGCTTGTGTCTAGATGCATGTCCTTGAGACTGCACAACATTTTTTGCCTCACTCTTTTATTTGGTGATAAATCAATTCTCTGATGTAAGCAATACACATCTCCAAGACATTTGAAAAGAAAACTTTTTGGAGCATGGTTTCATTGTCAGAATCTAACCCAGTATCTGTATGTACCAAATAAAACATTCTCACTCTGAACGCACTGCAAGAAGTCCAAACAATGTATGCCTAATTCCATAGCAGACATGCTTTTTCTAGCTGTTAATCAATCAAAGGAAGAACTGTGGGTATTGGTGGAGATTTTAGGGAACTTATCACATTGATGAGCCCTGCCTTCCTGTCCCATTTTGCAGGCAATCACCAGCGAAACAGAAGGTGAGTGTGGTGACGTGCAACGAGCCATGTGCCCTCCCTCCTTCCCCATCACATGGCAGAACAGGGGCAAGGCACATTGGCATGTTGGAACTTCTCCATCAGACAAAGGAAAGTGTAAAGACTGTGTGTAGCTCCATCAGAGCTGCTGAAAAGACGGGAGACTCTTTGTAGTGGCATATAAGCTTCTTGCAATACTTCCTTGATGTTTCTCCTACTGATGGGATGGGGCTGCATCCTGCATCATCTGATGAGATAAGGCCAGATCTGTGGCCAAAGAAGAGCCCCAGCATGGTAAGGGGCAAAAAAAAGCCCTGTGTGATGAGGTGGCAAGAAACTCCTGCATTTCCATATGTTCTTCACATGTGGCCAGCTGGATCTAGGGGAATCCACTGTCTATAAATTGAAAAAAAAAGACATTTTCCTGGTTAGAAATAGGTTCCTTTCAGAGTCCTGCTGGTTGCATCATTTCTGGTGATCACATGACTGATCACCCTGTTGTAATCTCACCAGAATTTATGTTGCTAGCAAGCCTTTGCTGATGAGCTTTTTCTGGCTTGAAGAACAGTTGTGGTGGCAATTCCCAGGAAGACAGGGACCTGGTGCTGATATGCTGCCAGCTTGACCAGTCATGTAGATTGCAGAACACTTCAGGCCCTTCTTCACTAGAACATCTGTATTCAGGAGAGTTTGAAGCAGAATACTCTGGAATATTTTATCTGATGTAGATGCAAGCACAGTATTTCTCTCTCTCTAGGAAACAGGGTTGCTAGTGAAACAACGGACAGGTCTCCTATTCTTTTATTGGGCTTGTAAAAGATTATATTTCAGGCAATTCAAACAGCTCTTGAAATTCCCCCTTCTATACAACCATTAAGAGGACAGGAACTCTGTATCTTATTTCATCTGGCAAACCCTGGAGGAAAAAGGAATGCAATTCCCCAGTGAAGGATTTCTTCCTCCTTCCAGAACAGTACTATCCTTTATTTGTTCTGTTCAAACTCCTTGAATTCTTATCACTACAATGAAACAACTATTTATTATTTTAATCAAACATAAATGAAATATATACTATCACTTATATTCCAGAAAAAAACTTTGAAAATACAAGAAGTGTATTGCTAGTTCACCAGTCTTAAATTTTAAAAGGCTGTTGCAATCTATAACTGTCACCAATGACCACAACATAGAATAATACCATATTTCTTCAAACAGTTACAAAATCATCTAATTCAACTCCTTTGAGAATGGACAGGCAATTTATATTGTTCCCAGTATTGTGGAATTGGAACTTCCATCATGCTTCATATTGACTACATGGACTAGATCTGATTAGAGTTGCTGTCCAACAATATATATAAACTTGCCCAACCCGGAATAGAATATGTGTGTTGTTCTCTGTATGTGTGTGCAGATCTATGTTTCTGGATATTTTTTTATCTTAATGCCTCTGATGTAAGTGAGCTGGATTATCAGCTGAAAGCAGTTTAAAGGCAATGAAATGTCTTTAGACAGAACTGTTTCTGACTGCTTGATGTCCTGAAAATACATTTTGTGCTGGGGAAAGAAATGCATGCACAAAAGGGTCTCATCTGGTCTTCCTGTCCATGGATGGATTACTGGAAATTAAGTATCCCCATTTCCCCTTTGCTTGTTAATCCAAACTGTCTAGGTGGGATATCAGTTCACATTTGGGAATTGATGGTGCTCTGATAATGTGTGTCCTTGCATCCAAGTAGAGGATCAAGCCCTTAATGTGTATCTCTGCTAACCACAAATGGATTAAAGAGCTGGGAAACTGACAACAAGACCTTAGAGCAGCAATATCTTGGGATGATATAAAGTCTTTCTTCTCTCCCCTTCCCACCCATTTCACTAAAGTAATTTATTATTCACAAATGTTGCCAAGGATAAACTAAAAAGTAAAATCCACATGACAGGTAGCTTTCAACAACTGACAAACTTTGCATTTTAAAATACCCACTGAACAAAAAAAAGAGCAAACTCCTGGGTGTGATATTTGTAGGGCCTGAGACCCTATGGCCTGCACAGAAAAAGAAATGCATGATAGAAAATGAATGGGATTAGGATTAAACAAATGCAAAAATATCAAGGATTAGAAATTGATTTACCTGTCAATGGCTCACCAGTAGCTAGGCAGAATAGGAAATAAAAAAAAGCCATTTTCCTTCAGCTTGGCTGGATAGCCATAACGGAAAGGGTCCAGCCATTATGTTCTTTCATTCATAAGAAGACCATGTGGCAGCCGATCATGGCTCCTCCTCCCCATTTCAGGAGCTGCGGTACGCAAAGAGGATGCCGTGTGCTCCTCACACAGGGTTTCCCAGTGAGCCCTACTTGTTAGGCCAATTGGAGTAGAAGAATGCCATGGGTCTTTTACACAAGCCGTGTCTATTTAATTGGGCAACTGCCTCCATTGCCCTCAGTTGCATCCCCGTGCTTCAGTCTGATTGCCTTGTCTTGCCACCACTCACTCTCAGCTTTATTTTTTGACTTGGCTTGGCTTCTTGGCCTCTCTCTTGAATCTTTTTGATTTTCTTTGATTCTTTTTATTTAGTGGAGCTTACTGGAAATTGGGAACGTGTAGAATGAGTAAGTAGGGTGTGTGCTTGTGCATGTTTGGGGGCTTGGCAAAAAGAAAGGGCATCTCTTTTCTCTTTGCTCTTGTGGCGTGTTTTTCTTTAAAAATATTTGGGTGGCTCTGAGCTGCTTCTCCTTGACTCCAAAGCATCAAAATAAATTATAGGTCTTTAAAAACATTTCTTTTCCTTTTCCTTTGAGTTGTATAAAATTTAAGATGAGCTTTTTGTTTTGGTCCTATGTGCTTAGGCGTGAAATTTTTTGTTCAAACCAAATACATTCACTTTAAAGTAATCCCATCAACAGTTTTAGGAAAGCACCTCTGTAGTAAGGTTATAGATAGTTGGTTTAGTGTCAATTAGGAGAGAAATTGATTTCTCAAGAAGAAACAAAAGAAACAAAAGAGTCACATTCTCAGATGAATTTCTCAGTACATCAATGTTGTCCAGAGAATTTGAAGTTGACCAAAAAACAATCAGCAAGTGTCCAGAATTTGAAAGTAGATTTGATAAGGGAATCATTCTTGTCAAAGTTATAACACCAGGTTATGATTTGGAGTGTCTAGCTAGAATAAACGAGAATTGTTTCATTAACTTTAATCCAGATTAATTTGGGGTTGTTTTTAAAACATGATGTTTTGTTAAAATGTAGTGGAAAAAGTTGGTTTCAGGTGATGAAATGATAATACAACTTCTCTCTCTCCTCCTGCAAAATTCACTTGCCTCTTGCACTCTCCCCATGGCTGGAGCATTGCGGGGATGGCAGTGAAGTGTTGGATGATAGCCATACACAAAGACAATATTTTTTGGAGAAGTTGCAAGTTTCAGTGTATCGACACACCACTCTTCTTGCCATGCCTCTGTGCTGTGAAAAATTTGCTTGTGTAATTTGTTGAGGTTCAAGCACTCTCTGGCAGAGATGGCTAAATACCTTGCAAAACTACAACTCCCATGATTCCATAGCATTGAACCATGCAATTTGAAGTGGTGTCAAACTGAATTAATTCTACAATGGAAATGTACCTTCTAACATTCTGCATCTAGCTATAGGCAGATTGCTAGATGCTTCTTATAGCAGAAGCACTTCCAAATATTTTGGTCTACTGTATGTTCTATCAACCAAATATCTTCCTCTTGATTTTGGGTCGAGGAGTTGCTCTGCATTGCTAATATAAATGCTTGAGAACAAATACAGGTATAGACCATCTCTCAGAAAAAAATGGTACATATATATTTAAGATTGTAAACACCAAAATCAGATCCATTTTGTAGTAGCTAGGGCCCCTTCACAATACCAAATTATACCATTGTTATTCCACTTTAATTACCATGGCATCAATCAGTGGAAGCATGGGTATTGTGGTTTATTTGGAGAATTCTAGACAACTTTTCCTAAAATTGCAAATCCCAAGATTTTGTAGGAGAAAAGCATGGTAGTTAACTATAATCACAGTATGATTGAAGCCAAGATTCAGCTACTCACCAAAGGTGTGGGCTAGGGGTCTGGGGTATGGTGCACTACGCTACCTTGAAGACCAGATCAACACACAAACTGAGCTTGAGGGCAACAAGAACAGAGGTTTATTGCTTTCAGCCCCAGGATTCTGATGCAGAGTGTACACTCAAAAGGATTGGATAGGCTAAACTAACCCAGCTCTCTAAGCTGTTCCCTATAAGGCAAGGTCTCCAGAACTTTGATCATTTTAGTTGCCCTCCTCTGGTCACAATCCAGCATGTCAATATCTCTCTTAAATTGTGGTGCCCAGAATTGGTCACAGTATTCCAGTATTCCTCTATTCTGACCAAAGCAGAATAGAGGGGCACCATTACTTCCCTAAAATCCCTTTGTTTTTTTTAGCTGCAGTATGACACTGTTGGCTCATGTTCGTCTTGTTATCCACTAAGACTCCAAGATCTTTTTCATATGTACTTTTATTGAGCCAAGGGTCACCCGTCCTGTAATCTGCATTTCATTTTTTTTCTGCCTAAGTGGATTGACTTACATTTCTCCTTGTTGAAATTAATTTCTGTCAGTTTTGGTCCAGCTATCTAATCTAAGATCATTTTGAATTCTGCTCCTATCTTCTGGAGTATTAACTATCCTTCCCAATTTGCTGCCACATGCAAAACTGATAAGCACACCCTCTAAACCTTCATCCAAGTCATTAGAAATATGTTTAACAGCACTGGGCTTAGGATCACTACTCATGTCTTTCCAGGATGAAGATGAACCATTGGTGAGCACCTTTTGGAGTGATTTGGGAATGATATGAGACTGAGCTTGGGGAGGGGGAACTTTGAGGGTTGCCCAAGAGGCAGACTCTTTGACTCAGCAGCAGGAATAACTGGGTCACCGTGGCTGCAGCCTCAGGGGTCCATGTGCCATGGTGCCATGGAACTCCTAGGCTGCCACCACCACCACAATGAATAGTATCTTCACATACAACCTCCACCCCCACTTCTCTGGTCCCCAGGGTCTTTTCACACAGGAGGTTTATGTGCATGATTCTAATGCATCATAAAATCTAATGCACTCCTCAATTTTGACAATGTAATTTATCCAAAAAAGGTGAGCATTAGACTTGAATAACTATGGTACTTTTCTCTGGTGAAAAGACACCCCCATTTTATTCTAACTCTCAGATAGAAATCCAAGAGAGGGTGAAGACTGCACTTTTAACTGTTATTTTCTTTATTCTGCTGTTTCAACTGAAATTAGATTCCATGCTGATCAAACTTTAATGCCTCTGCATTTTCCATATTTCTATGTTCTATTATAGGTCATGTACTTTAGTTTCATGGTAGTGAATATAATTCAGCAGTAACTTTAATATTCATTTTTTTCCAATTTAGAATATATCTATACTTATCCCTTTAGATTAGGTTCTAATTATTTCCCTGATAGGATTTAAGTTGTTACCGTCCATGGACATAACATATAAATTAAACCACTCATTGCTTTTGAGAAATTTAAGTTATTAATGTGCTCATCTCAGCATCCCTGTTTATTTCCTTTCATTATAAATGATTTATGTGATTCATTAGATTCTGGTAATTATCATTTTAGACTCATAACTCTGTTATTTATGCAAGCTCGGCTTCTGTTGATGAAGTACACTGCAATTTACAAGACAGGTTTGATAAGTTGGATATAGAGGATAATGAAGCCAGACCAATTATCTTTAAAGGACAATAATGCAAGCTGTATTTTATTTCTAGGAACAATGTATTTGAAAATTAGTTATAACCATTGTAAAATGCTAGATCTGTTAAGAGGACCCACTATGTAAATAAAATACATAAAGAACTTGAACACATTTTTGAAATTCCTCATTTTAGTCCAAATGAACTACTCAGCAAGTTCAATGGATGTTAACGGCTTTGTAAATACAGTATAAAAATTAATTTAGGGTTGATGTTCATTTTTAAACTTTGTATTGACATTTTTAATTAGAACCATTCATAATCAAAATGCATTTTCCCAAGGTTACCTTTTTGTTTTACCATAACACGCATATATTTTAGGTTTTGATTTCACTAAGGAAGATGAGAGAGATTTTCTCACTCTGGCATATTTGATCATGTGAAAGACTCCATTTACATGAAAACTCTTGCTAATTAAATATCTAAAACATATTTTCCAAATGCTCGGCAGGTTTCAAGAACTACTCTGACTCATATAAGCTTTAATATCCTGTTTTATTTGATGTTGATTGATATATTATGTAATTCAGGGAATAGTAAACCTTTTCTCTCTCATTTAAATTGGCAATCTAGAATTCTGTAAGGTACACAAAATATATTCTATTCTGTTAACATCCCTAATTTATAAGGGAAATTTAAATGCAACAGAGACACATTTTTAAAAGTATCAATATAACACCGTAATTCTGTGTTGTTTTGCTTATAGGGAAAATAACTCTTCCCAACCGTATGAATGAATATGCTAGAGTAATCTCCTTTGTGAAATTTTCTATTGGGATATCCATTTGCAAGGTCAAAATACTGCTTATCTTCTTCTTCTTCTTCTTCTTCTTCTTCTTCTTCTTCTTCTTCTTACTATTTTGCTTGTCCATCCACACTGAGAAATATATACTACAATCCTGAAATGGAACATATCTGGGAAAGAACACTTTAATTCCCTACTTATTTCAGCAGCCACTGTGCCCTTTACATTAGAAAGATCATCAAGAGATACTTTTAGCAGTAATAAAGTATATATGTGTGTGTGTGTGTGTTTAAAATAGTGGAAGGGGACCAAGACTCTTTATATTCCTTCCATACTCCTCTCTTTCCTTATACCCACCCCCATTCCCAGTATGTCAGGGAGAACAATCTATACTCTTATTTCCAATCATATATAACAGTGCAACTGTTCAGTACTTTTTCTGGCTTGCATTTTTTCCCTATCAGAGAGGACATGGGGTGGTTAAGTGCTCATTGAGTCTCAAGGCTTGGAGAATTCTTCCATTATGTTGCATATGTAATGGTTTCACATATACTGCACTGAATCTCAATCAATAGAAGTACATGATGGGTTAAACAAGGGCCTATTTGGGCTGTACAGCCTAGAAAAATGATCTATTGGTTGGTTTAATTTGTACCATGGGTTCTGTTATCAAGAAGTCTTGTGTTGAGTATATTTCAGTCCAAAGCTAAGAGAGAAAATTGGCTGAGAACCCAATCACTCTGAAAGGTCTGGCCCTGGATACTAATGTCCCAACTGAAGAAGACCCAACTGAGAATTTTTTCTCTAGCACAAGGTTCCCCTCATCTGCTTGCTCTGGGTATGCAAGAAAAAAAACATGTTAAAGAATTACTGTACTGACTTATATAATGCATCCCTTATTGTTTATAGTTCTCATTTTATATTTCATGAGTCATTTTCATCCATAGGAAGTTTTCTCAGCACAAGCACTGTTTGTAAAGCTTTGCAACTCTCCATCAGTAGAACCACAGCAGATAGAATCCAACAATACAGTTTTTGAGACAATGTGATGGGTTTATAAAATACGCTTCTATTCCTCTCTTAATGCAATTTTTGTTCACTTCTTACAACTAATGAACAAGCCTTTGAGTCTTTACTCAGAGATAAGCTCTAGGTTGTTTAATTGACTTTTACTTCTACTACATACATTTAAACTTTCAACCTGGGGTACATGTTTTTCAAATAGACTTTACTAGGTGCAGCATTTTTTATATCTTATGCTAGCATGATTTCATTTTGATTGTCAATATAATATTATTCTGTTTTAACAGTTTTCTATTCAAACTGAAAAATTGGAATGGCTGTGGACTACGATATTGGATCTCGTGATTTTAAATAAGTGGTTTTAAGGTTTTACATGATTTTACTGATTGTTTTAATGTATATATTTTTATTATGTGTGTTTCTGCCATTGAATTGTGGTCTATATATGTAAGCTTCCTTGAGTCCCCTATGGGGTTGAGAAGGGACGGGTATAAATACAGTAAATAAAAATTAATCACTCTATTCTATCCTAGTTATTATACAGTATTATAGTGTAGATGACATAATTTCCTGAAACAATTAAAAAGCAAACTCAAACATGAAATTATTCCTATTCACTGCTGATATAAACAGATTTTTTATGTGAAAAAAGTTACAATCTCTAATGTTACAAGTAACTACAGCTCGACATTTGTCAAATGTTGAGCTATATTTATGCATTTATTTTAATTAAAGCATACACCAGTCTCTTTGATGTCCTGCCTTTGGATTTATTTCCAAGATTTTACCAAGTGCATTTGGCAAAAAATTACACATTAAAAGTCATCATGCAAAATATATTATTAGCACATGCACCCTGAGAACAAGTTGACTGCACACTGAGCTTGAAATCAATCTCCCTGCAGTGAACAAGCAAAAAAATGCATTTATGATGGTGTGAATAAGCTAAAGGTGAAAGAGCCAATACAGCTTTTCATGCTTTATCAGTAGTTTGAAAGGTAATACTCCAAAGCAAGGCTGTTTGAATACTATGAACTTTCTTTTTAATTAACCACCGTATACCCCTAATGGGAAGACTGAGTTCTACTCATCCAGGAGAGTTTATGGAAATGGAAATGAAAGTTCAGGCTTTCATTGTAGATGAAGCAATATCAAAGGCTTCTGATATATTTTTTATTTCTCCCATTAGCTGCCTTTTTTGAATGGCATAGCTGAAAAACAAGGATGACCTTCTATTGAGAATGCAGCTAGCAAGATAAGCCCTTATTTAGATACAATTTTATTTTTGTTTCACTGGCATTTTATTTTAATGTTTGAGAAAGTTTTGTAAAACTGGGTCCACGGTTTCCTATTAAAAGTGTTTATTTAGATAAGCATATCTTTGTTTCATTGTCTATATGAAGTTTGGTAGGCATAACTTGATCTAACATGTTTTTAAGAAATGAAATAGAACACAGTATTATCTACTCCTGTCCATATCTTTCCAAGTTCTATCTACATTTTTATTATTATTATGGAATCTTCACAGAACCAGGAAAACCACAACCTGAGTTGTCTGTGTACAGTCTGTAATGTTTTCCATAACACATTTTACTCAAAGAAGATCATGAAACAAAAGTAATAATTCCAATATAACATTGAAAACTCAAATACCATATATATATATATATATATATATATATATATATATATATATATATATATATGAGAGAGAGAGAGAGACTTGGTTGATTGTGTTCGTAAGCTTCTAAACTCGTAATGAATTCGTATTAAATTTGCTCCAATATCGAGCCATGCAGGAATAGTGTGAGGAGTAATTACGAATTGAAACAATTTCCCCATTTTTCGTAATTATTTTCAGATGTCTGGTGCAAGTTTTACAATCTTGCAGTTTCTCTTCCCTCCCTGGGAGCAAGCGGCACATTTACCCCACTTCCGGTTCCTGGCCTCAGCTTAAGCCGATGAATTTCCTCTCTCTCCTCCTGCCGGTCACCTTTGCTCTGCTGCTTCCCTCTTCCTTCCTCATGCTTCTTCTTGCCTCACTCTGGGCTGCACCGGGCAAGGAGGACACAGAGACTGTCTCTTCCCTTCCCTTCTCTTCCCTTCATCTTCCTTCCCTCCTTCCTTCCATCTGGCAAATCCCACATTCCCCCCTCCCTCCTCTTTCTTCTGGGGTCCTTCTTGCCCAGGATTTAAATTGGATTAGAAAGGAGATGCCAGAGGAAACCTGAGCAGAAGTATATATTATATTATATTATATTATATTATATTATATTATATTATTATTATTATTATTATTATTATTATTATTAAGAATGGATGACCATCTGTCAGGGGTGCTTTAATATACAATTATATTAATATAATAATATAATATAATAATACATAATATAATATATATAATATAATATGATATAAAATATAATAATACATTAATAATAATAGTTTTAACCTCGAAGAAGGAGAAAGGAGAGAGAGAAAGAGCTTCCATCTGGCAAATTCAACATTCCCCCTTCCCTCCTCTTTCTCCTGGCATCCTACTTGTCCAGGATTTAAATTGGATTAGAAAGGAGATGCCAGAGGAAACCTGAAAGAAGAGAGAGCTATATGTACTGTCTCTCCCCTTCCCTTCCTCTTCCTTCCTTCCTTCCTTCCTTCCTTCCTTCCTTCCTTCCTTCCTTCCTTCCAGCTGGCAAATCCCACATTCCCCCCTCCCTCCTCTTTCTCCTGGTGTCCTTTTTGCCCAGGATTTAAATCGGATTAGAAAGGAGATGCCAGAGGAAACCTGAGCAGAAGGGGAAAGAGGAGAAGAGAGAGCTATATGTACTGTCTCTTCCCTTCCCTTCCTCTTCCTTTCTTCCTTCCCTCCTTCCTTCTTTCCTTCCTTCCTTCTTTCCTTCCTTCATTCCAGATGAAAATCTCACATTCCCCCCTCCCTCCTCTTTCTTCTGACGTCCTTCTTGCCCAAAATTTCTCATTACTTTATTTTTCATACCATTACACTATGCCACAGCAATGCGTTGCCGGGTACAGCTAGTATATTATATTATATTATATTATATTATATTATATTATATTATATTACTAGCTTGGGGACCCGGCGTTGCCCGGGTTATTAGAGAAAGTGGGTAATGGCGGTTCTGTATGCCAAGTTTGGTCTTTATTGGTCTTTGGATAACGGCTGCATTATTTTCAGGAAGTGAGTGAAGGTACTTGAAGTCCCATCATCCATGGGCCATCCTCCTACAAACAGCAGCAGGATATAGAGTGGGTCATGGGGGCTCTGTGTGCCAAGTTTGGTCTTTATCAGTCATTAGATGTGGGTGGCAGTGGTGTCAGTAAGTGAGTGAAGGTATTGCAAGTCCCATCATCCAAAGTACATCCCCTTTCAAACTGCATCAGGATGTAGAGTGGATCATGGGGGCTCTGTGTGCCAAGTGTGGTCTTGATTGGTCATTAGAAGAGGGTTGCAGCAGTCTTGGGAAGGGAGTGGAGGTACTTGAAGTCCCATCATCCATGGTCTGTCCTCCTCCAAACTGCAGCAGGATGTAGTGTGGGTCATTGGAGCTCCATGTGCCAAGTTTAGTCTTGATTAGTCATTGGCGAGGGTCTCAGTGGTCTCAGGAAGTGAGCAAAGGTACTTCAAGTCCCATCATCCATCTCCAAAGTTTTCCAAACAACACCAGGACGTAAAGTGGGTCATGAGAGGTCTATGTGCCAAGTTTGGTCTTGATCTGTCATTGGATGAGGTTTGCAGAGGTCTCAGAACGTGAGTGAAGGTACTGGAAGTTCCATCATCCATGGTCCACCCTTCTCCAAAACTACAGCAGGATGTAGAGTGGGTCATGGGGGCTCTGCGTGCCAATGTTGGTCTTGATTGGTCATTAGATGAGTTTTGCAGCAGTCTCGGGTAGTGGAGGTACTTGAAGTCCCATCATCCATGGTCTGTCGTCCTCCAAACTGCTCCAGGATGTAGAGTGGGTCATTGAAGCTCCATGTGCCAAGTTTAGTCTTGATGAGTCATTGGCGAGGGTCTCAGTGGTCTCAGGAAGTGAGTGAAGTGACTGCAAGTCCCATCATACATTGTCAAATTCTTCCAAGCCGCACCAGGATGTAGAGTGAGTTATGCGGGCTCTCTGTGTAAATTGTGGTCCTGATCCATCATTGTTGGCAGTTATAATGGTCTTAGGAAGGGAGTGCAGGTATTGCAAGTCCCATCGTCCATGGTGCATCCTCCTTCAAACTGCACCTGGATGTAGAGTGCGTCATGGAGACTCAGTGTGCCAAGTTTGGTATTTATTGGTAATTGGATGAGGGTTGCAGTGGTCTGAAGAATTGAGCAATGGTACTGCAAGTCCCATAATCCACGGTCCATCCCCGGCCAAACCACACCAGGACGTAAAGTGGGTCATGAGAGGTCTATGTGCCAAGTTTGGTCATGATCAGTCATTGGATGAGGTTATCAGCGGTCTCAGAATGTGAGTGATGGTACTGCAAGTCCCATCATCCATGGTTCATCCTCCTCCAAACTGCAGTAGGATGTCAAGTGGGTCATGGGGGCTCTGTATGCCAAGTCTGGTCTGTATTGGTAATGTTCTGACTCAGCCCCCTCTGGCCTTTTCCTTTCCTCTCTTTGTCATCTCGGAATCATGGAATTGAGGCTGGCCAATCAGAGACCATATACAAATTTCCTTCTCATGTCCCCGTTTCTGCCATTCACTGTTTTCTCCACCAGGGGCTCCTATTGAAGCTGGCCAATCAGAGACCATATGCAAATTTCCTTCTCATGTCCCCGTTTCTGCCATGAACTGTTTTCTCCACCAGGGGCTCCTATTGAAGCTGGCCAATCAGAGACCATATGCAAATAGCACCACTGCGGCAGCCAATCCGAATGTTGTAACTTTCAGGCTGGCCAATCAGAATGCTGGCACATACACCGCCCTTCCGCCCTCCCTCCACAATTCCTCTGTCCGATACAAACACTCTTCTTTATTATATACTAGCTTGGGGACCCGGCGCTGCCCGGGTTATTAGAGAAAGTGGTAACGGCGGTTCTGTATGCCAAGTTTGGTCTTTATTGGTCATTGGATAACGGCTGCATTGTTTTCAGGAAGTGAGTGAAGGTACTTGAAGTCCCATCATCCAAAGTCCATCCTCCTTCAAACTGCAGCAGGATGTAGAGTGGGTCATGGGGGTTCTGTGTGCCAAGTTTGGTCTTGATCAGTTATTGGATTAGGGTCGCAGTGGTTTCAGTAAGTGAGTGAAGGTACTGCAAGTCCCATCATCCATAGTCTGTTCTTCCCCCAAACCTCACCAAAATGTTAAGTTGGCCAAGGGGGCGCTCTGTGTCAAGTTTGGTCTTTCTTGGTATTTGGATAAGTGGCGCTGTGGTTTCAGGAAGCGAGTGAAGGTACTGCAAGTCCCATCATCCATCATCCGTCTTCCTCCAAACAGCATCGGGATGTAGAGTGGGTCATGGGGGCTCTGTGTGCCAAGTTTGGTCTTCATCGGACATTATATGAGGGTTGCAGCTGTCTTGGGAGGGGAGTGGAGGTACTTGAAGTCCCATCATCCATGATCTGTCCTCCTCAAAAGTGCACCAGGATGTAGAGTGGGTCATGGGGACTCTGTGTGCCAAGTTTGGTCTTGATCAGTCATTGGCGAGGGTCTCGGTGGTCTCAGGAAGTGAGTGAACTAACTGCAAGTCCCATCATCCATTGCCAAATTCTTCCAAACCGCACCAGGATGTAGAGTGGGTAATGCAGTCTCTCTGTGTGAATTGTGGTCCTGATTCATCATTGTTGGCAGTTGTAATGGTCTTAGGAAGGGAGTGCAGGTATTGCAAGTCCCATCATCCATGGTGCATCCTCCTCCAAACTGCAGCAGGATTTTGAGTGCGTCATGGAGACGCAGTGTGCCAAGTGTGGTCTGTATTGGTAATTGGATGAGGCTTGCAGTGGTATCAAGAATGGAGCGAAGGTACTGCAAGTCCCATAATCCATGGTCCATCCCCGGTCAAAGCACACCAGGGCGTAAAGTGGGTCATGAGAGGTCTACATTGGAAGAAGAGGGAAGATGGCTGCCTTTTTTGGGGCCTAGCTAGGAAAACGCAACCTAGAAGGCCTGCAAGGATTTGGCAGAAGGGTCAAAGGAGACCGAGGTGAGGGGGCTTTAGGGGCCAGAAATGTTCAGAAGCATAAAAAGGCATCATTAAAATATAATAATTGTTTTTCTCTGCTTTCATTGGAATAATGTAGTGCCTTACCTTGTAGAAGGACAATGCTTTTTCAGATTACCCAGTCAGAAGCTGCCTTCTTGGACACAATGTAGAAGAGGGAAGATGGCTGCCTCTTTTGGAGAAGGGAGAAGGGAGAAGGCAACCTAGAAGGCCTGCAAGGACTTAGCAGAACACCAATCAGAAACAATATGCAAATTTCCTTCTCTCATGTCCCTGCAGCTGTCATTAACCCTCTTTGCCACCAGGGGGCCCTGTTGAGGTTGGCCAATCAGAAAGCATATGCAGATTTCCTTTCCCCTCTCAGCCACTTGAGAGTCTTGGAACTTTCAGGCTGGCCAATCAGAGGCCATATGCAAATAGCACCACAGTGGCAGCCAATCAGAAAGCTGCCACAAACTCCTACCTACGTCCTCCCTCTGTCCTCCCTCGCCCACAAACACTCTCTTTTATTATATACTAGCTTGGGGACCGGCGTTGCCCGGGTTATTAGCGAAAGTGGGTAATGGCAGTTTTGTATGCCAAGTTTGGTCTTTATTGGTCTTTGGATAACGGCTGCATTACTTTCAGGAAGTGAGTGAAGGTACTTGAAGTCCCATCATCCATGGGCCATCCTCCTACAAACAGCAGCAGGATATAGAGTGGGTCATGGGGGCTCTGTGTGCCAAGTTTGGTCTTTATCAGTCATTAGATGAGGGTGACAGTGGTCTCAGTAAGTGAGTGAAGGTAGTGCAAGTCCCATCATCCAAAGTCCATCCCCTTACTTGAAGTCCCATCATCCATGGCCTGTCCTCCTCCAAACTGCACCAGGATGTAGAGTGGGTCATTGGAGCTCCATGTGCCAAGTTTAGTCTTGATTAGTCATTGGCGATGGTCTCAGTGGTCTCAGGAAGTGAGTGAAGTGACTGCAAGTCCCATCATCCATTGTTAAATTCTTCCTAACCGCACCAGGATGTAGAGTGGGTCATGCTGGGTCTCTGTGTAAATTGTGGTCCTGATCCATCATCGTTGGCAGTTGTAATGGACTTCGGAAGGGAGTGCAGGTATTGCAAGTCCCATCGTCCATGGTGCATCCTCCTTCAAACTGCACCTGGATGTAGAGTGCGTCATGGAGACTCAGTGTGCCAAGTTTGGTATTTATTGGTAATTGGATGAGGGTTGCAGTGGTCTGAAGAACTGAGCAATGGTACTGCAAGTCCCATAATCCACGGTCCATCCCCGGCCAAACCACACCAGGACGTAAAGTGGGTCATGAGAGGTCTATGTGCGAAGTTTGGTCCTGATCAGTCATTGGATGAGGTTAACAGCGGTCTCAGAATGTGAGTGGTGGTACTGCAAGTCCCATCATCCATGGTTCATGCTCCTCTAAACTGCAGTAGGATGTAGAGTTGGTGATGGGGGCTCTGTGTGCCAAGTTTCGTCTGTATTTGGAGTGTTCTGACCCAGCCCCCGGCCTTTCCTTTCCTTTCCTTCTCTTCTCGGAATCTTGGATTTGAGGCTGGCCAGAGACCATATGCAAATTTCCTTCTGTCATGCCCCGTTTCTGCCATGAACTCTTTTCTCCACCAGGGGCTCCTACTGAAGCTGGCCAATCAGAGACCATATGCAAATAGCACCACAGCGGCAGCCAATCAAAACGCTGCCACATACACCGCCCTTCCTCTGTCCGATACAAACACTCTTCTTTATTATTTACTAGCTTGGGGACCCGGCGTTGCCCGGGTTATTAGAGAAAGTGGGTAATGGTGGTTCTGTATGCCAAGCTTGGTCTTTATTGGTCTTTGGATAATGGCTGCATTATTTTCAGGAAGTGAGTGAAGGTACTTGAAGTCCCATCATCCATGGGCCACCCTCCTACAAACAGCAGCAGGATATAGAGTGCATCATGGGGGCTCTGTGTGCCAAGTTTGGTCTTTATCAGTCATTAGATGAGGGTGGCAGTGGTGTCAGTAAGTGAGTGAAGGAACTGCAAGTACCATCATCCAAAGTCCATCCCCTTTCAAACTGCAGCAGGATGTAGAGTGGATCATGGGGGCTCTGTGTGCCAAGTGTGGTCTTGATTGGTCATTAGAAGAGGGTTGCAGCAATCTTTGGAAGGGAGTGGAGGTACTTGAAGTCCCATCATCCATGGTCTGTCCTCCTCCAAACTACAGCAGGATGTAGAGTGGGTCATTGGAGCTGCATGTGGCAAGTTTAGTCTTGATGAGTCATTGGCGAGGGTCTCAGTGGTCTCAGGAAGTGAGCAAAGGTACTTCAAGTCCCATCATCCATCTCCAAATTTTTCCAAACAACACCAGGACGTAAAGTGGGTCATGAGAGGTCTATGTGCCAAGTTTGGTCTTGATCCGTCATTGGATGAGGTTTGCAGAGGTCTCAGAATGTGAGTGAAGGTACTGGAAGTTCCATCATCCATGGTCCACCCTTCTCCAAAACTGCAGCAGGATGTAGAGTGGGTCATGGGGGCTCTGTGTGCCAACGTTGGTCTTGACTGGTCATTAGATGAGTTTTGCATCAGTCTTGGGTAGTGGAGGTACTTGGAAGTCCCATCATCCATGGTCTGTCGTCCTCCAAAGTGCTCCAGGATGTAGAGTGGGTCACTGAAGCTTCATGTGCCAAGTTTAGTCTTGATGAGTCATTGGTGAGGGTCTCAGTGATCTCAGGAAGTGAGTGAAGTGACTGCAAGTCCCATCATCCATTGTCAAATTCTTCCAAACCGCACCAGGATGTAGAGTGAGTTATGCAGGCTCTCTGTGTAAATTGTGGTCCTGATCCATCATCGTTGGCAGTTGTAATGGTCTTAGGAAGGGAGTGCAGGTATTGCAAGTCCCATCATCCATGGTGCATCCTCCTTCAAACTGCACCTGGATGTAGAGTGTGTCATGGAGACTCAGTGTGCCAAGTTTGGTATTTATCGGTAATTGGATGAGGGTTGCAGTGGTCTGAAGAATTGAGCAATGGTACTGCAAGTCCCATAATCCACGGTCCATCCCCGGCCAAACCACACCAGGACGTAGAGTGGGTCATGAGAGGTCTATGTGCAAAGTTTGGTCCTGATCAGTCATTGGATGAGGTTAACAGCGGTCTCAGAATGTGAGTGGTGGTACTGCAAGTCCCATCATCCATGGTTCATCCTCCTCCAAACTGCAGTAGGATGTAGAGTGGGTGATGGGGGCTCTGTGTGCCTATTTCGGTCTGTATTGGTAGTGTTCTGACCCAGCCCCCGGCCTTTCCTTTCCTCTCTTTCTCATCTCAGAATGTTGGATTTGAGGCTGGCCAATCAGAGACCATATGCAAATTTCCTTCTCATGACTCCGTTTCTGTCATGAACTCTTTTCTCCACCAGGGGCTCCTCTTGAAGCTGGCCAATCAGTGACCATATGCAAATAGTATCGCTGCCCAGCCAATCGGAATCTTTGAACTTTCAGGCTGGCCAATCAGAGACCACAGTGGCAGCCAATCAGAAAGCGAGCACATACACCGCCACACTTTTGTCCTCCGCATACAAGTTTTGACTTTTATTATATACTAGCTTGGGGACCCGGCGCTGCCCGGGTTATTAGAGAAAGTGGATAATGGCAGTTCTGTATGCCAAGTTTGGTCTTGATCAGTCATTGGCGAGGGTCTCAGTGGTCTCAGGAAGTGAGTGAAGTGACTGCAAGTCCCATCATCCATTTTCAAATTCTTCCAAACCGCACCAGGATGTAGAGTGGGTCATGCTGGGTCTCTGTGTAAATTGTGGTCCTGATCCATCATCGTTGGCAGTTGTAATGGTCTTAGGAAGGGAGTGCAGGTATTGCAAGTCCCATCGTCCATGGTGCATCCTCCTTCAAACTGCACCTGGATGTAGAGTGCGTCATGGAGACTCAGTGTGCCAAGTTTGGTATTTATTGGTAATTGGATGAGGGTTGCAGTGGTCTGAAGAACTGAGCAATGGTACAGCAAGTCCCATAATCCACGGTCCATCCCCGGCCAAACCACACTATGACATAAAGTGGGTCATGAGAGGTATATGTGCGAAGTTTGGTCCTGATCAGTCATTGGATAAGGTTAACAGCGGTCTCAGAATGTGAGTGATGGTACTGCATGTCCCATCATCCATGGTTCATACTCCTCCAAACTGCAGTAGGATGTAGAGTGGGTGATGGGGGCTCTGTGTGCCTATTTCGGTCTGTATTGGGAGTGTTCTGACCCAGCCCCCGGCCTTTCCTTTCCTCTCTTTCTCATCTCGGAATGTTGGATTTGAGGTTGGCCAATCAGAGACCATATGCAAATTTCCTTCTCATGACTCCGTTTCTGTCATGAACTCTTTTCTCCACCAGGGGCTCCTCTTGAAGCTGGCCAATCAGTGACCATATGGAAATAGCACGGCTGCCCAGCCAATCGGAATCTTTGAACTTTCAGGCTGGCCAATCAGAGACCACAGTGGCAGCCAATCAGAAAGCGAGCACATACACCGCCACACTTTTGCCCTCCGCATACAAGTTTTGACTTTTATTATATATATAGATATAGATATAGATATAGATATTATATTATATTATATTATAATATACAATTATAATAATATAATAATATAATATAATATAAAATAATAATATAATATAATATAATAATAATATATAATATAAGAGATTTTAAAGTAACAGGGGGGAGGGACACCTTCAATTAACGAAGTAAACAAAGCTATTCAGATTTTTGCTATTTTGGATCTTTTTTTTCAAGAAAATTTGAGAAAGAATTTTAAAACCGAAGTGCCAGTGCCCCCTATATACGAAACGATTTTAGAACCATTTTTTCTTGATCAACCAAGCCATATATTATATATATATATATATATATATATATATATATATATATATATATATATATATTTTAGGGCTGGGCAACCACGGAAAAATTTGTTTCTAAACTCGATTCGTTTTTTGGGGTTTTTTTGCGTTTTGATATTTAAAAGAATTCCGATTTTTTTCTTTTAAAAAGTTCGATATTTACGAAATTTCGTAAAATTACGAAACAATACGAAACGAATACGAAACGAATACGAATCGATTCGTTAATGGCGGACACGACCGCGCAATACGCTAAAAAACCTCCATATGGGACAGGGGGAACTTTTGAAGCTTCCCTCTCCCTCTGTTGTTGACTGTTGGTGTGATATTTATAATTTTTTTTCACTTATTAAACAAACAACAGCTATAAAACTTGCCCCAGACATGCGGAAATAATAACGAAACGATTTCGAAACGATTTCAAAACGAATACAAAACGAATACGAAGCAATTACGAAACGAATTGAAAAATTTGTTTCGTTTTTAAGATGCTCCTGAATGGTTCAATATTGCTTCGTTATAAAAAAAATAAGAATTCAAGAAGGGAAGTGATTCCTGGAACTACAGCAGTTGCTCACTACTGATTTATATAATTCAGATCTGATGTTACTAACCCAACATAAACATACCCAATGTGTGCTACATTCAGTAATGCCTTTTACTTACAGAAATATTTTCATATATGATTAACGTAACATGTGTGCTAGCTTTTCATAGACTGCACTGAAACAGGAATTGCATGTTCCCTAGAGTGTGATATTCTGAAGGTGTTTTCATACATGTATATGGTGGTAATATTATTTTCATTCAGTGAGCTTGTAATTCTTTTGTTTTGAATGCTAACAAGACAGAAGAATTAGGGAATTAGGGATCCCTGTAATTTTTAGATGGTGTTCATAAAAAAATGAAGTTTGGTAAAACTTCTCCAAAATAGCCCCCAGGAAAGATTGCTAATCCTCTCATTTTCAATTGGCTGAAGTGGCGTTGCTTTTGTCACTCCTCTTCTTCAGAGAAATAAAGACATTAGGAGATGACCAGTTACTTTGCTGGTCATCTCCTAAATGACAATCTCCATCCCTATGACAAAACTGGGGTGGAGTAAGCATTCTTCTGAGGACTATCAGAACCACCTCGTTTCCCTCTACTTTATGCCATGTTAATGTGATGAGCTTCCTATTTGTTTCATGATTAATTTATTTAATTTGATATTGTATTATCTTGATGCTTGGAATGTGGGTAATTGTACTTTTAATCATGGGGCTTTTTTAATATCTTTGAATTTGGTTGATTGGAGTTTTATTTGAAGTTAGTCATGGTGCAGTCCAAGGTGGCTATTGAAATGTTGACTTTATTATGAAGTTTGAGGCTGGGAGTAGCAGCTGCTCAGAAGTCGAACTAATGGAAGTTGCAGCCAGCCAGATATGGGGATGATGTGAGTTGCAGCTGGGCTGATATGGGGCTGATGGGAGTTGCAGCCAGCCAGAACTGCAGCTGATAAGAGTTACAATGACATGAGCTTGTGCTGATGGGAGTTACAGTCCAACCAGGTCTTTGGGGCTGATAGAGGATGATGGGAGTAAGAGTCCAGCCATATCCAGAGAGCCACGTGATTCTCATCTATGACCAAAGTTGTGGCTTTCCTAACTGATCAAAGAACTAAACTTACTTGTAAGGCCTTATCTCCCAACATCTCCCCTTCACTTGGCATCTCTCCTTCACTAGGCAGGCTGAATATTATGAAAGTTGCAAACCAAGAAGAATGTAGACTGTTTGACTGGTTGGTAGTAAAGCTGGAAGTTGCAGCCTAGTCAGATCTGGGGTTGATGTGAGTTAAAGTGCAGCCAGATCTGGAGCTGATGGGAGTTGCAGCCTTACCAGGTCTTAGCTAGTGGGATTTTCAGATCAACAGCTGTAAAATTTTATAAAAGTTTCCATTATACATGTATGCATTTCCTAAATAACAACAAGAAGAAAAAGTAGTAGTAGTAGTAGTAGTAGTAATAGAGTAGTAGTTTATTTTTGTATCCCACCATCATCTCCCCCAAAGGACTTGGGGGGGGGGGCTTACATGGGGACAAGCCCAATCAAACATAAAATTAAAGCAAAAAAACATAGCACAGTAAAAATGTATAAGAACAACCTCATAAAACAACATAAAATAACATCATCAAGCAACCCATAGACTGACATAGTAATCAAGTACTAAACTTGGGCAGGAAGGGGCTTGTGAAATAAAGATGCAAGGACAGGGTGGATAGAAAAAGTTCAAGAGCCAGATGATAGGGCTAGAAGGGCAATGTCACTTAGAACACTCTATCTATAGAGCAGGGAACAGTGGTAAGGTGTGAGAGTCAGATATTGGATTATGGCTATGGGAGGCAAGATTATCTAATGAACTGTTAATCAAAGGCACTGTGGAACATCCACATTTTAGGTCTTTATGAAAAGCGGACAGGGTGGGCACCAGTCTAATCTCCCTGGGGAGAGAGTTCCAGAGCCAGGAGGCCACCAATGAGAAGGCCCTCTCCCTCGTCCCCACCAGCCGTGCTTGTGACAGAGGTGGGGGATAGAGAAGGGCCTTCCCAGAAGATCTTAGAGCCCATGCAGGATCATAGTGGAAGATGTGACCATGAAGATAGGCAGGTCCCAAACAGTTTAGGGCACCAATTATAAAATAAAAAACAGGCACCATTTATAAAATCAAAAAACAAACATTGAATGTTTTTACAACAAATAGCATAACAAAACGTCTAATCTGTGTAACACCAGATATATATGGTAATAACCGGCCAGCCAGGACTCCCTCCTGCTTCTGCAACAACTGAGGGAATGCCTGTCAGACCCAACTTGGGACTGATTCAACATGTGCCATGCCAGATCAACTTCAATTTAGTGTGTCAGTGTAGATGTACCCTCTGACTACTGGTTGAGGGAAAACGGAACTGAATCACTGGAACGTGAAAAGATAAAGAGATGTAGATAGATATATACATTTTACATGTTATGATAGTATACTTATTCATTCACAGTGAGAAACTACTTTTACATACTCTAAGTTACAGAATGCTTGTAGAAATCAATGTGAAAGACAGATTTGAATAGTGCTAGGACTGAGCTTAAATATGTATACTATGAAAATAGTCATATGGCGTGGGGAAAACAAACAAAAGAAAAAAGAGGAAACAGAATTAAAGAAGTGGAATAGAAAAGTCTGCAATTGTTTGTTCAGAGTTCTCTTTATTGCAGAAGTTCACCTGATTACACAGCAATGACTCTTAAGCATAATAAAGACCAAGATCCACTTTCAATCTCAGTGAATTATGCTGGATGTTGAAGTCACATATAATGAGCACCAAGTCCATGAGCGAACCCATTGTTCAATGATTAAATAACTCTTCATCCATCAAGTCAAGTGTGTGAGATGGCTGTGTTTAGGCTAACATTAGGCACACTAGCACAATCTTTGATGAAGTGCAACCACTTGCTATTTTTGTGTTATTATGTTACTTGTGTACTACAAAAAAAACTAGCCAGATGACATAAAACTGAAAAGCATTTGTTGTAAAGTATAACATTTAAAATATTGTTCAGGCACATCATTATTATGGAATATTTTCACTTTATCCACAACAACTTCTAATATATTATTTTATATTATAAACATGAAAATTGTCAATATTAGTGGCTATTTATTTATTTACTTGCTTACTTTATATCTTTCTTGCCCCAGAGGAGAATCCAAGCAACTTATAAATTCCAGCAAAAATTCAATGCCGCAACATAGACACAATGATAAAATAAGCCATAACAAACTATCAAAGTTAAAATATATAAACAACTAAACACATAAAAACATATAAACAGATTTAAAAGTTTAAAAACAGATTAAAATTTTATGTGAAAAGATGGCATGATAAATTTAATTTCGTCTGTTAAATCTGGCATGGTGGTGGGAATTGTTTCTTTGTTAGTTCCAGAGAAGGAGGCAAATAGTCAAATCCCTGGAATGGCTTAGATCGAGGGCACCACAGGTGCTTTTGCTTCCTTGATGTTACCAATTGCAGAAGGATTACATTTACCTGTTAGGAAAAGAGGTCTTCAGAAATTCTAGCTGTGCAAATGATCAATTTTCGTGTTGGCTCAGAGAGTTCATTCCATATGTTCCTATTTGATGACCATGTGAAATGACAGTATGTTCCTTTCAAAGCTGCGCTTCACACCTAGGTGAGCTGTTCAATTTTTGTACTTTTCTAATCAGGTGCATGACTTCAGCCTTGTCAGATACATAAAACTCCACAGTGTCAACTGCATGACTGGTGGGAAAGTCTTTTTACATCGATAGTTCAGTATGAAATGAGAGCTGAAAGCATTTAAGCACAGACTTAAATAAAATGAACTGGAATAATTTTCTAGCAAGTTGTTGAATATCCAAGAAACCATTGAAAAAGTTTTTGTGATTTGATTAACTTTTCTTTGTGTTCTTTCTGTTTACCTCATCTCCCCTCCCCCCAACTTCATGATCTAGGAAGAACAGGAAGGGAGAGAAGGAAGTATAGCTGGCTTGGGCACGTCACCAAGAAAGAGGGGAGGATGAAAGAGGGGGAAAAACCCTTATTTCCCCCATCAAATGTAAAACTGAAGGCAAAACAACAGAGCTCAATTTCAAAACAGAGATGGAAATAATATTTATATATATATATATATATATATATATATATATATATATAAGAGAGAGAGAGAGAGAGAGAGAGAGAGAGAGAGAGAGAGAGCGTGGAAAAAATCTTGATAAGCAGAATCCTGAATAAATGAGAATATTTGCAGTTTGGAACTTATTGTGTGCAAAACGCACATTTTTTTCTACTTGAAAAACTGACTTTCCATGTAGAAAATATTACTTCTGCACAAAAAAATGTTTTTCCCTATGCAGAAACTGCAGCCTTTTGAACAATTTGTGCACAGCACCTATTCTAAACTGTGGAAAATCTTTGAAAATTATAGAGAACTAAAGAGATTAAAATGAGTAAATAATTACATTTCTGTTTTCAAGCAAGGCTTTCCACTCAAGAAGGCCAATAGTAAGCAGCACTAACTTCAAACATGGTGAATCTAGTGGTCATTTCAAGAGTTTATTTGGTTGTTGATGTATTTTAACTATGTTGATCGAGCTTGACCCCATGTGAGCTGCCCCAAGTCCCTTTGGGGAGATGGAGGTGGAGTACAAAAATAAACTTCTTGTTGTTGTTGTTGTTGTTGTTGTTGTTGTTGTTGTTGTTGTTATTATGTTTAAGGAAAAAAGCTCTCAGTTCCGTTGAGTTTATGATTCTTTTTATATCTCATTCACTATGTTTTATCTTACTCATACGACAAATAGCTTTGCAGACGAATTTCCATAAGGCAAACCACAGAAGGTTGAGAAGTCCTTCACATAATCTTTGAATCAGGTCTCCAAAGTATGTCTTTCTAAATGGTCCCTTAATAAACAGCTTAGAACATTTTCACTGAAAAAAACTTGCATCTTAAAATGCCCAGAGCTGCTCACCAAACAATATGAGATTGTTTATTTCATCGCTCCCACAGGTCCACAGTATGTCTAACATGAATTACTTCATTTCCTCATCCATGGTTTGTATCCTCTGACATCTGTCTCAGAAATCAGGATTGTGAAATAAGTTGCTTATTTTACAATGACTAACCACAATTTGCAAGATACAAACTGAGGAAAATCAAATGGCAGACATTTTCCATCATATGTTGCAGGATCTCTTCTATACATGTGTTCAGCCTGTATCATCTAGCTTAGTCCTCTGTTACTTAAAGTAATGAATGAAATGGAATTCATTAGGGAAAAGTAACATCCCAGAAACAACTTTAACAGTGAATTTTAAGGCATGCATCATGGCCACCACTATTATCACCATCAGCATCACCATCACAACAGACAAATATGTTTTATCACTGCTCCTGGAGAAACACTAACATTTCTTGTAACTAGAACTGCGAAGACAAATGAATCACTCTTGATGAGAAAGAAATAGTCAACTACAATGTTTTCACATTTTTTCCATGTCAGGACTTTTTATTTCTTGTTGTTGCTGTCACTTGTTGGAGGTGAACATTTCATCTATCCATGCCCCAATCAGCAGCAGAACTTTTGCAAAAGAAGTCTTAAAATACAAAAAAAAAAACTTTCTAAAATGAACACACAATAATTTAATCTTGCTTAGTGAGAGCAAACTTTTGCAATTCTTCATTAGTTCATCCAAGAATGTGATCAATAAAATAAAGATTTACTCTCCTTCCTATAAAAGTACAGAATTGGAGACAAAACAGACGCAAATCTAATATAGAAATCTGTTTTTGGTATGTTTGGGGGGGGGGCGGTAATCTAAAACTCTGGGAGGGGGCTTTGCCCTCTGTTATTGGAAAAAATATTAAAGATTAAACATTGATTCACATTTCCTGTAGATTAAACATTGATTCCACATTTCCTCACATGACTCAAGATAAAGCCCAGATTTTAAAGAATTTGATACAATCTGTTATCAACAAGGAGGGCAAGACCTCAAATCATTCAGGTCTTAGTTGTCTGAAGGGCTCAACTGGACAATATTTCTCTTAACAATGAATGCAATGGTTGTCATAGTAACAGATGCACTTACTAGAGGCCATCGGACTCAACATGACAGAGATGCCAAGCCATGATGTGTGTGTGCGTGTGAGTGAGATTTATACCTCATTCAGTGCAATCTCTGTTTTGTAAGTGCCATGGGAAGTTTTGTACATTCTGACAGGTTGTGTTTATCGTCCACAATTCAGTTCAGGTGATGTACAGAGAGATAAGTTATTTGAGTCCTCTCAAATAGAATGGGACCAAACTAGTGATGGAAAAGAATTTCATCAGCTTTGACATTCTCAACAAAAGTAGCCTTTCCACACCTTTCTAGACTAATTGGGACTCAGAAAAGAAAGTGCCTCACCTTGAGAATCCACACATTTTTGAGGCTTATGAAGCACTTTAGAGAGATAAACTGCAAACAAAATTATATTCTTCCATACTCTTATAGCAAGATATTTTATTTTGATTTGCAGACTTGGTTTTGTGAAGTATTATATATGTTTGGACTTGCTCTTGTTTTTCAGTTACTTGTATGTTATTATTACTGTGATTTTTTTTTAAAAAAATCTATAAATTGTGACCTCACAGCCTCTGAGGATGCCTGTCATAGATGCAGGTGAAATGTCAGGAGAGAATGTTTCTAGAACATGGCCATACAGCCCGAAAAACCTACAACAGCCCAGTGATTCCAGCCATGAAAGCCTTTGACAATACATTAAACTATAAAGTGCACCAATTGCAGTCCTTGTTAGTAAAAACACATGAAAGTACATGGGAAATTCCTACATGGGAAGAATCTACAAAATATTACAATAAAATAAAAATACAGGGGGGATCTGGAGAAGAAAAGCAAAATCAAAATGAAATAGAAACCTCATCCAGACAAGATAGAGGTCTCCTGGTCAGTTGCAAGGCAGATAAGGGACTAGAGATTCATTCTGTGCTAGATATGGATACATTTTTTTTCTGAAGACACAGTTTCACAGTTTGGGTGTACTCCTGGATTCAGCATTGAATCTGAACGCCCAGATTTCTTCAGTGGCCAGGAGTGCCTTTGCAGATTTAAAACTAGTGTGCCAATTGCACAATTTCCTTGAGATGTCAGATCTGTTAAGGGTGGTACATGTCTTAGTTACATCCTACTTCTACCATAACATGAAGCTCCTTTTAAAGAGTGTTCAGAAATGTTGGTTGGTTTGCAGAGCTGGGGACAGATCATTAACTAGGGCCTGGCAACATGGAGTGCACAAATATCCTGCTTCAACAGGTCCTCTGGCTGTGAGTTTGTTTCCAGGCACAATTCCAAGTACTGGTTACGACTGATAAAGCCCTATTCAGCTCAGGTCCAAGCTATTTGACAGATTGCATTTCCTGTATGAACCTGCTCAGACCAGGAGATTTTCAGGATATACTTTTCTCACAGTTGCACCAACATTGCAAGCATAGTTGGTAGGGACACAAGAGACAGTCTTTTTGAAGGCTGTAACACCCTTACCAAGGAGGTTAGAAGGGCCCCCTCCCTGTTGCCCTTCCATCAAGAAT
Source organism: Anolis sagrei (assembly GCF_037176765.1). Lineage (NCBI taxonomy): Eukaryota > Metazoa > Chordata > Lepidosauria > Squamata > Anolidae > Anolis > Anolis sagrei. Next base: position 71,292,872 of record NC_090024.1, read on the forward strand.
CTAGGACCTTTCCATTCAGGTAGATTTTTAAAATGAAGAGTTTTAAAGAATGGGCCAGAGGGTGCTGTATACATTTGCCCACCCATCAATAAAATAACAAGATTAAACAACTGTTGGGATAAATATGGGCAACTTTTATTAAAGTGTTACCAATTTAAACTTCCTTCATGAACTGCAACCAGCTAAAAGTGGGGGTTTGGACTTGATGTTGTGTAAGCCGAGGCAGTGGCTATCTCAGACCCGCTCCTCACCTGACTTGGGCAAGACACTTGAATTCCCCGCATAACTCACCATGAGTTGTAACCAGGGCAACTGTATAGGAAAGCTGAACAGAGTATTCAAATCTCAAGTTGAGAGACTTCCGGGATTAGATTTCCCCTGCAGCTCCAAGGCGATTTCTGTTCGCCCCCACCTCAGTTGAGTGAACTCACTGGTGGGGGTTCCCTTTCCTGGTCCACTTTGTCCCTATCCCCCACCAAGCCAGCTAAAACAGCACTAATACCTTCCTGCAGATCATGAAGATCATGAAGAAATTGCAACAGACAGATGGAAACCATCAAGCCTGAAAATTTCACGGCAGTGATAAGGAAAGCAAACCTAAATCATGTGTTAAAGCTTCAAAAGTTTCCTATTTGCCCTCTCATGGGCTGTATCAATTTTCTGAAGGTCTCCATCATCAGGCCATTTCTGCCTGTGAATTATGGCAGATCATACTACCTGTATCTAGGCCAAGCTTCACAATGTCTTGGATGCCCTACCATGCTTGCAGCACCAATGCCTTGCCTTTCAGAAGGCCAAAGTCGTTTCCACCCAAATGGACAACTAACATTCAGAAGGGGCACTCCCCCAATTAACAGCAATGGGCATAACCCATTCCACATCCAAAAGGGAGCACTGCCCCTTGTTTGAACAGCAATGGGTATAACCCATTCCACATCTAGTGGAGGCACTGCCCATCGTTTAAATAGTAGGAGCTAAGTGGGACGGGTGCCTATATGTTGTGCTTCACCTCCAGAACTTTGTCTCATTCATTGGATGGGCAAATAGCCCTCCCCATACTGCATGGCCAGAAGGGAAAATCCAATTATGTTATTTTACCTTTTTTTAAACAGATCTAGACTTTTGAAATATTTATATGTTGCAGGTTTAAAACAATATTGTTTTTAATGTTATGAGTCATTGAGTCTAGTTTAAGAGAGGAAAGACAGATATAAATAAATGGTATAATAATACATTTCTCTATGAGTCTTTCATATTTAAAATATATATTAAAATTTCATTTCAATAAAAAGTTTATGAGCACAAAAACTTATTTGCACAATTTTTCCACAAAATACACCATATTCTGAAACGAAAATGTAATTTTTGTGAAAAAATAATGATTTTTACTTACTACATTTCCACAAAACATTGTGAAATGAGAAAAAATGGATGTGACTTCTTTTCCCCCCAACAGGTTGCCTTGATAGGTTAACACGTCTTTCTCATAAAGATTAATAAAGTTTTTGAGAACTCTTTGTATTTCTAATTCCTATATATGCTTTTCTGGGGACATCTTTTAAACAAATATACACTAGGAATATAGACACATGTTTGAGTACAAAGAATGTCTTGATGCTCTAAATATCATCCCTCCCCTGGAGAACATGAATGAGCCTCAGTTTTAGATTTTACTCAGAAATTGTATTAGTGCTGCAACAAGTGCATTTTTGTTTGAAAACAACAGAATACACTGCTTTCTGTGTAAAACATTATTTTTGATGTAGAAAAGTAGTTTCCTGCAAGAAAGAACTGATTTTTGTATTACATTTTTTGTACTTCCAAAAATTGAATGGTCATTTAAAACATCACAGAAACCACCAGATACACTTTGAGTGAGTAGAGAAATAGTGAAATGCCACAGAATCATAGAATCAAAGAGTTGGAAGAGACCTCATGGGCCCTCCAGTCCAACCCCCTGCCAAGAAGCAGGAATATTGCATTTAAATCACCCCTGACAGATGGCCATCCAGCCTCTGTTTAAAAGCTTCCAAAGAAGGAGCCTCCACCACACCCCGGAGAAGAGAATTCCACTGCTGAATGGCTCCCACAGTCAGGAAGTTCTTCCTCATGTTCAGATGGAATCTCCTCTCTTGTAGTTTGAAGCCATTGTTCCTTCTCCTAATCTCCATGGAAGCAGAAAACAAGCTTGCTCCCTCCTCCCTGTGGCTTCCTCTCACATATTTATACATGGCTATCTTATCTCCTCTCAGCCTTCTCTTCTTCAGGCTAAACATGCCCAGCTCCTTGAGCCATTCCTCATAGGGCTTGTTCTCCAGACCCTTGATCATTTTAGTCGCCCTCCTCTGGATACATTCAAGCTTGTCAATATCTCTCTTGAATTGTAGTGCCCAGAATTGGACACAATATTCCAGATGTGATCTAACCAAAGCAGAATAGAGGGGTAGCATTACTTCCCTAGATCTAGACACTATGCTCCTATTGATGCAGGCCAAAATCCCATTGGCTTTTTTTGCTGCCACATCACATTGTTGGCTCATGATTAACTTGTTGTCCATGAGGACTCCAAGATCTTTTTCACATGTACTGCTCTCAAGCCAGGCATTGTCCCCCATTCTGTATCTTTGCATTTCATTTTTTCTGCCTAAGTGGAGTATCTTGCATTTGTCACTGTTGAACTTCATTTTGTTGGTTTTGGCCCATCCCTCTAATCTGTCAAGATCATTTTGAATTCTGCTCCTGTCCTCTGGAGTATTGGCTATCCCTCCCAATTGGGTGTTGTCTGCAAACTTGATGATCATGCCTTCTAGCCCTTCATCTAAGTCATTAATAAAGATGTTGAACAGGACTGGGCCCAGGACGGAACCCTGCGGGACTCCACTTGTCACTTCTTTCCAGGATGAAGAGGAAGCATTGGTGAGCACCCTCTGGGTTCGTCCATTTAACCAGTTACTGATCAACCTCACCGTATTCACACACTTGATGAAAAGTAGTGCTATTTGAAATCACAGATAATGTTTAAGACCCAGTGAATTTAATTAAGGCTTCAGAATGCTCAGAACTTAGATTATATCAAATCATGCCATTCCTATGAGGACCTGAGAGTATATATTTGGAATACTTCATGACCCAACCACCAAGATAGACAATCTGTTTCCAGTTTGCATCACCATTTCCATCCTTTACTTCAGGTTATGTTTTTAGCTTAAAACCAGGAAACTAAAAAATGTTGGAAAGGCTTCAGAATGCTGAGTACATCAAATCATGCAATTCCTATTATGAATGCTGACATTAAACAGCGTATTCCTCTGATGCACTTTGAGTCCCTGCCCATTTCTCTCACTTGCACAGTTGTTCTAATGGCAAAGCAAGTACAATAATTTAAGAAGAAGAAGAAGAAGAAGAAGAACAATAACAACTTTATTTTTCTATCCTGCCTCCATCTCCCTGTAGTGACTAGGGGCGGCTTACATGGGGCCAAGCCCAAGGCAAAATACAATTAAAAACAAAGCAATAATAATTAAGACAGCATAAGCAAGCATCAAGAGTAACTACAGATTAATCTTTTTGGGCGGGGGGGGGGGGGGGGGAGGGAGGAAGAGGACCACTATGTGAGCTGGTTAAAGATTAAGGTTGTTCAATAAGGTGGATAGCAGTGTATAATAGCATAGGAAATATCATGAAAACAGATCAAATTAACAGGATCAGAATCAATTCAGTTAATGTAATATAGGAAATGAGATTAAATGATGATTCAGGTCACGATACACATGATAAAGGTCGTTTGTCATAGGAGTCATCAATCAAAAACATGACGAAACATCCACATCTTTAATTCCTTACGAAATGTGGCTAGGGAGGGTGCCAGCCTAATCTTTCTGGGGAGGGAGTTCCAGTAACTAAGGCATGGACCACCATGGTCAAGTCAGACTTCTCAAGGTACAGTCGCAGCTAACACACAAGTTTTAACTGTGCAAAGGCCCTCCTGGCCACTGCCGACACCTGAGCATCAAGCGTCAGGGTTGAGTCCAGGAGGACTCCCAGACTGTGGACCTGTGTCTTCAGAGGGAGTGTAACCCCGTCAAATACAGGTTGCCATCCTATACCTTGTTCAGCTGAGTGACTGACCTGGAGGACCTCTGTCTAGTCAGGATTCAATTTCAACCTGTTGGCCCTCATCCAGTCCATCACAGCAGCCAGGCACTGGTCTAGGACCCGAGGGCTTCCTTGGATTTAGGTGGAAAGGAATAGTAGTGTTGTGTGTCATCTGCATAGAGATGACAATGAACTCCAAAACTCCGGTTTCATGTAGATATTAAAAAGCATGGGGGAAAGAATAGAACCTTGTGGGACCCCACAGGTCAAAGGCCAGGGGTCTGAGCAGGTATCCCCCAGCTTCATCAAGTGGGTGTGACCCCCCCAGAAAGGAATGGAGCAACTGCAATGCAGTACTCAGTGTCTCCACATTGTTGTAATTCATGGTGTGTTCATAAGTTCAATGTCCCCTATTGTAATGCAGATTTATGGTGGGATTGAATAATTACTTGTCATTATTTTCTCATGTTAAAAATAAAGATAGGATGGCAGAGTTTTTGACAAAGAGAAGCCAATATTTTCAAAATAATTTAAATTTCACAGGAAGTTACAATCATATGCAATAGAAAGTCTAATATGTTTTATGTAGGAGTATTTCATTTGCTTTAAACAAGATTCCCAGTATCTACGAGGCCAGTCATGTTTTAGCCTGCTGAAATCAATATGACTTAAATTAATAAGAGCTAAGCTTTCTCATTGATTTTCAAGGGTCAAATACAGAAGTGGAGAAGCCTGATTTTGAGTCCCTAATACCTCCCAGCATCCTCAAAAATGAAAATGGGTACACATCTATATATATATATAAATGCTCATGTCATAATGAGTGGCTTAAAAACAAAAGAACCGCTGCACCAATACCCACCAAATTTGGCAACAAAACTCCTCACCATACAAGGTGTGACCATCAATAATAAAAAACAAAAAAAAACCCCTTACAAATCCTAAAAAAGGAGAAGATACTACTGGGCATGCGTACTGGGACGGGGGGTGGGTGGGGTGCACGCGCACTCGCACACACAGGAGAGCTCCACGTGGCGGAGCCTGTGCGGGCAATGGCCTGGAGTCAGCCTTGGCTCTCTCCCTCCTTCTCTCCCTTCCTTCTCTCTTCCCCCATTTTCTCCCTTCATGCCTTCCCTGCCTCCTCTCCTCCCTCCCTCTTTCCCTCATCCTTCCCCTCTTTCCTCTTTCCTTTCCTCCCTCCCTTCTATCATTCCTCCTTCCCTTCTTCCTCCATCTTCAGCTCTCCCCTTGGGTGCCGCCATCAAGGAGCTCCAGTAAGCCCCGCTCTTAATAGAGCAGAGTGTGCTGGGGAGGAAGGAAGGAAGGAAGGAAGGAAGGAAGGAAGGAAGGAAGGAAGGAAGGAAGGAAGGAAGGAAGGAAGGAAGGGGTGAGCCCAGTTCTGTTCCAGGTGAGCTGGACATCCAAGCAGCTCCCAAGGTCAATTTTTCCCCAATTTCCATCAGAATTCACCTTTGGGCATATTGAGGATTCCTCCCAAGTTTGGTCCCGATCCATCTTTGTTTGGGTTCACAGTGCTCTCTGGATGAGCAATTTCTCCTTCTCCTCCTCCTCCTCCTCCTCCTCCTCCTCCTCCTCCTCCTCATTCTCTCATCCACACCAATGCCCCCTTCCCTCCCTCCACCCTTTCCTTCCTTTCTGTACTTCCCTTCCTTCTCCTTCCTTTAATTCTTTCCCTTCCCTCCTTCTTCCCTCCCTTTCCTTTTCTCCATTACTCCTTCCTCCCTTCCTCCCTTCCCTTCCTCCTTTTCTTTCCTTCCCTTTTCTCCCCCATCCCCCTCACCAGCTTCATCCTTCTTTATTAAATCTACAGCTTAGATGCATTCAAAGTCACCCTTTCCACACTGCCATGTAAAATCGAGATTATCTACTTAGGACTGGATTGTGTGGCAGTGTAGACACACACACACAGAGAGAGATATGGATGGATACAGGATCACTGGTTGGTGGTATATATCTATATTCTGTCTATCTCTCTATCTCTATGTATATACATATATACATATATATAATTACAATACTATATATATAACTATTATATATACTGCTATATAATACATAAATATTATATTATATTATATATATTACTGTTAAATCTATTACTATATAATATGTTACTACTATATGTTACTATATTAAATAGACTCCTAGAATAGACTTAGAAGGGACTCAAGCAGACAGAAGAGAAGTAGGGAAGGAGGGAAGGAGGGAAGGAAGGAAAGAAAGAGGTACTGAAGGAAGGAAGGAAGAAGATAAAGTAGAAATGAAAGGAAAGCCAGGAAAGAGGTAAAGAAGGAAGGAAGGGAAAAGGAAATAAAAAGTGAAAGAAGCAAGAAAACAGTGAAAGAAGACATGAGACAAAGGAAGAAGTAAGGAAAAGGGGAGGGAAGGAAGGAAAGAGAGGAGGAAGGATGAAACCAAAGAGTGAAATAAGGAATGAAAGAAAGGGGTAGAGAAGGAAGAAAGGAGAGAAAGGGGAAGAAAAAGAGGGGAAGGAATAGGTAGGTACCTCTCTTTCGTAATAGTCTAGATATCTACCTCTACTTCGAAAATTCTTACTATACGCCACAGCAACGCGTGGCAGGGTACAGCTAGTTACTTCATATTTATTTAATTTTATGTGAAAGATCCTTAAGCAAGTGAAGTAATTATAAAATATGTCGTTCCCCACCCCCCCCCCCCGTCAAAAAAATAGCTTTTTCATAACAAATATTTTTGTGCATTCCCTATTTTTGAGCAGCCTTCACTTTTTTATTGAAATGGGCTTTGTGGTTCAACATTTTGAAGCACAAGCATGTGACTTTTTAAAATGCATCTTTCATAACTCTTTATAAACTTGCTTATTTATTTGCCATTCTATCCCTACACTGAAAATCTGGCAGTTTCCCCGCAAGAAATTGAAATAATTAGTATTTGCAACATCTTGTCAATGTTTTTCCTTGACAGATGCTATGCATATTACTAGGGACTCTTTATGTGTCGGTAATTCTGAAGCATTTTAACAAAAATGAAAACACTTCATTGAAGAAAGCAATGCTTTTGTTGCCTCAAGCAGTGATTACTCACTTATACATTGAAATCTGATTCATCGCTGATGTATAGGCTTCTTTAGACATTCAGTGCGAAGGTGTTTTAATGAATGAATTGGTTAGCCATGCCTTTACCTGACTGTCCTTGACTAGATGACATGCTTCACAGCCAAAAATATTGGGTTGGTTCACAGAGGTAGATAAAGGTAGCAATAGCCAGAGAGGAGGTCTATAAAAATATGTAATCACAATATAAAATATGTTGGACTGCATCTGGTATAGTCCCAAAAATGGTTAACTCTAGTTGTACATGTGAGGTGTTGGCAGTGGAGAGTTGGATGACTTTAATTTCTCCACTTTTGGGGTGCTGGCACCATAAGATGAAATAGGCATTATGTCTGTTTCTCTCTGTCTAGAACACCTCAATGACCAGTACTGGGGGGAAAAATACCAAGCTACATGTAGTAGTTAATTGATTCAATCTGACATTTCTCATATGCTGCCGATTTACATTGAACAGCCAAAAGATAAAAAAGCAGTAGTGCTTCTTGACAAATACTGCTGTAGACTTGTCCCAGTTCCTGGAAAAATGCAATGGTTCAAGGTGAAGAAAATAAGAGTTAGCTGACTGTTTTTCATTTTATGCAAAAAGGACATACAATACTAGGCAGCGGTAAGAATAAAGAAAAGTAATGGTGTGGTGAGCTTCCCATCATAATGAATTACAGTGTTTTTAAAACTATAAATGCACATACAGTATATTAACCAAATTTTGCAGATATGTAAAATATAACACAGGTAGTCAATATTATGCATTTTATATGTGGTTGTGATTGGAATGTTTGGCAAACCAAAACTACCCCATGCATATTTAAGATGAATTATTATATGTGTTTGACATAAAAGACAAGTGCTAGAAAAGACAAGTAGGATGTGCAAGGCTACAACTATCACTTCCCTTTAACCATGTCTTAGGACAAAAGAGTACGCAAATAATCATACTTATGGATGTATCTATTTGTCCCAAATGCTTTGCTCATATTATTGATGTGACCTGACTGATCTGCAGATATCACAGTTGTTTTATTTCAAATTTTCTTTATTATTTGTAACAGAGGGCTAATAATATCATAAACCATACAGGTCTGACTAAAACATTGTTATTTTTAAGTAGTTAGTTCTGTATGTCTGTTTTCTTTTCAACATCTAGGCAAACATTTCCAGTAGGCTAGATTCACGCAGTTCACACAATAGTAGTCACTTCCAGTCTCATTTTCACAGAAAAAAAAATGATTTATGCATCAGAATCAACTCTTAAACTTTATGCTCTTCTGTAACTGTTTTTCTTCCCCTTACATTTTTTTCACATAGTTTGACAGTATTTTCCACAGAAAATATGATGCTTAAATCTCTCCCTGCCCTGATCACCTATAATTCTCATAATCCGAGTGATTTTCACAAAGTCCTTACCAGCTACTGTGTTTTTTCACATGAAGTGAAAAAAGTGTCTTAAAATAGTTTCTATTTGCATAAAACAGAATGAATATCACACAAAGAGGTCTGGCAGCTTCCAAATATTGTTTGGTAAGTATTCATAATGGTACAAAAAACAGAGGACTGGATAATATTGCAAAAGTGACATTTAAGAAGGGTAAGATAATGTGTTTGCTCAGAAAGTAACTTTAGAATCAGGACATTGATAACACAAGTATTCTTTTTGTGTAGAAAACAACATCTACTTCAGAATTTTCAATATTGTCAATATTGCTCCTAGGGAAACAGGGGATGCTTTCTATTTATGAATCATCAACAAAACTGAATATCAATGTTTTTTCACATCTGCAATGTACAGGTCTAGCTTCCGTTTGGCACATGGTCTTCAAACCAAGATGGAGAAAAAGTTTTGATTGGTGAATGCATTCTATTCTGACATTCTCATTTGCTGCATGATGAAATCATGACATTATTATGGGTTTCCATTTCTTCCACCATAATCAGAAGTCCTTGCAGAGAATACAGAACTGGAAGGGCTGCAGAGAGAGGAAGGATTACTAGCCTGATAGACAGGGTGGAGAACACCTGCTTTCAACAGTTTAATCATTCTCGTTCACATTTGCAAGTTTAACTTTGGCTGATTTAATTATTCATGAGTTTAATTAATATGGTCTCTCTAGGAATATCTAGGTTTTCCAGAGTGATTCTAATATCAAATTTCATCAGAAGTTGTGCTGAAGGACTCGGTATTTCTAGGTCATTTGATACATCTCAATGGTCATCTTCTGGCAGACATTGATCCATAGGAGGACCTAGAGCAGTAGTTCCCAACCTTTGGTCCTCCAGGTGTTTTGAACTTCAGATCCCACAATTCCTAACAACAGGCAAGCTTGCTGGGATTTATGGGAGTTGTAGTCCAAAATACCCGAAGGACTAAAGGTTGGGAACTACTGATCTAGAGATTCCTAAAGTGTTCCCCCAAGTGAACAAAAATATCAGAATTTTATTATTTTTCCCACTTTCTCAGAACTTTGTTCCCCTAAAACCCGCAAATGTAGAAGGGCTACTATACTGACTGACAAGTGCTGATCCAACATAACTGCCCCTGCCTCTGTTTCAAATAGAACAGAATAATTATCACTGTGCAAGTACATTCAGAGCTATAGCAGTGGCAGGGTGTCAAATCAGCCTCACCCAAAAAAATTGTCCCATGAAATGAAATGTCCTTTGGTTCCCACATTATAGCACTTCAGATAGTGAGATGCTGAAAACCATTCATTCTTATAATTGCATATTTCTTTGGGAACATTGCATGCCACTTTTTGGAGGGCATTTCTTTTCTTGATTTCGATCAATTAATGGGGTAATTAACAATTAACAATCCATAGTAATTAACAATCCATAGAAATAAAAAACAAAATAAGTAGGCTCCCATCATGAAAAATAAACAGCACATCATTCTTTATACCATTCTGTTCTTCAATTCTTTGCAGTTCCAAGAGTTCAAGAATATGGGTGTGGGAATGTCAGTCTACAGGAAGTCTTTTCAAAACCTGATGTGATGAAATGGTCTCAATTACTGTGATCCTTTTTTGTGAATTCATTAAATGCAATAAATACACCTTCCGCCACTCTATAAAATTCATGGAGTTAACAGGTGACTTGAATCCATGCTTGTTTCTGTGAAGCATGAGTTCAAGCATTATTTGTAAATGCAATTGTGTCAGAAGTACACAGATTTTTAACCTTTTACTGTGAATTGGGTGCAACATTGCCGCTAGGCCGCTGCCACCACCCAGACGAGTCCACTGCCGCCCAGTTGAAACCATCACAGGGGCCGGGCCGGGGGCCACCGCCATCGCTGGGAGCCGTATAGGCCGCACCATCGCCCGGACCATCTGAACGGCCGTCCTATTCTTCCATCTGGACAGAGCGATGAGACTGCGGAGGGTCTGACTGACTGACTCCGTGCAAACCCCTGGATAGACATCTTATGTGGGCCTTCTTGTGTAGACCTCATATTGGGTTGGCCTCTTGTGTAGACCTCATATTGTGTTGGCCTTCTCTGTGTAGACCTTTTGTGTAGACCTCTGTGCGGACCTTTTGTGTAGACCTCTATGCTGGCCTTTGTATAGACCTTTGTGTAGACCTTTATGCCAGCCCTTTTCGGTGTTAGTACAGAGTGTGTAATATTGTAACTGACAAGACCGTGCTGTCCCATTACCGAGTTGCCATCTCCGGAAGCCCCCATCCGCTTCATTCCAACCGTCTAGAGACCCCATCTGGGTCATAACGGCATTTAGTTAACTTGCCATCATCTCAGCCCCATAAGAGGGTGATTATATACCATCAGCTTGTACATTCCTGGGCTATTATCTGTTGATAATATGATATAAATACGAAATATAGCACTTTACGTAAGAAAGCACTTTAAGGCGCCTGCCTCTGCCCCCAACTGCACTAGCACTTTCGCCCCTTTCCTGTCCCTCTGTGCCGCACTTTAGCTACTTTAGCTACCGTCGAATCAATAGTAGGGTACCCATTGCACTTTAGATCTAGCACTTTACAAATGTGCCCAACGGCACGTAGTTGCTGACTGAATTATTATTACTGACGGTGTTGCACCTAGATTTGTGCACTTTCGGAACTGTCTTAGTGGCGTGGCCGGAACATCTTACACCACCTTGTATCGCTACTATCCATGTGGTCCCCCATCCCCCTTTGTGTACTATCCCTGTTACTATTGTATAGTGTAAGGGACAGGGGAGGAGGTGGGCTGGAGCCTGTAAATAAAAATGAGGTGGGGAGGGGGGAAGAGGAGGAGAAAGGATATTGGCAAGGACCGGAAAATCAAACAACGAACAAAGCAGAAAGCAAGATCCTGTCTTTAGACTGCGGCATGGAGGTGGGGAGGTGTTCCATTAGCCGAGGGGCCCCCATAGAGGTCGTGGTGGGAAGGAGGAGATGCGGGAAAAGGAGACCTCAAATTCGGCCTAATTCGGACCGCTTATCCATATTAACAACTCCCAACCGGTCTCCTAAGGTAAATTGGTGTAACCAGGTGAGCGGGCCCTCTGGTTTGAAGGTGGTGTTGTTGAACGCCAGATCTGTCAACGGAAAAACGACCTGGATTCAGGATTTAATCCTGGAGGAGCGGGCAGATCTGGCGTGCATCACGGAGACCTGGTTGGATGAAGCGGGGGGCGTAAACCTCTCCCAGCTTTGTCCTCCAGGCTTCTCCGTGCAACACCAACCAAGAACCGGAGGACGGGGAGGCGGGGTCGCAGTGGTCTATAGAGATTCCATCCATCTGACCAGGAGTCCCATCCCGCAGACCACAAATTTCGAATGCGTCCACCTGAGGGTGGGTGACCGGGACAGAACAGGGATTCTTGTAGTGTACCGTCCACCTCGCTGCACTACAGTCTCCCTGCCTGAGCTAGCGGGGGTGGTCTCGAGCCTGGTGGTGGAGTCCCAACGGCTTCTTGTGCTGGGGGACTTCAACATCCATGCCGAGGCAACCCTCTCAGGAGCGGCTCAGGACTTCATGTCTGCCATGGCAACCATGGGGCTGTCCCAACAAATAACTGGCCCCACCCACTGTGCTGGACACACATTGGACTTGGTTTTCTGCCAGGGATGGGAGCAGGGTGGCGGTATGGAGGAGTTGTCCATCTCTCCGTTGCCATGGACCGACCACTTCCTGATCAGATTTAGGCTCACTGCGCCCCCTAACCTCCGCAAAGGTGGTGGACCCATTAAGATGGTCCGCCCCAGGAGGCTTATGGATCCGAACGGATTCCTGACGGCTCTTGGGGATTTCCCCGCTACCTCGGTAGGTGACCATGTCGAGGCCTTGGTCGCTCTCTGGAATGGGGAGATGACCAGGGCAATTGACAGGATCGCTCCAGAACGTCCCCTCTCAAGTAACCGAGCTAAACCAGCACCTTGGTTCACTGAGGAGCTGGCAGCGATGAAGCGAAGGAAGAGGGAACTAGAGAGCGTGTGGCGCTCGGACCCAAACGAGCCAAACCGAGCACGGTTTGTGTCCTTTCTAAGGGCATATGCCGCGGCAATAAAAGCCGCAAAGAAAACTTTCTTTGCGGCCACTATTGCGTCTGCAAAAAACCGTCCGGCGGAGTTGTTTCGGATTGTCAGAGGTCTTTTAACTCCCCCTACCTCAGATGGGAGCCCTGACAATTCGGCCACGCGCTGTGAAGCATTTGCTTGGTTTTTTGCAGACAAAGTCGCTTTGATCCGTTCTGGGCTGGACGCCACATTAAATGCAGTCTCTGTGGATGTGACACAAGCACCTGCTTGTCCTATTTTGATGGATTCTTTTCAGCTTGTGAAACCCGAGGATGTGGACAAGATACTTGGAGGAATGAGGCCTACCACGTCCATCCTAGACCCCTGCCCATCCTGGCTTCTGAAAGAGGCCAGAGGGGGATTGGCTGAGTGGGTAACGGTGGTGGTTAATGCCTCCCTTCGGGAAGGCAAGATTCCAGCGAGCCTAAAACAGGCTATTATAAAGCTGCTGTTGAAGAAACCTTCATTGGACCCCACTAAATTTGACAACTTTCAGCCTGTTTCCAATCTTCCCTTCTTGGGCAAAGTCATGGAAAGCGTGGTGGCCTCACAACTCCAGGTATTCTTGAGAGACACGGATTATCTGGATCCGGCACAGTCTGGCTTCAGACCAGGACATGGTACTGAGACGGTCTTGGTCGCCTTAGTGGATGATCTCCGCCGGGAGCTAGACAGGGGGAGTGTGTCCCTGTTGGTGCTCCTGGATCTCTCAGCGGCCTTCGATACCGTCGACCACGGTATTCTTCTGGGACGCCTTGCAGAGATGAGCCTTGGGGGCACCGCTTTGCGGTGGCTCCAGTCATTTCTGGAGGGTCGTACCCAGAAGGTGTTATTGGGGGACTCCTGTTCAACACCACAGCCTTTGACCTGTGGTGTTCCTCAGGGCTCCATACTGTCCCCCATGCTGTTTAACATCTACATGAAGCCGCTGGGCGAGATCATCCGGAGTTTCGGGGTGCGGTGTCACCTGTACGCAGATGACGTCCAACTCTGTCACTCCTTCCCACCTGCTACTAAGGAGGCTGTCGAAGTCCTGAACCGGTGCCTGGCCGCTGTAACGGTCTGGATGAGGGCGAACAAACTGAAATTAAATCCAGACAAGACAGAGGTACTCCTGGTCAGTCGCAAGGCCGAGCAGGGTATAGGGTTACAGCCTGTGCTGGACGGGGTCGCACTCCCCTTGAAGGCGCAGGTTCGCAGCTTGGGTGTGACCGTGGACTCAGCGTTGAGCCTGGATCCCCAGGTTTCAGCGGTGACCAGGGGAGCATTTGCACAGCTTCGGCTCGTGCGCCAGCTGCGCCCGTATCTTGGGAAGTCTGACTTGGCCACGGTGGTACACGCTTTGGTCACATCCCGCCTCGACTACTGCAACGCTCTCTACGTGGGGCTGCCCTTGAAGACGGCCCGGAAGCTCCAGCTAGTCCAGCGCGCGGCAGCCATGTTGTTAACCGGAACGGGACGCAGGGAGCACACAACGCCCCTGCTGTCCCAGCTCCACTGGCTGCCGATTTGCTACCGGGCCCAATTTAAGGTGCTGGTGTTATCCTACAAAGCCCTAAACGGTTCCGGCCCAAAATACCTTGCGAACCGCATCTCGGCCTACGAGCCCACGAGGACCTTAAGATCATCTGGGGAGGCCCTTCTCTCGGTCCCGCCTGCCTCACAGGCACGCCTGGCGGGGACGAGAGAGCGGGCCTTCTCGGTGGTGGCCCCCCGGCTATGGAACTCCCTCCCTGCTGAAATTAGACAGGCGCCCTCCCTCATGGCCTTCCGCAAGGGCCTGAAAACCTGGCTCTTCGAAAAGGCCTTCAACTAAGTGCTACGTTTTTGGAATGACCACCGGAATGGACTATGACTATGAGATTGATGATGACCCAAACTAGACGAATGCGGATTTTTAGTTTAATTAGTTGTTTATTAGTAAGATGTTATGTTATGGTCTTGATTTGTAAATTGTTGTCTTTTCTATGTTCTGTACACCGCCACGAGTCGCCCCCGGGCTGAGAGTGGCGGTTAACAAGTGCAAATAATAAATAAATAAAATAAATAACAATAGTGAATCTTGCAAAAGTCTAGTGCATAACATTTCATGCATCAAGACATAAATTATCCCTACCTGAAAAAAATACATGTCTAAATCAATACAATGAAAATGAACCCACCCTATTCCTCACCCTCCATTCCTCCCCTCCCCTCCCCTCCTAGATAAATTCTGGTCAAAAATAAATGGAAACATATTTCTCACTGTTCCCTTGTTACTTATATTCAGATTGTTATAACTACAGATTCAATTTTATCCCTTCTTTTTAAAACACAGACACATTTTAATTTCCTTTGTAAAAGCAAAATTAAACAGGACAAATTCTGTCAAGTGACAAATTTTATAAAAGCCAGTTTCCAAAAAGACAGAAGGAAGGAAGGAAGGAAAGAAAGAAAGAAAGAAAGAAAGAAAGAAAGAAAGAGGAGGGGAGGAATGAAGGGCGAGGAATAGGGTGGGTTCATTTTCGTTGTATTGATTTAGACATGTATGTTTTCAGGTCAGGATAATTTGCCCCATTATATTTTAATTGATAGAAAAGATCAGGAAAAGGGAGCCAAACTGAGCTGACCAAGAACTGGTGTGTCTATGATGATCTGTTCCTCAGTCTTTTTAACTCTGTTTCTTAACTAAGCTCATTACTTTGCATTTTGTTTTCCACTAGAGCCTGCAATTACTTTATGTATTGAAAGCTCTCACCTACAGCAGCATCTTAATATAACAGCTGAAGCTGGCTCACTTGGTTGATGAAGCATTGTGTCTATCTATGTGTAAATCACTTCAAAATAAGAATAGTAAGCATATAGTATACATCAATTTCAATATGGCTGAGAACTAGGTATTCTATCACACATCTATCCAGGTTTAATTACCAACCTAGTTTTAAAAATTCACCACTAGTGTTTTGCTTTGCTTTGCTTTGTGAAATAAAGTGGGTAGCCTTGCTATTTCAGTCTGCTAAGATGTGGAAAACAGCAAATAGACCTAACTCTAGAACACATGTTCTGTCTCCCAGGAGACTGGGTTTATTGCCTTTTTGGGTTGCTTAAATTGGTTGCCCCTTGCCTTTCTCCTAGGCTGCTGCAGCCTCTGCAAAGGCCTAAAAAGTTAGCAGCCAGAGGCAGGAAAGCCAGTTTTCAGGCCCTCTGCAATAATTGGCCAAAGAGTAGCTACTTGGGCCTGCCCCTGTTTCCAGGGTAGAAGCAGCCATTTTGGAGGTCTCCCTGACCCTTCAGCCTTAAGGAAGAATCCATGATGTGCTGTTGGCAGACAGGTACCTCAGAAGATACCATTGTAAAAACAATTGAGTTTAATTGAGACCTATAGATAATAGATAGATAGATAGATAGATAGATAGATAGATAGATAGATAGATAGTAGGGCTGGGCGGTTTCGTTTCGTTAATTCGTAATTCGTTAAAAATTTGTTATTTTTTGATAACGAAGCAATAATGAACCATTCTGGAGCAACTTAAAAACGAAACAAATTTTTAAATTCGTTTCGTAAATGCTTCGGATTCGTTATGTATTCGTTTCGTTATCGGTTTGAGGTCGTTTTGTTATTATTTCCGCATGTCTGGGGCAAGTTTTATAGTTGTTTTTTGTTTAATTAGTGAAAAAAAATATAATATCACACCAACAGTCAACAACAGAGGGAGAGGGAAGCTTCAGAAGTTCCCCCTGTCCCATTTGGAGGTTTTTTAGCGTATTGCGCAGTTGCGTCCGCCATTAACGAATCGATTCGTTATTGTTTCGTATTTGTTTTGTTAATGTTTCATAATTTTTTTAACATTTAAAATTATAAAAAAAAAAAATTCGGAATTCTTTTAAATATCGAAACACAAAACCCCCCAAAAAACGAATCGATTTTAGAAACAAATTTTTCCGTTGTTACCCAGGCCTAAAGATAGATAGATAGATTGAGTAATTGAGTTTAATTGAGTCATAGATAGGGAACAATTGAATATAGATAGAATGTATTAATATAGATAGAGTTTATTAATATAGATGAAATTTATTACTCATTAATTGTTTTGTAATATTGATAAGCTGAGCCAAGTCTACCAGGACTTCGTGAATAAATACCCTGTTTAATGTTTCAATCTTGAAGTGGACTCAGTTTTTCAAGAAAGCTCAATTGTCTAAAGAAAGACCCCAGCAGTTTCGCCCAGACATAGATAGCAGCACGTCAAAGTTTTATTTTAAAGCGTCTGGGCGTAACGGCACAACACACAATCATTAATGAATGGCATTAATGAATGCCAATGCAATGATGTGATAGAGGAACAATACAGGACTTCACACCCATCATCTCAAACATTCTATCTGGCTGGGTATGCCTACAGCTGCAAAAAAATGAACTAGACTTTAAACTAACTAAGCTACAGATAAATAAGAAAATGTAAGGGTTTCATGAGACAATTGGGTCATCGAGGTGGACCATTGCAGAATGGATTTAAAATAAGTCATCAGGCATCTGGAATATTTTTGTGTTAGCGTCTTGTATGCTTTTTGCATGGATACATCCATCCCACATCAAAGGCAATTCATTGTCTTATTAAGGATTATTATTTAAATTCTTGCAAATCTAGCTACATGATAGGACACTGTGTGGATGGAAATCTAGGGACCCATCCACACAGGGCCCAAAATGCAGATGCTTTTGGACTTCTACCTGAGGTGTCCAAATGACACCTCAGGTAAAGATGAATTAATTCAGGACAAATCCTGCTTTGTTTTGAATTAATTAGGTACTGAATTAGACCTGGGTCTAATCCAGTATGGACCCTGTCTGGTAGACCTGGGTCTACTGGTTGGTAGACCTGGGACTACTGAGGGGGCAATCCAAACAGCCCACACAGATTTACTGCACTGAATTAGTCCAGAAAACCCCAAGAGCACCAACTCTCTCCCCAGAACCTCCTCCCCCCAAAGCCTTTAAAAATAAAATAACTTAGTTACCATTACACTGCTGCCGGAGGTCTCCTGGCACATAGAAATGATGTGCCAGGAGAAGGGGGGGGGGGTAAGGAGCAATTTTAGAACTGGAAATATTCTACTTATTTTGGATGCTCCCAATATTCAGCAAATCAATGTTTGACCATAATGTAAGAATTTTAGAATATTTTTGCCATTCCTAATTCTGAGAAAATTACACAAGACTATTCAATAAACCTATTGCAAGATAGGAAATGGTTATTTTTTGTGGGAAAGACTTTAAAAATTGTATTGATCTTTCAAGCAAATCCATTTCTCCAATGAAGATTAGAAGAATCTGACAATGCACAAAACACTTAATGGCAGTCAGAGCTCAGCGAATAGCAGATGGCAAAGCAAAAGGAAAGGAGTACAAATAACTTTGCAATGAAATTTAAAAGAGACTACAAGCAGACTATGACAAATATCATATTATGTGATTAAGAGAGGCTGTAGAGAAAAAGAAAAGTCTTTAAAAAGAGGAAAGGCATCTGCAAATGAAGAAAATGTTACCAATTGCACTAAAAACAAAAATGGAATGTGCGTAACCAATAGTTGGGAAATGAAACAGATATGCGAAGACTTCTATAATAACTTACAAAATTCCAAAGTGCAGGTAGTCAAAGTCAAACCACATGCTGAGCCGGAAGAAATCCCTACAGTCTTATAGAGTGAGGTTGATGCAGCCATAAGTAAAATGAAGCCAGATAAATGCCCAGGAAAGGCCTCTCTGGCCTCTCATCCCCAGACCCAGAAGCCAAATCAACATACCCTTCAGGAACAATAACATGAACATCATCCTCATCAACATGAACCTCATTCCCATTTCCATCATGACTATCAACATGAACATCAGAAACAATCACAGGCTAGGCTGCCATGCAACACAATTATTCCACCCTCAATCATATCCACACAGTCAAACAGCTACTGGAAAAAAGCAGAGAATATTGGATTCTGGTTTGTCTTGCTTTTGTTGATTACCAAAAGGCCTTTCACTCCATTGAGATCAATGCTATTCTTAATACTCTGCACCAAACCAGTGTAAATCCAGTGTATGTGAGCATCAAGAAAAGAGCAATGCAGTGTGCACAACAGATGTAAAACTGTTGTCAGATATGTGTCATATCAGAATAAACAAAGGAGTGTGTCAAGGGGACACAATATCACCAAAACCATTTGCAGCAACTTTGGAAAACCTCTTCTAAAAATTAATTTTAAAGGTGGGATTTCAATTGACGGTTAACGATTTTCCCATCTCTTCTTTGCAGATGGCAAAGTTTGTTTTTTTTTTGCCAAAAATCCTGAAGATTTCAACATGATCTCTAACAACTATTTCAATGCTCAAAATCAGTAGGACTGGTAATGAACTTGAAGAAAACAAAATGGATGACAATTCGGATGGGATAGGATAGGATTGAAATAGCCTTTTAAGATTTTAGAGGAAAATTGTACTTTTTCAATAGTCAAGTAATTGTTGTTTAGCATGAATTTAGACCAATGTTGTTAGGATTAAAATCCAACATGTTTTCTTCTGTTTTCCCCAATCTGCAATAGATTTCTATCCTATATAGGCATTTGGCATAATCTTAGTTATCCAAAAGCTAAATGGTACCTTCTCTTGACATAATATGAATAATCAATGCAGGTAAAAATGCCCCATGGTTTGGATTTCATTGGGGAGGGGGGCATTACAGAGGAATAAAGCAAATTTGTATAAATTAATTGTTAACAAAGGTCTGTTTAAATAATTGGTAGGCATGAAAAATGCATTGCCCTCAGGCAACTTTGTCCAGCAGATGTTCTATTTCCATTTCCGTCTCGTGTAAGTGAATATATTATTTAAATTTGAACTTTGGGCCAATTCTCATTGGGCCTTAAAAAGTGAGATTTTCAGTGCCAATCAAAACAAATGACTGTAGAAGCAAAGTACTGCACTATCCCTTAACATCCAAAATAACACATTTCCTACACAATTACTTGATGTAGTTAAACCTTTTATTGGCGAGACTCAGCTTGCTCAGCTCACTTGCTCTTGATCTAAGGGCAAACAACTCTCCTATTGACCTTATACAATGTAACCTGTCGGGCTGGGCAGCACTCTGCCAGAACTAATAACAATTAGCAGTCCTTAGTTTCAATGTTTTACCTTTTTTTCTTGGGCCTAAGCCAAGGGAAGGAATCTTACTGTGAGAGAGCTGTATTATAGAGTAAATAAATATTGATTTTTTTTTTGCTGGGTGCTTCTTATATTTGCATCTGCATGCTACATAGGGAGGCTACTGTAGGTGCTTTTTCAATGTTTCTCAATTGGTGCTGTAACCAGGACTCAGCAAGAAGAAACAGCTGTGTCAGTATTTGATACTTCAAAACTTTTGCTTTATCCTGTTTCCTACCATTATTTGCTTATTGTTGTCTATGTGTGCATCTACACTTTAAAATTAGGGTAGTTTCATAGAATCAAAGATGCATAGAGTTGAAAGAGACCACAAGAGGCATCCAGTCCAACCTTCCGCCATGCAGGAAAACACAATCAGTTTGACACCACTTTAACTGCCATGGCCCAATGCTATGGCATCATGGGAGATATAGTTCAGTGAGGAGCCAGGATTCTTTGACACAAAGTACGTTGTAAAAGTATAACATCCTTTGTGACATATCATTCAGTCATGGCAGTTAAAATGGTGTCAAACTGCATAAATTCTACCCTGTACGTGCACCCTAATTGGCTCGTGGTGACTTCTGGTTAAGTATTTCAAATATTTTGCCCTTAACACAGCTTTGCTCTATTTTAAACAAAGTTGAGGGATGTTCCAAATGTGGAAATAAACTTCATGGCACCTTGGTGCTTTATGACCATATGGACTTTTGGAATAGATCTGCTTTGGCCAATCCACTGTCTAGAAGCACACTACCATCATACAGTTTCCCTACATTGAATTGTACAGGGAATGGCAGGGATTACCATAGAGGTGATCATTCCCATTTTACCTTCAATACTCATTGCTGCCTCTGGAGCTCCATGCAAGCACCTTGTCATTGTCTTTGGAAGTCAGAAGGACTTATGGTCTCAGCAGAAGCAACAGGAGATAGACAGGCACTCAAAAGGAGCTCCATAAGCAGCTAGGCACTCACAAGGAGCTCCACTATATATTTTGTCACTCAGATCTCATCTGGAATATTGTATTCTGTTCTGAGCATCTGAACTATGATAGAAGGTATGAAGAACAAAATATTGTATTTGCTTGAATCTAATGAGTACTTTTAAAAGAAAAATTATGTTTATTCATTTATTTATTTACTTTACCTGTATACCGCAGTTTCTCAGCCCGACAGGCGATTCAACGCGGTTTACAGCAAGGGTAAAAAGTCAATCAAACGATATACAATTTAAAAACCATTAAAAGCATAGTATACAAAATAATGACACATCAATAACAGCACAATAACATCTCGTAACTAGAATCGTGATCCAATTCGTCGTCCATAATTCCGTTCCTGTGTTCATCATATTCCTTGCACTGTTTATCCGAATGCCCGTTCAAACAGCCAAGTTTTTAATTTTCTTCGAAACACCATTAGCGAAGGGGCTGATCTAACCTCCGTGGGAAGGGCGTTCCACAGCCGAGAGGCCACCACAGAGAAGGCCCTGTCCCTCGTCCCCGCCAGCCGCACCTGTGAAGCAGGCGGGATAGAGAGCAGGGCCTCCCCAGAAGATCTCAGAGTCCTGGTGGGCTCATAGGCAGAGATACGTTCGGATAGGTATCTTGGGCCAGAACCGTTTAGGGCTTTATAGGCCAACACCAACACTTTGAATTGAGCCCGGTAGCAAATCGGCAGCCAGTGGAGCTGGTGCAGCAAAGGAGTTGTGTGCTCCCTGCGCTCCGCTCCTGTTAGTATCATGGCTGCCGAGCGTTGGACTAGTTGGAGCTTCCGAGCCATCTTCAAAGGCAACCCCAAAATCAGCATGGGCATTACATTTCTGTAACATGGTAAAGCAATGACTAAGCCAGGAGGAGGCTTGGAAGGTGTGGAGAAAGCCAAGGAGTGAGCATGAGAGAGAAAACAAGAGAGCTTAGGAGGTGAGGAGGAAACCAAGTGGTGAACACGTGCAAGAGAAAAACCAGGAGAAGGCTTGGCAGGGAGAAACCCAAGGGGGAATGCAAGTTAGGAGAGGACTCAGGAGGGGAAGAAGCCGTGAGGTGAATACATGAGAGAGAGAAGCCGGGAGAAGTGTTGAAAGGTGAGGAGGAAGCTGAGAGTAACTCACATGCATGAGAGAAGCCAGGAGAGAACTTGGGAAGTGAAGAGGAAGCTGAAGGGCAAGTGGGTGAGAAAGAGGAGCTGCAGCAGGAGCCAAGTCCTTTTTGGCAAGGGTAGATAACTCTTACATGGCTATCCACCTTTGGGCTGCCTCCATCTCAGGGAGGGAAGGCATGAGACAGTAACTAATGGGCAACTCCCCCTTCCCCCAATAAATGTACTACACACAACAACTGAATTTTCAGACAGGTGTCTTATTAATCACCAGAAAATGATCCCATATGATTTTTTTTGTCTGTGTTTTGTTGACCAGGGAAGGAGAAATTACAAGCAGATGTCATTTAGTAAAGGTTTTCCCCTGACATTAAGTCCAGTCGTGTCCAATTCTGGGGGTTGGTGCTCATTTCCATTTCTAAGGTGAAGAGCCAGCGTTGTCCATAGACACTTCCAAGGTCATGTGGCCGGAGCGCTGTTACCTTACCACCAGAGCAGTACTTATTGATTTACTCACATTTGCATATTTTCGAACTGCTAGGTTGGCATAAGCTGGGACTAACAGAGTGATCTCATGCCACTCTCCAGATTTGAATCTGCGACCTTTCGATCAGCAAGTTCAACAGCTCAGCAGTTTAACCCACCGTGCCACCGGGGGCTCATTTACCACCAGAATACTTGTAGCACTAAGCAAGAACTAAGTTGCATGTTGGTGTTGTGGTTTGTGAGGAATCTGGTTTATTCTCTGTTTTGTTCTCAAGTTCTGGATACAACTTTGATAAAGTGTATGGAGTTTTCCTTGTTTTACTGTGTTGATTCAAAGTGAAGTTCCAAGTTTTTGAATTCCTGTGATTTGATTCATGAACCTAATTGTCACCTATACTCTGTAAAGTTTGAGTTTTTGGATTTGTCTTTTGGATTTTTGATTGTTCTTTTTTATTGAGTTTCTTCTTTTATATTTCTCTTAATAAACTTTACTTAGTGGATTCTCCCATCTCATCAATGAAAGCCTAGAACAGTGGTGGGGACTTCTTTGGATGATGGGCAGCAACCTTCTTGGCATGCATTTACCAGAGATCTACACTGAGCAGAGAGTTATTCTTGATGTCCCATGAATCTCCTTCCGATTCTGCTATCCTATATTTCTATGCATAAAGATATACTGTTTTCAGCACCAAAAATGCTGTTTTCTGCACCAAGCAATCAAATGCAAATTTTGTTCAGCATAAACTAAGCTTTAAATATTTTTATCACTTCAGGATTTTTTGACATTCAAATGTTTTTCAAGCATTTTTCAAATATTTTGGAATATTGCTCTTTCTTTGGCCTTCTGGGTCCATGGAAAAGTATGTATCTTTAACCACCACTATTTTCATACAAGATCTCAAGAACTCGCAACAATTACACACAAACACACACACTCACTCACTCACTCTCACACACATGTATATATACTCTGGGTTGTTGTAGTTTTTTTCGGCTATATGGCCATGTTCTAGAGGCATTCTCTCCTAACGTTTCTCCTGCATCTATGGCAAGCTTCCTCAGAGGTAGTGAGGTCTGTTGGAACTAGGAAAATGGGTTCATATATCTGTGGAATGACCAGGGTGGGACAAAGAACTCTTGTCTGTTGGAGCTAGGTGTGAATGTTTCAGCTGACCACCTTGATTAGCATTTGATGGCCTGGCAGTGCCTGGGGCAATCTTTTGTTGAGAGGTGATTAGGTGTCCTTGATTGTTTCCTCTCTGTTGTTTTGCTGTTGTAATTTTAGAGGTTTTTTTTAATACTGGTAGCCAGATTTTGTTCATTTTCATGGTTTCCTCCTTTCTGTTGAAATTGTCCACATGCTTGTGTATTTCAATGGCTTCTCTGTGTAGTCTGACATGGTGGTTGTGAGAGTAGTCCAGCATTTCTGTGTTCTCAAATAATATGCTGTGTCCAGGTTGGTTCATCAGGTACTCTGCTATGGCTGACTTTTCTGGTTGAAGTAGTCTGCAGTGCCTTTCATGTTCCTTGATTCGGGTTTGGGTGCTGCATTTGGTGCTGCATTTGGTGGTTCCTATGTAGACTTGTCCACAGCTGCATGGTACACGGTAGACTCCTGCAGAAGTGAGAGGATCCCTCTTGTCCTTTGCTGAACGTCGCATTTGTTGGATTTTCTTGGTGGGTCTGTAGATAGTTTGTATATTGAGTTTCCTCATCAGCTTCCCTATGTGGTCAGTGGTTCCCTTGCTGTATGGCAAGAACACTTTTCCCCTGGGTGGATCTTTGTCTTTACTCCTGTGTTCTTGGTCTTGCAGCTCTTCTGATGTCTGAGATGGAGCATCCATTGGCTCTGTTTTTAGTAGCCCTCATTCTTGGGCTTCATATCACAGGACTGCCATGATTTTTAGCTGCTGCCTCCCTATGTTTGCCCCCCTCTCCCTGAAAAAAGGCATACTGAATATTGGGACAGTGCATAGAACATTGCCATCAGAGTACAGATGAATAAAAAAGAGAAAGGAAACATAATTTTGCCAGTAGATGAAGTGAAAATATTAATTCAAATAATTAGATAATGCCAATACATGCTCATTTTCTTCACACCATGAGCAAATCCTGAAGGCTGCTGTTGTTTTTCAAATTTCTATCAGCCTAAGTTGTGTAAATCTGACAAATGAAAACACTGTTTTGGACCAGTGGATAACCACTGTTCTCCTTAGGATGCCTCCCTTTCATTTGAAATTTTAAAAAAATGCTTTAAGGTGTGGCTGTGCAAGTACCTGGCTTACCTAGCAACAATATGCAAATTATATTATGGCAATTCTTGGCTTGTGCTGGCTGTTAAAACCTCTTCAGAGTTGTCTCCATTCTCCTGATTCCCTGATGAATGCAACAGTCAGAACACCAGATGAAAGCCATTTCCCTGACAGAGACAGCTTGTATCTAAAAATATTTTGCTTCTCGTGTATGATTAACTGACAGAATGAACAAAGGCATGACTTGGAAATTGTTTATCAATATTTCTCTAAGAGAGACAGCTTGTATTTATAAATATTTAGCATCTTTGGTGGAATGAGCATGAATAGGAAGCCATTTGTGGTGCATGCACATTATCAGGCAATAAGCTAATTACCAGAGAATTATAATCAATTATTTCAGTCAAAGATGCCAGTTTATTTCCCTTTCAATGGAGGCATTAGCTAAATGAGTTCTGATAACTGACTGATTGTAATAAATGGCTAACATCCAGTTTAACATTTGTATTTGCACACAAAAACCATAGTGGGATGCATGTTTTGCATATGTAATGCCCCAAACATTTTTACATTGCTTGATTATTCACGCACACACACAAAGGAAATGTATGGAGAACAGCTTGGGTGTCTTAGGTGAACAGAATGCTAAAAACTGTGTTAAAAAGAAATCGCATATGATCCTTTAGCAATTAAAGTGTACATAAATATTCAGAAATCCTGACACCTGTCTTATCCTTGGGCAGCAAATTATGTAGCCAGCTTTCCAAACTTTAGTATTTGTTTGAGTTTTAAAGGAATGAAAGTGATGAGAATTGTGGATATGCATGATTCTTTTCTGCAGGAAAACTTGGTATCTCTAATATAGAATTAAGGACAAGGGAAATATCGAAGTCATTTTACTGAAATGGGATGAAGGGGACATAGGAAGTCCCCCCCCCCTTCCAGCTTCCTTAGCGAGGCAGCAAGCATCCAAAATCAATTAGGTGGTGTGTTGCAGCAGGTGACAGCAACAAAACTGGAGCCGGGGGACACAGCACAGCATTGTTGAACCATAATCGGAACTTCCTATCCCCCTGAAACAATTCAGGGAATCCTTATCTGACTGTTATGCAGACCCAGTGTAGTGTCCTGGATACCAGATTGGGCCCACATTAGTGATCAATGAGGAAGGGCCCTTTGTCAGCAGATTCCTCTTAGCATCTGTATATTTACAAACATTTTTGTCATGTATATGACAAGCATGTAGTAATTATCTGCCTATATCCACTGAAAATGTTTCTTCTGTATACATATGCATAGTTGTATCTTAGGACCTTATCATATTGGCTGCCAGAATCACCATGCATCATGGGGAATCCAGTGATGCTTGGAAGGGGACGAGGGGAACCTGTCACCCCATATCACCATGTTTCCCCATTCCACAGGGGGAAGTGTCCACTGCCCGGGCTTCCCCCATAAATTTCTATATAATACGAGAAGCTTCCTGTGTTGCAGCGGTGGTGGAATATGCTTGTTCACTTTCCCTCTTGCAGCAGAGCCCCACCAGATGTAGCTCAAAATCATGGGATGGGAGCCAGGGGGCTCCATTGCAAAAGGGAAGGTGAACTGAGGTATGCCATCGAAAAGTATTGTGGCTAATAAGGCTGTTAGTAATGGAGAATAAAGCTGTCTCTGGTTATTAGTGATTTATTTATTAATTTCAAGTAGTTATGCCTCAGCCTGAAAGACTCTCAGAGTGGTTTACAAATAGTTAATTTGACAGTTCTCAAATAATTTGACTGTTGCAAATAAGATACAATACACCATGAAAAGGGAATGACACTGGAAAGGGGCTTGCCCTACAGATACTGTCTTGTCTTCTCTTCCTGCAATGTCACAGTGGATGGATGATAGTTAATAGTGTCTCCACTGTCTTGGGGCAATGTATCTGCTCCAGGATTTGGCCTGAACTTCTAAAGGAATCAGCCAATGTGATTAATCCACTTTAGGGATATGGTTCAGCTTTTTTAATAGCTGCTTTAAAATTCACACTTAAGCCCAGAGCATATCTATCGGATTGCTAAAACCAGAATCCCCAGACTTTATGTGAAGTTACGTATTGCAAGTAGTTATATTTGTGTAACTTCAGAAGTCTCAGGAGGATAAGTATAAACTGCTATTTTGCAAATGTATGCAATGACCTCTACATTAGTGACTTCTTTTGGTGCAATGAGTACTGCTTCTAAAACATTACTTTAGGGGGTCTTTTATTTTGTTCTGCTTTTGCTTTCATTGTAAAGAACCATGATAATAACTGAATGGCAAAACAGTAATAATGCATTGTGAAATTATTGTTCAGAACGTAAACATGATTTAATGTATTGTTGCAGTTCTCTTCCTCATAAACATGTTTTTTTTTAAAAAAAATAAAACTTTTATTTGAAAGCATGATGGATACAAATGAACCTCTACAATAATAATAATGTTCTAACTCTGATTGCTTCCTTGCCCAGGAGTAATTAGCAGAGAGAGAACTATTTTCTTGAAACATTGAATGATAGCTTCCCAAAGACATCGGGTTGGCTACTTTGGAAATTCTGAAGTAAATGGACCTTTGATCTGGTCCACCAGGACACTTCTTATGACCTTAATTACAAACATTCATTTGCATCTACTAAAACCACTGGAAGCACAACATTTCTATTAGCTAAGAAAATGGAAGGAGCTATAGACAATGAATACAAACTCTACCCAAACTTTGATTGACAGTTGCCTGCATTGTGGAAACTTGGTTTGAAGACAACAGTAGCTTTGATCCTGAAGATCCAAGTTCAAGGACAAATCTCCCTACTAATTTTGGTCCTATCAGCATTCCTATTTGCCACATGACATTCTACTCCAGACAAACCCCGAACCTCTAGAAATGCTCATTAAAGGACACAACAGGCTATATCTGGGCAGAGTCATACTTTCCCCATCACATGTGAAGATATTTACCTCCTCCTCATTATTATTATTACACCTCTCCTTACAACAACAACAAAAAATTATTCACAGGATCTGTGCTCATGCTTCCTTTTACAATCATTATAGATATAGGAGTATGTCAAATGATTTTATAGAAACCCTTATTATTATAATAAGGAAAAAAACTATCATTTCAAATAATTAAATTGGATCAACCAAAGAGGAAGGAGAAGAAGAATTGTGTCTTCTTTTCACAGTAATATAGTTCTTACACATGAAGAGTACAACTCACTTTTAAAGTAACAATGAACCGAAAAGGTCAAATGTCAGGCACCTTCAAACTGAATCTTCACTTTTGCTACAGGGTATTATAAAAAACCCTCAAATGATGACACCCCCACACCCCCATCCCACCCCATCTTTGTTACTGTCCTCTTTCTTAAGTCCTTATGCCATTCAGAAGTTTTTGGGGTTTTTTTTGTTACTCATGAGCTTTGCAGAGAAAATCTCTTTGATCATAACAAGAGCACTTTGCATTGAAGAATATTTCGCCCTCTAAAGCAGACAGTTTGGAATCACTGGAATAAATAAATCTCCAAATTGAGGCAACAGTTATTTATTTATTTATTTACTCTATTTGTATATCACCTTTCTCAGCCCATAGGTGACTCAAAGCAGTTAACAGGGCAAAATTCAATGCTTACAATACCATAAATATAATTAAAAACACAACATATAATAAAAATGAAAGAAATCCATAAAAATTCATAGTGTCTCCTTTTTAAAAACGTTGTCCAGTCTCATTGTCGTCATTCCATTTTCCTATGTCAGTTATTCTGCATTTGGAAATGCTTGTTCAAAAAGCCATGCCTTGACATTTTTCCGGAATGTTAAAAGGGAGGTGGCCAATCTAATATCTACAGGGAGGGCATTCCATAGCTGGGGGCCACCACCGAGAAGGCTCTGTCTCTCGTTTCCACCAAACATACTTGTGATGAAAGTGGTAATGAGAGCAGGGCCTCCCCTGATGATCTTAAGATCCTAGATGGTTCATGAGGGGAGATGCATTCGGACATGTAAGTTGGGCCAGAACCATTTAGGGCTTTATAGGCTAATGCCAACACTTTGAATTGTGCCCGGTAGCAAACTGGTGCAACAGAGGTGTTGTATGCTCCCTGAGCTCCGCTCCTGTTAGCAATCTGGCTGCCGTTCGTTGGACCATTTGAAGCTTACAGACAGTCTTCAAAGGCAACCCCATGTAGAGCCCATTGCAGTAGTCTATATAGGATGTAACCAGAGCGTGGACTACTGTGGCCAAGTTAGACTTCCCAAGGTACGGGCGTAGCTGGAGCACAAGTTTTAACTGTGCAAATGCTCCCCTGGTGACCGCCGAAACCTGAGGTTCCAATCCTCTGGAGGAACTGAAATAAAAATTAGGATTGTTCATGTAGTAGTGGATATTTAGATACAACTGATTAGATTAATCTGTTCAACCAATAACTCTTTTCCATACATCTCCAAAGATATTTTCATTTAAATACAACTTTACTATATTTTCTTTTGAACTGAACTTTCCTCAAACACACTTATGTCAAAATACATATCTACATTTATTTTATCTCAAGATACATGTGTACATTTATTTAAAGATGAATACTTTATCTCAAATTTCATATTTATAAATTTAATAAGTTCTGAAATACATATTTTATTGAAAGAGATCTTCATTCTCTGCTTCATTCTGCATGCTCTTAATCTTTTTGGTGACATTCTTTAGCTTAACATACCATTGCAAGAAAGCAGAGAGGGACATATAGCTTTTCTTTTCTCCTCCCCTTGTTTTCTACGAGAACTCAATTCTTTACTCTTCCTTTTCACTGGCTAGCCAGATTTTCCCGTCTGAGTAAAGTCTACAGGATGTGTTATTTGTGTGACATCTTCACTGAGGAGTTAACAGATGTGTGAGAAGTTGGAAAGACATCTTCTTGCCACAGGGACAAATATACAATAATATATACTTTGTCTACCTTATTAATAAATTAATTTGAAGTTTATAAATCCTGTGAAAATTACTCAAAACATTATCTTCACCTGAAATTCTCAGAGGAAAAAAACCCTACTGATTTAAGGGCTTTAAGGAATATTACTGTTGTTCTTGTTGTTTTGTTGTTGCTACTGCTTTTGTAGCTTGATATTGGTTCACATTCAATAGAACCAAGTTTAGATCAGTGGTTCTCAACCTGTGGGTCCCCAGATATTTTGGCCTTCAACTCCCAGAAATCCTATCAGCTGGTAGCCTGGCTGGGATTTCTGGGAGTTGTAGGTCAAAAACATCTGATGGCCCACAGGTTATGAACCACTGGTTTAGATAGATGCTTTAACAGATGTGCATGTAATGAAGATGTATAATATCAAAACTGCATGGAATCTATGTACATTTCCATGTGTGGCAGTAAGAAACCACACCTAGAAAACTGCTAGGCCATTAAATGCTAATCAATGTGGCCAATTGAAACATTCATACCTACCTTCAACAGACAAAAGTTCTTTCTCCCACCCTGGACATTGCACAGATATATAAACCCTATTTTCTTAGTTTCCAACAGACCTCACAATCTCTGAGGATGCCTGCCATAGATGCAGGTGAAACATCAGGAGAGAATGCTCTGGAACATGATCATACAGCCCAAAAAACTTACCCAATTTCCATGAAATCTGGGTCTTTCAGACTGAGATCCAGGAAAGACTGCCAGACATCCTGTAGCAATCTTGCATTGAGTTATGAAACATTTCAGTCTTATATTGTTGTTGTTGTTGTTGTTGTTGTTATTATTATTATTATTATTATTATTATTATTATTATCTTTATTTGTACCCCGCTAACATCTCCTGAAGGACTCGATGTGGCTTACTATTGGGTGGGCAGGGTCTAGCATTGAGAAATAAATCTCATTCTTGAATTCATCAGCATCATCACAATTTTTGTCAAACACTACTCTTGAATTATATGAGTGTTCAAGTTTTTTTTTTTGCTTCAGAATTGCAGTGTGACAAATGTCAGAAAAATAATTATTTCATCACTGTGTTGAAATCTCCCCAGAGAGACAGGCTACAAGAGCGTGGGAATAAAACTTTTGCCCAATAATAATTTGTATTATTTGACACATAGCTGTGGGAGTTTGGCTAGATATTAGATAAGTGATGCGTAGACATCCTGAAGCATTTGGCAGATTGAGCAATGGATAAAAAGGAATATAAGATGAGTAAAGCCATTGGTATTCAATGAACAACTCTGTCATGACTACCTACTTTGTAATTTTTGTCACAATATTAGATTTTTTTAAAAAATACAAATAAATGCAATCAAATTGATCAGGTGCCAATTGGGACAACAGAGAAGTTTGTGAGAAATGCAGATTTTCCTTACATTTGTATGTGTCAATACTTTTCCTGGAGTTAAATTTGCGGCTGCTGATCTGTTTACTTTCATTTGTAACCAAGTGGAGATTCTCAGCATTTCATTTTAGAGAATTACCATTCAAGGGCAAATCTGTAGGGGTTCTTCTTTAAATAGAATCTAACAGCATGTCTCCATGGCTCCAGTAAGCATTCTAATATCATATCTTGTCAGGAATCCTGACTCTTTTCTACATACACAAATTGGAGAGTGCACTGTCAATGTTTTATTTTTGTTGTCAGCTCTTCAGTATGCACTTCTATCTATATGAACCTTTCCATAGTGCAATATAAAACTTATTTCCATGGTCTCTACAAAACCGTTTTAAACAAGAAATTCAAAGTGAGAAGCTGAAAATACTCCACATCTCTATCTGGTGTGCCCCCTCTCTCTGCTTGCTCCAAGCCAATACTAATTGCCTTTGGGGTGTCACAGACACCTGTGTAGCCACATTACAATATTTTCAGATTCTGTTGCTTTCTGCAAATGATTTATTGATTTATCTTGACAAGCAGATGTGCATTTTATACAACACTGGGAGCGTATGTATTTAACAAGACTTAATTACAAAGGCCATTATAAAGAAACTGTAAAACAGCAATATGCTGTTGTTCTTCCTAAGTAGCTCTGCTAAAACTGATGGTGATCGGGTAGTGTTCTTGCATAAGGGTTATGAAACAGCGAAAGGAGAGACATTTCAGTTTTAACTAGCTGAATACAAATATATTTCATCTTCCAGTGAAATGTGCACAATCTGACATACTGAATTTCATCTGCTTTACTTTTTAGCTAAAATGAACCTCCACCACTTTCCCACTCATAATGAATAATACTCCCTGTCATTTACAAATAAAAGGATAATTAAACTTTGTTTAAAAGTTAATTTCTTGACAGAAAAGGGCATAAGTGAGAGAATCAGACCTCATTAGCATCAATGGCTGATAGCTCATAAACAGAACATTAAATGCATGCAACCAAATTGGAAAGTTTCTGGATGGTGATTTTTTTAAGGTTTGAAAAAAGGTAAGGAAATATTTCCAAGATATGTATGAAAGATGGAGCACTTCCATTAGCTCTATTTGTTACAATAAGTGGAAATTATAATGTGACCTTTTCTTCAGCTATCTTGGTTTCTTCATTTTTAATCATTACACAAGATTTGGAGGGGAATGCTGCTGACACATTGTTCCTAAGGGGGCAATTAGCAGAGAAGTAAATCCTCCAAAAAGTCAGCAAAATCTTCTTACTTTACAACATAAAATGACAGGAAAGAGCCCAGCTTTGGTGGAATGTCATAATACCAATCTCCATCTTGCAAATTCCAATATGCCTTGTAATTACAAGAAAAAAAGCTCATTAAAAACAAATATCTGAGGACAGTAATGCTAATGACACAAGCTATTATCCGCTCTAAATATTGCATTAAACAATAGTACACTAAACTCTAGGTATTCATTCTAATGTATCCCACTGAAGGCAAAGTGTTTACTTTTGATTGTTTAGGTAACATACATGCATACATTAAAAACCTGAGTCTGGGTATTTGTTTTATATGAATGTTTGGAAACAATTTCTGTGGAAATTAATTTTTGAATATATATTAACAGAATTAAAAAAAATATTTATTGATTTGTCAATGTAAGGAGGCTATATAAATCTTACAAGGCTCCATGCTAAAATCATAACCTTTCCATGTGGTTGAAAAGTCTACTTGATTGGCCAGTTAAATTTTATCATACAATGAAATGCACATTGTTATCCTTGAATCCCGAGAACACTGGTGTTCTTTTTTTCTACTAATTTTCTTCTCGCACAGTGACTTTTTGCCCTTAAAAACTTTAAAAAGCTTAAAGATTTTACAAGACATATTACTGGCTACAAGACATACAAGACATATTATTGGCTATTTAAAGTGCAAGATGGGTTGTGTTGCCCTTTTCCTTATAATATTAGTAAGCCTTTTAAAATGAAAAAGTGTTTTCCAAAATAAGAGAAATGTTTGACAGATCCCAGTAGCCCTGTTAATATAGCATTTCTTGAAAATATGTTATAAAGACTTCAGCAAGTATTTTACCCATGGGAGGCAAATAATTCCTAGGTAGGTGTTTTTCACTTTGTAAAGGAAACGAATTAAGATGGATTTAGAAAGCTGCCTTCTCTATTGAAATAATTAGGCTAAAATAAATGCAATCATAGATACAAATAAATATTAATATTTTAAAAATACACATAAGCAAAGAAGAAAGAATACCACCATCACCTCTTTCTAGTGATGACCCTTGTATTCATGGAATATATGTTCCAAAACTGCCTGTGAATACACAAAACTATGGATAATAGTGAATCTTGGATTTTGATTATATTTGGGCCAGATGTCGATCACAGCATCACAAAAGAGGGGTGTAGGGAGGTCTACAAGCACTTCTAATTATCTAATCCATAGATAAGGGTGCACACTATATAGCAATTATTCCATGTTATGCATATCTGTCCATTCACTGTGCAAAATTGAGCTGTCTTTGTCCTCAGCATGAGCCCACCACAGCAGTAATGTATAGTGAAATACTGAAACAAACCAAGGTTGCATCTGTCAGGGGTCCCTGGAAAAAGGGCACTTTGGGTTCAACCCAATCTCTGGATTTGCAGTCACAGACACAAGCAATATCTGCAACATGCACACTTCCTCTGCTTCTATCTGCTCTTCCCCTGCCTCTGTACTTCTCAAATCAAGCACACTGTCTTTCAGCCAAGAGCACTTGGTGGTTCAGTGTTTATTATTGTTACAAATTATTTACAGTTACTCACACTCAGGCAATCATGGCAAAAGAGGGAGATCAAGCACATGGTCAGGTCTTTTATCACTTTGCCATGCGTGCTTATAGAAATGTTGACACCCCTGGACATGACATCTGTCTCACTTGACCAGAAGTATCATTCTGGTTCAGCTTCTTTAGGCACTGAGTGATTTTAACCCTTCAATTACCCATGCTACCCATCCCAACTGCCACTGCTCTGGTCTTAGAGGAAAAGAAGAAGAGATAGCTTGTCATGGACTTAATCCCCTTCTTAACTGTAATCTTTATTTTCTTGGGTGATATTTCTTATTTAGATTTTGAGCTCAAGAGCAGGGAACTATCAAATCAATAATTTGCAAACCACTCTGAGAAAAATTGTGTATGGAGAGCAGGGTACACATACTCCAAATACTCCAAATAAATAAGTATACATATGATCCCTTATCACCTGATAATTGTTTGTTTGAGAGGTCAGATTTCCTTCCTCTAGTAAAGGAGAGAAAGTAGCTTCTCTTGTAATACAGAGAAATAATGAGATCACTGCTTGGATGTCAGCAAAAAACAAAAGTTTAGAAAGATTCTTAATTAAAATTTGCAAATATCATATTTCTACTATTGCAATTCCCTCCCATCAGCTTATTCCTATATTCATATAAAAGCTTGGATTCCCGATAACAGAAATATCATGTTGCTCCATTGTAGAAAACTAGAATACTTGGCCCCACTTGAAATAGTATTAGGGCTCTGAGAGTCAATGATGGAAAATGTCCATCCTTCACATCATAAGTAGTGCCCTTTCTGAGTGGTAGATTATAATACTTAGCATTTCTAAAATGCTAAAAATATTACTCATCTTTACGTGGCATCTAAATGATGAAGGTTTTTCACATTCTCCTGAGGCACACTAACAAATTTTCACTTACATACCAATTCACATCTAAAGCTGGTACAGTGAGCCCTTTAGCAATTCAAGTGGATAATATTCTTGCTACATGCAGATGCCAGATCTTTATGGTGAAAGCCTTTTTCCTGAAAAGGCACACAGGGACCACAGGAGAGAGCTCCTCCCCAACCAATCAGAGGGCAATCTACAGTGGTATAAAAAACAGGCTCACCTTGAGTTAATCCCTGGCTGCCTTCACAGTGACCTTGTATTTCCTATGAGTATTGAGAGTTATCTTTGGTTAAACTGGATTTTCCCCACTTCAGACAAATGTTCTAGGGTTTGCTTCAAACACTGGTCTATCCTGAAGTTTTGGAGCAATATGTACAGCTGGTTTGGGTCTGATGTAGACAAGTCTGCTGTCCACACAGACACTATCCCCATTACTCTTTCCCTGAGTTCAAAGGGCTTCAATCATACAAATTATGGGAGATATAGTTTTTCAGGATCTTTAGTCTTCTATCCAAACTACAATCCCAGGATTCCATAACATTGAGTCATGGCAGTTAAGGGGGTATGGAACTGCATTAATTCTATAGTCTAAATGCATCTCAGCTCTGAAGATTTTGCTCTGAAGATTACAGTGTAAGTGTTTGGAAGCAGCCTAAGGTTAGATGTTGATTTTATTTCTTATTCAATAATTTGGATAATAATTTTCTACTTTTCTATCTGAACATTTCAATTTCACAATTAACATGGTCTACTGGTCATGCTTTACCATGTTGAACTTATTGATCAATGCAACCACTTGTTAGGTCAATTTTAGAACCGAAAAGCAGAACGACAGGGGATCTTAAGGGGAAGAGACTGCAGGGTAAGAGATTGTAGCCCAAAGTTTGGAATGGTGAGAGACTCCTTCACAGTATCTTTTTGGCACTTAATAAGCTGTGATCCTATTTGAGAGAGCAAAATCCTTTCTATGATCCAAATAGGGCTTCAAGTTTTTTCTTGGCAGACCATGTGATAGGCTAATGTTAGAGCTGTGGGCCTGAGTATATGCAAGCATGACTCATAATAACGCTATCTCAGCTCATAGATTTCTTTTTACCAGCCTGTAATTTGCTTCTATTTTCAGGTCCTAGCAGAGAAAGCAGTTTTAATTTGTCATATCAATATATGGAGAATGAATAATGTCTAGACAGAGCATTTTTGTTTTATGTCTCCTTCAGCATAAGATACTCTTATGCTGCCATCCCTATTTATGTATTTGGTTTAGGGATGTTCATTGCCCATTTTTCTTTCCTCGCAATCTTATTCATGGCAATCTCCGAGCCCTCCTTTCTTAATGCAGCACATATTGATATACTGACTTAATATCATAACCCATATTGAAATGTGCTCTTGTAATGTCATGGGGCTCAATGAACCAACTAAATGGCTTACGATCTAAAAATCAATTGATATCTTAAAGATGTCAAATTACCATTCCAACAAAAAACATTCAGCTGAGTTGCATGCTGGGAAACTCCAAAGCATTGTTTGCATATTTTATCTTTAGGCCAGGTAAAAAAAATAATTAAAATAAATTATCCCTTTACTAGGGATGGAAACAATGTTTTTTTAAATGAAAGAAAATGATAGAAGAGTGTTGAAAAAACCCAAGGAGGAGAATCTTGAATTGATGAGGATTTCTGCACTTCAGTAGTTATTTTGTACAAAATGTGCACTTTTTGCACAGAACATGGCATTTTTTCTGCAGAAGACAATGACATTTTCAGTGCAGAAAATGCTGTTTTAGGTGAACAGAGTGCAAAACCAACATGCCCAAATGCTGTACAAATTAGTCCTAAAATGTGAATACTCTATAGGTAAAAGGTAAATGTTTCCCCTGACATTGAGTCTAATCATGTCCTACTCTGTGGGGTGGTGTTTTTCTCCATTTCTAAGCCAAAGAGCTGCCGTTGTTTGTAGACACCTCCAAGGTCACGTGGCCAGCATGACTGCATGGAGTGCAGTTACCTTCCCACAGAGGCGGTACCTATTAATCTACTCACACTTGCATGTTTTTGAACTGCTAGGTTGGCAGAAGATAAGCCTAACAGCAGGAGCTCATCCTGCTCCCCAGATTTGAACCGTCTATCAAAAGGCACATTCTTTTCCCCGGGGAACAGGCTTGCTGTTTCTTCTTCAGAAGCCACACTATCAGCCCAATCTGGAACATGTACAGGAATCTGTAACCCATCAGCCTCCTCGTCATCCTGCAGAAAGTCAGGCTCAGAAGGCCCAAACAATTCAGTCTCAGACTCAGGCTCAGACTGAGCCTCAACAGAAAGAATCTTGCTATAAAAATTCTCCCATGTTCATCTCTGTTTCTGTGTTTCATATCTTTGTACAATGCAAGCCTGAGGATGGGAAATTGTTAAATCACCAATTTATAAACAGCTCTGGGAATATTTTTTCCCTGAAGAGGAGAGTATAAATGTTCCAAATAAATAAATAAATAAAGTTAAATGATCATGTTGGATATATTTCAGACACCTATATATTCCAAGGCAGGCTTGGATCCATTCAACATACCAAAGTTCTGCTGGGTTCCTGTTTGAAGAGCAGAAATTAAGAGGATGAAAGTTTAACATTCTTTTAAACTTATTTTCTGTTTATCATTTCCACCTCATTGTGAAAATACAGATTTGGAGTCCCACCTTCATTCCAACATTAAAGTTCCATACATTTTTATGTAGAACCAGGAAAGAGGATCCAGGATTAGATCTGCTCCACAGAGATCTGAATGAAGGATTTCTAATCTTTTCTATTGTTACGTAAACAATGTAACACAATCATATTGTCATCCTTCAACTTGCAAAATGATAACCACAGAATTCAATTTTTGTAAAATTGAATCCAAAGTAACCATGTGTCCAAGGCCATATCTATACTAGATGATTAATTGAGGAACAGTCCAGAGCAGAAATGGTCTAGACTGGCCCCTGAAGTGGCCATGCACATCATCTTGAACCCACAGTGGGTCAGGAACAAGGTGGTCCACCCAAGACAAGATTGTATGGACCATTACTTTACCATGTTGCCATGTTGTCATTGCCGAACCCATGGTATCATGGTAGTTAAAGTGGTGTCAAACTGCATCTTTCCATATTGTAGATGCACCCCTCTCTCAGTCATGTTAGTACCCTAAATCAGGTCCCATCTACATTCTCATATAATTAACTTTGAACTGTAATATAAGTGTCAGTGTAGACCAGGCATGGACAGACTTTGGCCCCCTAGGTGTTTTGGATTTCAACTCCCAGAAATCTTAACCAGTTTGAAAGCAGTTTAGAATTGTGGGAGTTGAAGTCCAAAACACCTAGATGGCCAACATTTGTCAATGCCTGGTCTACACTGACCGTTATAACACAATTGGATTGTATTAATCTACACTGCCATATAATCCAGTTCAATGCAATTAATCTGCATTGTAAAACTGGATTACATGGCAGTGTAGACGTGGCCCCAGTTACATCTCTTTTACTTGGATAAGCCCCTGCTGATCAAAAGAGTTTGAGCCTGGGTCAGGATTGGACACCTGTCGTTAGCCCCTGCTCACTTGCCCACCTAGCAAGTTGAAAGCAGAAATGCGAATAGATAAAATAGGCACCGCTTTTAACAGGGAGGTAAT
This sequence comes from Anolis sagrei, assembly GCF_037176765.1. Taxonomy (NCBI): domain Eukaryota; kingdom Metazoa; phylum Chordata; class Lepidosauria; order Squamata; family Anolidae; genus Anolis; species Anolis sagrei. The sequence continues at coordinate 71,331,362 of NC_090024.1, forward strand.
AGAGGCGCCTTAAGGACATCAATCAGATGAAAGCCTCAGCATGGAAGCTGGAGCGACAGCACACCCCCATGGCTGGAGTCAAGCACAGCCTCCAAGATGCCAGAAATAAGATGGGAAAAACTGACTTTACCTCTTGCTTGTCTTGTCTGTACTTTTTAATTGTATAATCAGCATTGAATGTTTGCCATATGTGTGTTTTGTAAGCTGCTCTGAATGCTCTTTGGAGTGAGAAGGGTGGGGTATAAATACTGTAAATAAATAAATACATAAATTATTTTATTCACTTCCTATGCATTGGCTATTTAAGACCATTTTTTCCTCTGTGTGTTTTCTTTTCTGTCTCTTAGAATATAAGCAGATCTATGATATCTCTATTCATTTCTGACATATTTTGTCTTTATCCTGAAGAAAGACATAAAAATGTCAGATAAGAAATACGAACCTTGAAGTCACATCATTCTTGGCATGACTAGAGGTCACTCTTTTGCTAACACTGTATTATTCTTGCTGCATCTAATGGAATTGTGAGTGGAAGAAATGTTATACATTTCTTAGAATTCTGAATCAGAAATGGCAGATACATTTTGCTGCTTCTAAAAACTGTTAAGCATGTCACTCTTTGTCCAGTGATAATTCATAAGTCCTCAATATGCCATCTCTTTTTCTGCTTGAAAAAGTTATCTCAGTCTTTGAAGGATGTGTGCACCTGTAATTATATTTGGTTTTTAAGTACACTGCAAAGAATCATGAAGAGTGTAAGATTAAAAGCCGTGGAATAAAACATTAGGATCAAATGAAATCATAGCTTTCTTTGGAATTCTGTAATAATTAAAACAAACTGAATGTATGAATTGGTCATAAGGGACTATCTTGGACATTTTACATGAAAGTTCTGTTTGCAAGAAAATAGCATTCTAAGTTCTGTACCAGCAAAGGTTGTCTACGCAAGAAAAAGGTCATGATTCAATAATATTATTTGTCAAGAAATGTACCTATATGCTTTGTATGTACGAGAACGCTAACACAACCTCTGTGACCTCCACTACCAACTAGCTTGATTATTTTCAAGTTGAGGATGGGGAAGGCTAAGAGAATTTCCACAACCAAAAATGAAGCTATCCTTAAGAATCAAGGGATATTGCTGACTGGAAGAGAAGCATATTAGAGGGAGGAAATACTTCCTTATAGGTCTCATCTTAAGTGAACATGAAGATTCTGAAAATGTACAGGATTGTTTTTTCCCAGTGAGAGGGATATATTTAAAAAAGAGTCCTGATGTCAAAGGAAAAAAAATTGAATTCTGAACTGCATCCACTTTTGGGAAAATCTAAGCAGATCCTTCTTTCCTAACCAAGTAGTAATGCCTCACATTTCCCACTATCACTGAGTTGATCAGGTATTCTTAATCAAAGATCCATGAGATGCTAGAGTTGGAGTTGGTACCCATCTGTAAAATGGGTAAAACATATTATTTTTTGCCTTTAATTAGTCTCTATTGCTTTCATTTTTTGTCCTTTTTAGGGTGAATTTTTAAATAAACAGACAGTCCTTTAAAGAGTTCATTCTGATTCTTTTGTTTGAAACTAGTTTATATTAAAGAAATCAATCATCAAAATAAAATTATGCAAAAAATTGTGTACATACATTTATGTGCACTGTCAAGGAAACTCTCTAAGGGGTGGCTGCTTTAAAAACAAATAACACTAAAACAAAACAAACCACTCTAGCAGATAAAAATCAACATTATCACATAGATGGAATATTGTTAAGCTAGGGAAATAGCCACAAAAAACTTATAAGGTTGATGTTAAAACATTTTTATTGATAAAATTAATATATGAACAAATATATTTTAGTTTCTGAAGTCACTAAAGAAATTAACATTTTTTCAGGTAATATTTATTATTTATTTATTTAAATAAATAATAAATTTATTATTCAAGGCAGGATTTAGGGCGGAGCACAACATATAAGTATCAAACATTCAATGCCAGGACACAAAATAAACTATAAACATATAAAAAACACCGAAATCCACATTAAAATCCTCTGTTTAAAGCAGTGGTTCTCAAGCCTGGGGTCCTGAGATGTTTTTGGCTTTCAACTCCCAGAAATCCTAACAGCTGGTAAACTGGCTGGGATTTCTGGGAGTTGTAGGCCAAATACATCTGGGGACCCCAGGTTGAGAACCATTTGTCTAAAGTATAAGAAGAACCAAATTATTCATCTCTCTTAAGTAACTTCTAAAATCCTTGATGCTAGCCATATGACTGGTTTTAGTTGTCCTTTCCACAAAGCTTCTATAGACCTGTAATGGACCATAAAGTACAATCTGGAAACTGCTGTGCTATAATTTTTCTATATGGTAATTTGATGAGCTCTAGTCCAGTGGGGGGAAAGGAAACCCAAATCTCTAAACTGTTCCAGTTTGTGAGTTTAAGAAGTACTTTACATAAATACGATTAGAAACTGGCTCATATGTTTATTGAAAATATGTAAACAGAGGTTTAATATAAAGACAATTGCCAGACTAAATGAATCATGATGAATCAAGTTAGTATGCTGAAAATGATTACAAAGTCCATGGAAGTGGAGAAAACATTTGTACAATTTAATAAGAAGAAATTATATGCCATTTCCCATGTGAAACTGATCTATGAAGGCCATTTTTGTGCTGAATAACAAACAGTTTACCAAACAAGTACCAATGAATGATACAACTTCTGAAGTAACATCTCCTTAATCAACTAGATATGCAACCTGAGGCCCTAAGGCCACTTGTGGCCTTCAGTCTGATCTCAGGTATCTCTTGTTTCAATTTAAAATTGCCTGCATAATTGATTACATCTGGGCTGATTTCACAGAACATGGTTATGGCACTATGATTTCAGTTTAACTGCTTTGGAAACCTGGGGTTTTCAGTTTGACAAGGTATTATATAGCTCTCAGATTGTAACCCTTCCTAATCCACAAGTCCCAGCATTCTAGAGGATGTTGCCATGCCAGATAAAGTTGAATTGTAGTTCTACAATTGTGTGGTGCGAATGTTGCTAGGTCTCTGATGGAGCAATTTGCCCAATACATAAAGAGAAAGAAAGAACAATCAATTGGCACACAGGATGAAGCAGTCATACTTTCCCACCCCTGTCTTTGAAACTAAGGGATTGAGGACCCTTGCCACTTGTCACATTCTAGATTTTGTCTAGTTCTCATCATTAACCTGTGGTTACATAAGTGGCCAAAACATGGTGGTGGCTAAACCAGACATCACTTCAGCATTCTTCAGTTTCAGAATTTCAGAATGAAAAAATGCTTAAGTGATGTCTGGTTTAACCACTATCATGCTTTGACCACTTACACAACCACAGGTTGCTGATGGGAACCCAGATAAAATCTTCACTGGCCAGCAGAGCAGAAGTCTTTCCTGGACATCCACACAGTATCCAGGAACCTCTGACCCATAATGTGGGGCAAAACCAATTAATCAATTTCACTGCACATTAGCAGAGATTGGGGAATGAAACCCCATAGCAGACCTGTACTTTGAGGTTAGTGTACAGATAATTTTTAATTTGAATTAGTACACACAGGCTTTCATTATTTTCTGTCACTGCAGCAGATAACCACAGAATTGCAGTTACAGCAAAGGCTTGGCAGTGATGGCTCTCTGGAGCTCCATGGCCAGTTTCCAAAATGATAAGACACAGCCCAAGTAAAGATAGGTATCAAGAAAAGCCAAACTGGGTTTGATTCAATGACAATCTGGACTCTGCTCCTGGCACTGCTGATGTTTAGGGGCTCATTAGAAATGCATATGAAGTAAGAAACACATGAGTCTTTCAATGTGGATGAACTACAACTCCAAAGTTAACTCTCACCAGTATGTAAAGTTGAGTATGTGTGCCAAGTTTGGTCCAGATCCACCATTGGTGGAGTTCATGGTGCACTCTGGATGTCGATGAATGATAACTTCCAGACACAGAAATAACTGCCAAGAAAAAAACTCATTTTGGTATATATCACTGTTAACAAAATTCATTTTTTATCAATTGTAAAATGTGTTTTTCAAAGCTAGGTGTCCTAAACACCATGAAGATATTAGGTTCCATTTTGTCTTGGAAGCTAAGCAGGGTCATGCTTCATTAACTCTTGGGTACAGGACTGCTAAAGTATACCAAGTGCTATGAGCTGTATTTGAGGAAAGCAATTGTGTCCCACTTCTGAATACTCTTTGCCTAAGAAAACACTATAAAATTAGTGGAGTCTTCATAAGTTGTCATGTCACTTGAAGGTAGGCATACACAAATGTCTTACTACTGTGTACCTCATATGATGAAATTGACAAGAAAATTCAATTTTCTGCCTTAACCAGAAATATCAGAAGTTTCTGGTTCTTGTCTCTTTAGACAAGGGTCCTTCCAGACAGCCTCTTGATCTGGGACAAATAAGTGAGCCAAAAATCATGGTACCTTAGGGAAAGTCTATACACAGAGCTATCAGTCCCGGTATATGGTCCCCTGCATCCTGAAAGACCTGGTTATAGCAGATTTTTCAAATTGGACACAGGAAATTCACCAGAAGTTTTCTTTTCTTTTTTTGTTTGACTTTCCCATGTAAACACTGATGCAAATATAAAAACGTACAAACAAGCAGATTTTTTTTTGTCATTGTCTGTTCTCATCCTCTTGATACCTTTATGTTTGCCATCTTCAACCCCATTTACTTTTGGGGTTACTTGCCGACTATGTTAGTGCTCACTATGTAATTTAAACCTCTGTTTAATTTCATAAATATGAGAATGAAGGAATGCTTGGACAGAGTTCTTGTGGGAATTGCTGTCCTCTCATGCTTCCATGTAGCCACCTGTGTCTCCATGGCTCCATTTGTTTGCCTCACTCATCACCTGTATTGGATTATAAAATGAGGATTAGAGCAGTCCACACTAGCCCATCACAACCAAGTCTTGTGGGGTTTTTTTTGTTGTTTTTTTTTTTACTGCAGGGATATACAGTCCTCAGTAGCAGCAAATTTCTCAGCCCATTGCAAATTTGAAGAATACCTTATTAACACATGTCTTTCAGTCAATTCCACAATCCAATGCATGTTTTCCATGAGCATTATCTAGCTTCCCCCCTTTTATCTCAGTTTCTTCTGGAATTTAAAGCCTGTGTTGAAAGGGCCTTAGTTGCCTGTCTCACTTTAGCAAGATATTTATTCAGTATAACCAATAAAAGAATTATCAATATCCATTACCTAAACCTGTGAATAATTAAAAAAAATCAAATGCTAAGCACCCACTATTTTATCTCCTCTATTATATCAGATAATCCCTACCAGAAAAAAAGTTATATATGTGTATGCATTGTTTATTACATGTCCTAAAAGTAACTCAAATCCTTGATTTAGCCATCTAAAATCCTAATAAGATGGTCAATCTTTAGCCATTAACCTAGATTTGTCCAAATCTTTAGGAAAGGGATAAAAGTAATACCTCAAATTACTAAATATGTATTTCCATCATGAAAAAGTATAATGCTTCTTAGTCAGAGGAGTTTCTTCACCCTTCTAAGTCTTCCCCTTTTATTATCTCTTTTCATTCCTAGTGAAGATACTCATAGCTTCTAGTACCAAAAATCTAGCCTAGCATTTAAGGAAAGGTAAACATTTATATTTGTTAAGTTTTCAGTTTCTACCCAAGCATTACTTAAACGTTTAAATTAATACAATATATTAGCATAATGAAAGAACCCCCCCCCCCGCTTAATTTGCAATATACTTAACCTTTAATCTTTCAATACCAAAATTTTATTTCAACAAGTTTGCTTTGATATTTCAACACAATTGACCAGTTGATATAATCTGTATTTCCTTTTTCTACCCACCTGCATCTCCTCTCTTTCTCAGATCCTTCTATACCACAGTGAAGTGAGCACTTTACCATCTTTGACCTTCACAGTGGTGCCACACTAACTGAAATAAGTTTAAATACATTATTTCTGAAAATATTAAGTGGAGAGGAGATGGAAAACACAATATTTTAGCACTCCATATTTTGGAGTGCTGTTACTACTGTACTCAAGACAATTCTTTTGACCATATCACTGAAATTCTTTTCATATTCCTAATGATACTTTACTGTGCTGCTTATACACATTTTGTTACAAATAAATGTCCAAAACACCCACAAATGCATAAGGGCAGTCTTAAGACCATATTATTTATCTTCAGACAGTGTACACAGCTGGCAATTACTTCAGACTGAAAAATAAACTTGGGGTGGCTCTGAAGACTAGTTATATCAGGATCAAAATAATGACTTAGGGCCCATTCAGATAGGCCCCAAAACATGGGACCTGGTGGGCTTTTCCCTGGAGGCATCCAAATGATGCCTTGGGTAAAGGAGAATTAATTTGGAACGAAGCAGGTTTAGGACAAACCTGCTTTGACCTAAATTAATTAAATATCCCATTAGACCCAGGTCTTCTCTCCCCCCCCCCCCCCGGCATCCTGGCTCATAATTTCTATGTGCCAGGAGGCCTTCTGTAGCAGTGTAATGGCAACCTGGTCAGTTATTTTACCTTTGAGGCATGGGGGGGGGGAGTTGGGTGGCCCCATGTCATTTCAGAAGTTACTGGCTAGCATGGGGACACCCCACCAGGAAAGTGTCAGGGTCTGCAATACAGACTTAAATGAAAGGTTGCCAGGCCCAGCATCTGAGTCAGGAGCAATCAGGGAACAACAACAGATGCAGCCTGACACTGAGGATGCTACACCTGCAGTACAGGACCAATTGCCTCAGGCAAGTGGGAGTCCTTGTTTATCTCAGGATCAGGAGAGCAATGAGCAGAGTTAAGTATCCCAGAAAGACTGCAACTGAGGGCTGATGCTATTCAGCTGCACAGATCCACCCAGCTGGCACAGAGAAGGGCCAAAAGGTGGTAGAACACAATGTGCTATGAGGCATAAAGAGTGGCAGTTTGGATTTGGTCTTTGCTGGGAGCAAAGTTTGGAACCTGTTACAGTTTGGAGCTTGATGTGATGATATCATGTGCCTTATTATGTTGAACCTTGGCTTTGGAACTTAGGATTACGCCCTAGACTTGCATGTTTTGGTGAGGACCTTTTGAATGGATTACTGACGATGACTTCTGAAATACCCCTGCATTGTTGCTATTTGAATCGACATTGGCTTGGATCCCGGACTGACTGATGACAAGAGTAGTGAGTGACTATTTATATTGAGAGATGCTGTGAAGGATGGGGACTTAAACCCATACCAAAGTGGGTTCAGAAACCCACTTCAGTGTGGGTTTAAGCCCTGTCTGGAAACACCCTTAGATGACAGGCAGCTGAAATGGAAATCTAAATAGCTCATTTTGATCAGTAGAAGCTTCTGTCAGTTTAAGAGTTTAACTAAAAAAACTCTGACAAAACAGAACATTGCTGTGTCACCTTTATTCCTGACTGTATGTGCCTTCTTGATCATAGTGTGAATGACAGTGGATATGAATCTGAAATTTCAGTTTCTCTCAGCTTCATAATCTTGAGTTTGTTCTATCCTGTTTCTGCCCTTTTTAAAATATGCATGGAAATACGTATGCAGTTACACGACTATTTCTTCAGATTACCTATGATGTGTATTTTGTATGCATTTTGCAGGGCAGAAGAACTATGTTAAGCAGGAAAGCTGTTACAAAAGTTGTAATATAACTTGGGTTGTAATTACATAATAGAATTAGTACATTTTGAGACCACTTTAACTGCCATGCTGTTCCAACAAATTGATAAATATTCTACACTATGAGTTTTGTTCCTTTATTTTTACATGTCATTTCCTAATTGGTTCTACCATAAAAACATGGCATGTTTTTAAAAACAAGTTTATAAAACTGCAAAAACTCTGTCTTTGTGTGAAGCACCTCATGTTATAGCATGTTATACATTTTGCTTTGGTATCTTGAAGAGCCTCCACCCATTTAACAAACTTTTTGGTGCAAAAATGAAGTTTCTTGAGTACAACAATGAATTTCAAAGTAAGGACTACACAATTAAACAGAAAATAACACTTTCAATATATTATTTATTTATTCAGAGGCTGGACAGCTATCTGTTGGAGGTGCTTTGATTGTGTATTTCTGCCCAGAAGAGATCCTGGGTTATAAATATCATTTCCTAATTGGTTCTATCATTAAAACATGGGGAAGTTTATTAAACTTCAAAAACTTTGTTTTTGTTGGAGGGACATTGTGTTATAGTTCATTTTGCATTTTTTCAGTGAATAACAAGGTGTGTGCAAAAAATTTGGAAGTGATGGAAATCATAAGAAAACTGAAAGTATTATAAGTCAAAAGCCATATCTGAAGTGTTTGCATGACCCATATCAAATGTTTTAGAATCGAAACTTACCCGATACTTTTTCATTTTAGTTTTGCAAATCTCTGAAAGCTCCCAAAGTCAGTTTCATATTCAGTTCAAGGAAGCAAAGCCATTAAGCCAAAAAGGCTGCCAGCTAGCCTGCCTGCCTGGGATTAATCGAGTCTTATCATTAGGAGCCATGAAACGTGCATTTTGGGAACAGCACGAAACTCTGAGAAATGTAGTTTGGGAAGGGGAGGAGTCCTATGCCAAAGAATTCAAAAGGCTCTACCCTAAACTAATAAACTTTCCCCATGTTTCTCAGTATACATCAGCATCAGAAAGCCCCAGTTAGGAAAAGAGATTGGTCTGTAGCTAGCCAGAGTTCCAATATATTTGTTATTATTCCACACTATGATTTTTGTTCCTGAGTTATAAATGTCCTTTTCTAATTGGCTCTGTCAAAAAAAAAATATGGCAAAGGTTTATAAAACTGCAAAAACTTTATCTATAGCAAATTTTGCTTTGTTGAGTATCCACCAATTTAACAAAATTTTGGCCACAAAAACAAAGTTTCTAGAGTAGAACACTTCCAAAAATTCATGGAAAAGTGAAACATTCTGAAATTTGATGGAATAACAGTGGTAAATGTATTTTACCATTGTAGCAAGTTTCACCCCAATACTTTTCAAAATGAGGGAGATAGGAGCCCCTGAAGTTTCCCCAATTATAGTATTTTAATTATGCAGAAATACTATAATGAAATAGTAATGGAATTTCCTTAATCTCATTATAGTAATGAAATTTTCACTAAGTATACTTTAGAAATGAAATGCCAGCACCCACCCACCCTCCCCCAAGTTATAATGACTTTGGAACCGTTTTCTATGGATTGCACATCCCTATAAATAATATCTCATTGAATCTGAAGCAATTCAACATAGTTTCTGCCATGTAAACAAAGTTTATGGAGTAGAACAACTACTTTCAAAGTAAGGACTACTCCATTAAACAGGAAATAACACTTTCAAACTAGGGACATACTTTCGTCTCTATTAAAAAATATAAAAGCTTTGAAAATTCTCCAAAATGTTTGATTAGTTAAATATTCTGAAATTTGGGACTAACAGTGGTAAATGTGTAAATGCATCAAATTTCATCACAATAGCTGTAAAGATGAGGGAGAAAGGAGCTCCAGGAGCTCCCCAGGTGTGCAATTGCTATAAAGAAAAAGTGATGGAATGTTGTTACTCTCATTATAGTAATGAAATTTTCACTAACAATACTTTAGAAACACTTTAGAAATGAAGTGCTAGCGTGCCCCCAGCCCCATTTTGCAATGACTTTTGAAACTTTTTTATTGATTGCACAATTCTAAGATTTATCACATTTGTACCACTAATGTGATTAAAATGTGCATCCACATTAACCATAATGGCATGGTGTTTCACTGGAAGACTCTGAAACTCACCACAAAAAACAAAATCAGGCTTCAGTTTCAGAAGGGCATTAATATCTATCTGTCCCTTTGGTTGTTGTAATCAGACACAGCTGCAAACATCTTCGTTAAAGTCTAGGTGTGATTGAAGTACTGTCAATGTCAACTGGTTGACTGCTCCTGCTTTGTGACATTTTCCTGGAAACCACTGTTTATGTATTGTGCTTTGCATTCCACAGATGCAGCTGGTATGATGATCACAGAGGTACTATCAGTGGATACTTTACCATTAATAAAGCTCATGTTGCTGACTTTTGAAGGCAGCAATAGACATCAGTTGAGTAAGAAGGCTGCTCACCTGCCTGGCTGTTAGTTTGATAATAATTCTCCTTTTATTTCCATGTCATCTTTAGAACTATCCTTCTTACATTACATTACATTCCAAATTGCATCTTTTCTTTTTCTCACTAACTAGATAATAATAATAATAATAATAATAATAATAATAATAATAATAATAATAATAATAATAATTTATTTATTTATTTAAACCCCGCCACCATCTCTCCAAAGGGGATTTGGGGCAGCTAACATGAGGCCAAGCCCAAAATAAAATACAGCAAAATAAAATACACAGAAATGCAAATAACATAAAAATAAAAATACATGAAATAACAAACTAAAAGAAGCAGTTGCAAAATAACATGGTAAAGAGATAAAACACAGTGGGTGGGCCAAATGTACAGGATAAAATTGATAAAACCCTTGAGATAGTAGTGAGAGAGTGTGTTCCTGAGGGAGGAGCTAACAGGGGCAAAACAGTGGGGTCAGACCTTTATTAAGGATGGGGGTGGGAGGAGGGAAGATGCATCATGAGGACTGACCCATAATGGGAACAGACAAAATATGGGATAAATGTTTACTGGCCAAAGGCACATTGGAAGAGCCAAGTTTTCAGATCTTTCTTAAAAGATAGCAGAGAGGGGGCTATTCTGGTTTCTCTGGGCAAGGAAGTTCCAAAGTTGAGGGGATCTGACAAAAGATTTTTTTAATCCCCCCATTATGCGCTGGTCCTCATATGCATACATGCATATCTGCTTGTGTTTATATTAAGATATATGCATGTACATGTGCGCATATACAATCCAGTGCATAACAGAGGGATTTTTTTTTAAAAAAAACCAAACTTCTGCCAGATGTCCCCCGTCCACCCTCTATCTTGATCCTCTACAGAAGAAGGCTGTGATGTTGGTGTGGGACCATTTCCCAGGATTGACAGGTCTGTTTGTGGACCTGCTGTCAGGTCCTGGGATTTTTTGACTCAGTTCTAAAACACGGATTTTGGCACTGTCTGGAAAAGACCTTGGCATGTTCCTTTACACAAATTGGCTTCAGCATACCTGGGCGGTGTGACTACCATCCTGCCACATAGGCAGTTTAGGGCATTTTTATGTCTGTTCCAGTTGCATTTTGTGGTTTAATGGAAGGGCCCATAGACTTTCCAATAGTCAGGACATCTACTTGACAAGAATAATATAGAAGTGAGACTTTTATTCCGTGTTATGCTTGTATTCAGAAGCCTCACAGAGCAATTGTAGAGGCAAAGACACACAGTGAGCCTTGCATAAAACACATTTCCTGTGGAAAACTATTTGTTTTGTGCATTAATTAGAAAGCCACAACAATAATTCACCTTTGTACTTGAGGATGAAATAGTCAATAGGTTATATCTCTATCACACACTAATCAAAGCTTTAACCATATAGACAATTCATTGAGGGAATACAGTGGAACACAGTAGGATTGATCTCAGAATAGGTATAATAGTTATTTGAAGTGTCTTGTATCTGACTTCAGACAAATCACTTTGACAAAATCTTGATTAAAGTGGAACGTGTATAGTCAAAGAAGAGGTGGTGGATATGACATCTGGGTAAAGCTGTAAGACCTACTGCTTTTGACGAAGGGGCATTAAATATCACTGATCCTGGTATATTTTTTATGACATGTTGAAATTCCTACTGTGAATTCTGTACTGAATCCATTTTAGACTCCTGCTGCTAAAGCATTGAAAATAAGTTCAACTATAACAAATCAGGGAAGAAAATAACCATCATCTGAAGACAAATCGCAAAGCATCAGAGTGGTACCTAATAGCTGTTACTCCCTTCATTGGAAGGTGATTGACTAGAGGCCAGGAAATGGGATTGTTCTTTCTTTTGCAGCAAGTGCCTCCAACAGCGAGTGAGCAAAGACAGACAAAATAGAAAGGTCTGGAAAAAACAAACTGGGCAATCCTCTAAAAAGCCAGTGCAAAAAGTATTTCTTTAACAGGCTAGACTCAACTATTTAAAGGGTTGCTTAGATTTCAATTTTTGTTTGCTATTTTCCCTGAAACAAGTAATCAGATGAACTTTAGCTAGAAACCTGTAATGAATATAGAAAAAAAAACATGGAATCCAAACACCAACAAAACCCGTCCTTAACTTTATTGAATAAATATCACATTGGATGCATCCACACTATGTAAAGATACTAACTCAGCATTTCTACTGATTTGTATTCTGGTAAATTCTTCTATTTGTTTTAGAGGAGAATTCTAGTCTACTCCCATGCACCATATAACTAGAACCAAACTACGAATACCAATTACAATATATCAAACTAGCATAATTATGTAGTTTTAAAACAACATCTATGAAGTTGCCCATTAAAATGTAAGATGTACAATAAAAATCAGTAAAAATGGAATAAGCAGTTTCATATAGATTTAGGTAGCCCCTCAGAATAATGGACTGGATGAGGGCCAAAAAGCTGAAGCTAAATCCAGACAAGACAGCTCCACTAGCTGCCGGTCCACTTCTGAGCGAAATACAAAGGGCTGGCCAATACCTATAAAACCCTGAATGCTTTGGATCCAGGCTATTTGTCTAATCTCATCTCCCTAAATAGGCCATCCTGTGCACTGTGGTCAGTGGAGGACTCCCTGCTCTTGGTCCCACCCCCATCACAAGATCGGTTGGTAGGAATGAGAGACGTGGCCTTCTCTGTGATTGCTCCCCATCTCTGGAACTTCCTTCCCAAAGAAATAAAAATGGCTCCCACCCTCCTCTCCTTTAAAAAACTCTTGAAGATGCACCTTTGCACATTGGCCTATGGAGAGAAGGAGGAATGTTGGCTGACCTACTTGTACATGGGGCCACTTGGGTACACTTCAAGAATAACTAAAATCAACCAATTTGCATTAATTTTTAATTGTTTTTATCATTTGAGATGTTTTAATGTTGAGTATGTGATTAGTGTAACCTGTTTTTATGTGATTATTTGTATTTTGTTTTTCATTTTGACATCAATCTTATACAATAAATTAACTGTCATTATGTTTATTGCATTATTGCAATAGTTTTTGGGGCAGTTTTTTGGTTTTGGGTTTTTTAAAAATTTGTTTGGGCATTGAATGCTTGCCTTTTTGTATTGTAAACCACCCTGAGTCCCCTCGGGGAGAGAGGGTAGATTATCATTATTATTATTATTATTATTATTATTATTATTATTATTATTACAGTTATTATTACAGTTATTATTATTATTATTATTATTATTATTATTGACACAATTAATTTATGGCTTTAAAGGTGACCATCACTACTTTGAATTGGGCCTGGAAACTCACTGGCAATGACAAATAAGTTATCTGTTACATATGTATGGCATTGTGATGCTTTGATACTTTTGTAAAAGAAAGAAATCTGATCCCTGTGTACTTTGTACTGCACAAATCCAGTTATTAGAAACTGGATGGATTTTTTTAGTTTTATCAGAGTGTAGCAATGGCAGCAGGACAGTCTACAACACAATACTGAAGTTGAAATTGGTCCCCAGCCCTGCTGCAGCTGACAACTGTTGTTTTAGGCCCCATTTACACTGCTACATAATGCAGTCTGAAACTGATTTATATGGTCAGTGTAGGTTTGTATAATGCAGTTCAATTACATTGATCTGCATTATATGAGTTTACACTGACCATATAATGTGGTTTCAATCTGCACTATTTGGCAGTGTAGATGGGGCCATTAAGGACAATTAAAAAGTAGATCCAATAGTTATATGTTCATTTTTTAAAAATACGTGAGCTTAGAAGTACAATACCATTTATTTAAGAATATATTCCAGGTCATTTGTCATCACTTATTAATAGATATAGACAGAACCACTGCTATCTATTTAGGGAGTAGAGACTGGATACACATAACTTTAATTAAAAGAATAAATAATAAAAGAATGAATAATATTTAAGAGCATTAAATATTTAACTGTTTTAACTTGAAAATAAAAAGTGAAACATACAAAAACTTCCTACCTTTTTTTAGAATTCCAGTTGTGTATACCAAGGTACAAAGGAAAGAGGTAGAAGGTAGCACATGCCCTGAAAAAGAATATATTCAAATTGGTTAGTCTAGCCTTGCTTGTGATGTTAAAAGTTACCCTAGAGTTGTTCTTAGTTTGACAAGTGGTCACCCAAAGGAGGCACTTCCTCCCAAGGCACCTAAGAGGTGTGTGGAATGGAAATTAGGCTTCATGGAAGACAGATAAGCCTAGTGATGCAGAAAAGCTGGGGACATGTTTGATGTATTCCTGTTTTCAAACAGACTTAGAAAGCAAAATTAGCTTTGGTGCAACTCAGACAATATGGAAGTCATAAATATATGCATAAAACATCTGGTTTAAGAACAGCTTCTCTGCAGCATTTCATGCTTTACTACATAATAATGGATGACTGGAAAATGCAGGTATAAAAACAAATTCCTAAAATAGAACAAAACCTGAAAAAAACAAAATTAAAGGGTATCACTTCATTAACACTAAATTTAGCAATATATATACACACTATGGCCTAAATCTAACTTATCAATTAAAGTTGTGGTTCTGGTTGTTGTTGTTGTGTGCCTTCAAATCATTTCCAATTTATGGTGACCCTAAAGTGAACCTATTAAGGTTTTTCTGGCAGTGATGAAATGAGTGAAATGAAGACTAGAGCAATGTTGATGAAAGACTCAAAGTGAGTCTGACCAAGCACAGGTAGAATCTATTGGAAGGCCTACTCTGTGGCAGTGTAGCAGCAAAGAAATATATTTTTGTTGCCTTCATTGCATCTGCAAGAAGCCATACTGTGGAGCTGTTTCATACAATCAGAGGTCTTTGGCACACTGGTGCTCAAGTATAAAATGAAAGTGTTTTTGTTTGCTTTTGTTTGTTTGTTTGTTTGTTATGAAATGTCACATGGTCCAAAGAGCTACAGCCAGAATATTAATTGGGACGGTTAGTGAAATCATACTATGTCCCTGGTGAAACAGTTCCATTGGCTGCTAGGTTTTTGGGGGGCATAATTCAAAATTTCGGTAATGACTTAGATCTAAGCTATTTGGCAAACCATACCTCCCTGTATGAGCTGGCTCAGATTCTGAGATCATAATGAGAGGTGCTTCTATCAGTCCCATTACAAGCACAGTTGGTGGGAACACAAGAAGAGGGTATACTTGGTGGCTGTCTCTGAACTTTAGAACTTTTCCAAAGGACGCCATAATAACCACCTCCTTGTTGTCCTTCTATGTGCAAATTATAACCTTTTTACTCAGATAGGCTTTTTTAAAGTAAGGAGAAACGTAAGTAAAATCTAAAGAAACCAGAATGGATGTTCAACTAACTTTCAACTGAGCTAAGATTTAAAAGGGACATGCACAAGAAATGAAAAAGATGGGGGGAGGGGTTACCAAAGAGGAATTTAAATGAATAACTGACATATATAGAGAAAAGGCCAAAAAACACAGAATGAGTTCAGGCTTTCCAGAGAGACTAAAAACAATCTATCTGGTTATGTCAGTAGAAAAAGGAAGAACAGGAAAATGGTAGGTATTGAATTTATAACAGGTGATAAGATAAAGGCAGATCTGCTCAACATTTTCTTTGCCTCAGTCTTCTCCCCAAAGGAAACCAATGTTCAAACTGAGCAATATGGAGTGGACAGGGTAATAGGGGAAATGCAACCCAAAATAGGTATTAGTCAAGGAATATGTGGCTACTCTAAACTAATTCAAGTCTCCAGATCCAGATGAACTGCATCCAAGGGTAATGAAGAAACTAACAGAAGTAGTGTCTGAACTACTGGCAATAATCTTTGCAAATTCTTGGAAGAACAGAAGTCCAAGCAGACTGGAGGAGGGCAAATGTTGTCCCTATCTTCAAGAAGGGAAAAAGAAGACCCAAACTATTACTGTCCAGTCAACCTGACATCAATACCAGAAAAGATTCTGAAGTAGATAATTGAAAAAGCAATCTGTAATCACTTAGAAAATAATACTATGATCACTAAAGGTAATCTTATCTCTTTTTTTGCTAGAGTTACATTTATTATTATCTTTATGTTTACTACTATGTTTATACCCCACTTTTCTCTTCACAAGGAGATCTACAAGCTTGGTAGATACAGGGAATGCTGTGCATGTAGCATATTTTAATTTCAGTAAGGCCTTTAACAAGGTCTCCCATGATCTTCTTGCAAGCAAACTAGTAAAATGTGGGCTAGATAACATTTTAGGTGGATTTATAATTGATTAAGCGGCCAAACACAAAGGGTGCTCACCAATAGTTCCTCTTTATGCTGGAAAGAAGTAACTAGTGGAGTGCTGCAGGGTTTGGTGCTTAGCTCAGTGCTCTTTAACATCTTTATTAATGAGTTGGATGAAGTTTTAGAGGGCATGCTTATCAAGTTTGCAGATGACACCAAATTCTGATCTTGTCATCTCTGGAAGATAAGATCAGAATTCAAAATGACCTTAACAAATGGTGCCACTCTATTCTGTTTTTGTCAAACCTCAGCTGGAATACTGTGTCCAGTTCTGGGCACCACAATTCAATGAAATATATTGGCAAGCTGAAATGTGCCTAGTGGAGTGTGACTAAAATTATCAAAGGTTTGGAAACCATGCCCTGTGAACAGCAGATTAAAGAGCTGGGGATGTTTTGCCTGAAGAAAAAAGGTTGAGAGCAATCATAATAGCTATGTTTATATATTTGAAAGAATAATATAAGGAAGAGGGAGTAGGCTTGTTTTTTGCTGCTCTGGGTCTAGGACTCAGAGCAGTGGGTTCAAATTACAGGAAAAGATATTGTACCTAAACATTAGGAAGAACTTCCTAATTATAAGAGCTGTTCAACAGTGGAACTCTCTGCCTCAGAGTGTGGTGGAAATTCTTTCTTTGGAGGTTTTTAAACAGAGACTGGATGGCCATATCTTGGGGGTACTTTTGTTATCAAAAAATCAACCCCCATTTGTATTTTATGATATGTCCCTGGATCAAGCACAACTCATTAAAAACTTCATTTTCTCTCTATATAGTTTCCATGATATTTTTTGTGTGTCAGGAGCAACTTGAGAAACTGCAAGTCGCTTCTGGTGTGAGAGACTTGGCCATCTGCAAGGATGTTGCCCAGAGTTGCCTGAATGTTTTTGATGTTTTACCATCCTTGTGGGAAGCTTCTCTCATGTCCCCACATGGGGAGCTGGAGCTGACAGAGGGAGCTCAACCCCACTCTCCTTGGATTCAAACCTCTGACCTGTTGTTCAGCAATCCCGCTAGGACAAGAGTTTAACCCATTGCGTCTAGGAGGCTCTTTTCCCATGATTATTAAGTGTTGTCCCTTTCTTACTGAGGTTCCCTAGCCAAAGCCAATCCCCCCCAAAGAGCCAAGTTTAGAATGTGACTCCTACACCTCAGGGTTGACCTTTCCCTCACCCCTCGAGCCTCACACTCACAGCCTCAATATAAATAGAATGAAATAAAATTAAAAAAATTGATTTCCCTTAACCCTGTCATCCTAAGAAACACCAGTTTGTTTATTTATTTAAAACATTTATATTCTACCCTTATCAACCAGAACGGGATGCCGGAATAAAAACAAACTAAAAATATACACAAACATTAAAATCAATTGTAATAGCTATATGAAATATAATAGCTATATGAAATCACACTTTTCTTTAATTGACAAACAGATCTGGCTCTCCCCACTGGGCCTGCTGGCCTGTCTCTTTCCACTTCTTTCTTACCAAGTTCTTCACTATTGTGGATCTTTGCACAGTAGCTGCAATATGTTACCATTCTGTTTCTGCAACTGAGCCCCTGTGATACAGCAAACCAGCACAAGTTACACCAGACACTTTCAGTGGGTGAGGAGATTCCCTGTTGAGAGACTGATGGCCAGCAACCCCCAGGACCCAGGACTTATCAAGAACTTTGTTTACCCACTTGATTAACTTTCTGATTTCCCAAGGCTCACTCTTTGTGAAGAGATTATTCCAAGCTTCCAAAGTCCATTAGAGCAAGTACCCATTATTTTCAGTCTCATCAATAGAATCCACACCTCTCAGAGTGGCCATAGCAACATAACTTTAATTTTCAAACTTACCAACCCCAGCTGTTCTCTTTTCCCACCACAGAATTCTCTGCCTGAGTCTATGATTTCAGGAGGAAGCCTCGGCCAATGAGAAGGCAAATCCTGGAAGGCACGGCTCCTGATCAAGGGGTGGGGGTGGGGATGGGGGTGGGAGGTTTGAATAGCTGTCAAAATGTGTAAAATGTGCTTCGTTTCTCTATGTGGCTTATGTCAGTTCTTTTGGCAATTATTGCCTTCACCCAGTACATCTCCTTGATCCTGACTTTAATGTAGTGGTGTATGCTGGTCATTTATCTTCACCTGCCATTTCAGGTGGCTAGCTGTTTTTTGGTAACATTTTGATTGTGCTTTTTCTAGCATGGCAGAGGGTTGGACTGCATGACCCATATGGTCTCTTCCAACAATATGATTCTAATATAAAGTAGGGAAGTTTCTGAATCTAGTAGAAGTTGATGGATTTAGCATACATTAGAGAACCAATCTCTAATTTTGAGACCCTAGACATAAAAAAATCCACAAAGGATAAGTTGTCTGTATTAATGAAGAAACAGCTAGAATTAACACCTTTTTCAATCTCACAAATTCTTTTCAAAAAATAATTACTTCAAAAATATTACCGCTCCCCTTCCATGTAAACTGGCAAAGCACTGCCTTCACTTTTCTCCCTCTTTCTTTGTCTTCATACTTTCAATTAAGACTTTCAATATAAAGCCAATTCTCATATAGCATCTTCCTGTTGCAGTTCACATTTCTGTCAGATGAAATCAGATAATTGGTTGGGCTTTCTTTTAGCTATTAAAGTAGAGTTATCCCAGAACGTCACTTCCCATCTTTATCCTGTTACGTTTGTCTCTGGAAATGTAAAGATACTTATCACATTTGTACAGGCAAAATTAGTTTCATCAAGATAGGGCTTTTAACTAATCAGAATCATAGAGTTGGAGGAGGCATTTTAACTCAACTTGTCTGTCTCTCTGCTCAAAGCAGGAAATAAAATGTTTAGGTGATTAATGTCTCTCTTAAATCGATCAATTAAAGCTGCATTTCAAAATCCAAATATACTGGGGAGTTAACTGCATTAGGCACAGTTGAAATTACTTTATATAGGATTGTGCCGGGTGGCTGCAGCATTGTATACACTTTATTTCAATTAAGTCCTATTGTTTCATTTAAACAATTTTACAATGAGTCCAGATTTGCAGTCTCTTACCTCTTCTTCCATCATTGTGAACACTTGTGAATAAAAATATATAGGATAGTACCATAGGTGTGTGTATATCACTAAATGTTAATATATCTGGCTTACTTTCCCAAATCTAATGGTATATGTTCAATTTTGAAATGTGAATGAAAGTATCAGGTACTGCATGTAGTTCCAACTTGTCTTTCTGTCTCCTCCCTCCCATGAGGAGAAAGTTTAAAAATGAAGATTTGCACCCTAGGAAACACAATTTTCCTTTGAAATAGAGCACATTATTATTTGTGGTATTTTATACCGCCCTTCTCAACCCCAAAGGGGACTCAGGGCAGTTCACAGTGTTGGCAACAATTCAATGCCATCGATAAAAAACAGTTTAAACCATCAAAATTGACCCTTCCCCGATAAATAATTAAATATTATTAAACACAGCACATAAAATCACATATCATAAGACATACAATTCTGTCTTGTTTGGGGAAAGCAACTGGTGTCATTCACAATGAGTTCCACCAGTGGATAATTAGTGCCAGAGCCTTCCATGTTGCCCATCCCAAACATTTAAAAAATCTAGATAATATATATTTTAAAAATAATTAAGTTGCTATGTTTCATTTAAACAATTTCACAGTGGTGCCAGACTTGCAGTCTACTAATTCATCTTCCATCATTGTTTTCTCTTCCCCCACAAAAAGTATGTTTTGGAGGAAGAGATGAAATAAGTTATATGATGGCTAAAATCCTGCATCACTATACCTCTGAATCTATCCTCCATGAAGCCTATTCTTTAAGACTGGCACCTCTACCAAATGAAGGTTTTCTGAAGTGCTAGAGAATGGGAAATGAAGAAGCTTCCAGCCTTCTCCAAGTACTGAAGTGGTCTAAACCATAAATGTGACATTCCCAAATTGGCTCACTGTTGCAAAGCATCTGCTGTGATAGGGCTAGAAGCTTCTTCAGTCACTGCCCTGCTCTCTGTCACTTCAGAAAATTTTCTATTGGCAAAGGTGTCAAGGTTAAATGGGGTTTTCCTAAAGGTTTATGAGATAATTTTAGTCATTTTATTAAAGTAAAACTGCAGATGTGAATACCAAAAACGTATAGATTTGCACATCTATCTCATAAATTCTTAAATACTGAATATTCCATATATAATCCTCTACATTTAAGAAAATGTACTTTAAATTAAATCAAATTACTAAAGGTGAACAATGGCTACCTGACTTACCTAGTTCAGTCTTCTTCATAGTTTTCCATAATGTTTGGTCCATTTGAGAGAAAAAGGACATTTAAGGAGCATGTTGAAGAATTACGTCACCTTGTGAGGGCCATAGACTCAACATTGCCCCCACAAAATGGCTTATATTGCAATTTACATTTGAAGGGGAAAAAATTCTAACTACTTTTAAAAGGGAAAAGAGATGTGTTTTCATTAACTGATTTGGGGGCACATCTAAATGACCATTTAATGCAGCTTGAAGCCGGCTTAAAATTGAGGTGGATACAAAGTGCACATCGTCAAAGTGCACTGCAGAATTAAAAGGTTTAAATCACATCAAACCAAATCAAGAGAAAGTCCAAGTTAAACCAGTTAATGTGTATCAGTGAGCCCTAAATCTAAACCACATCCCTTGGCAAAAATTGACTCTGCAGAATGTGAAGCACTTTATAAACACTAACCAGTGTTGAGCCCTTCTGCAACTGTAGTTTTAATGTGGAACTCTTCCCTCGTTAATATAATCACCTTCCTGGCATCAAACCAGACATGTCAATCTAATCATCCACACAAACTGGTTTATGCCAAGCCAGTCCCAAACTGAACTAAGTTATTAGTGTAGATGAACTTGTTTAGCTTAACTGTTTGAACCTACATAAAACACTCTGAACTGTGATATTAAATGTTTTTGCCACAGGAGTGAGGTCATGGAATAACTTGAGTTATGCTGTGGTCACAACAATGGTTCTCTCTGCAGAACTGTATTCTCCATTACATTGTGGTCACTATATTATTCCTACCCATTTGTGATGATGGTATTTGCTATTTGAAACTGGAAATCCTATTGTGAGTTTGACTTCTCCACTGGTCTGTTATGGAGATTTGCATGCCAGGAAGAATGTATTGCCTTTCTTTGACAGAAAATTAAAGAGAATGGAGAGATTTCAAAGATTAGCGCTCCTTATGTGAAGGGAAAGCCTACATCAGGTTCCTCAAACTTTTTAAAGAGAGGGCCAGGTCACAGTCCCTCAAAGTGTTTGAGGGCCAGATTATAATAATAATAATAAACATGAATGAATTCCTATGCACACTGCACATATCTTATTTGTAGCACTAATAACACTTAAAAACAATACAATAATTAAAATGAAGAACAATTTTAACAAATATAAACTTATTAGTATGTCATTGGGAAGTGTCAGCCAGCTTTTGGCTGATGAGATAGGATTGTAGTTGTTGTGTGCTTTCAAGTCATTTCAGACCTAGGTTGACCCTGAGCGAGGGCCGGATAAATGACTTTGGAGGGTTTTCAGCTCTTTTTAGGCTGAAAAAGCCTCCCTTAGCTTATAGTCAAATGAGGGTCCTGGTGGGAAGGTGTGGGGCTGAAATAAGCCCTTCTTTAAGCCCCACACCTGCCTGCCAGGACCCTCACCTCTCCACACAGCAACCCAGCTGGGAGGCTGACAGAGCTGGCATCTTTGCCCCAAAGCATCTAAAGACTTGTAGTCTTCAGGTGCCCACTGCCCTTTGGACAGTGTTGCATGTATTCAGAAAAAAAGTGGCTTCATGTTTTAACCTGTCAGAGGTGGCTCAGCAGAGGAAAGAGAGAGGCATGTGTGAGTCGTGAAAAGAGGGAGGGATGTGTGCATGCCTCCCTCCCTCCTCCTCTCGCTGCATGCATACTTCCCTCTTTCCTCTTCTGAGTCACCTCTTCTCATTGGCATCATTTCCAATACATCAGTTCCACGCTGCATTTCTGTAGGGTCCATTTGTTTGAGGTGGCCTCTGCCCCAGAGTTGCAAACTCCAAAGAAGCCACATTCTTTCAGCCTCCACAATAATGATTTAATCAGAGTTGGACAGTCTTATCTTAAATTACAGTTTCATGTAAATATTAAAAACATTTAACCTACTGATGTCTCAATTAATGTTAATTTATTTATATCTATTTTTATATTGAAATTTACCAGAAACTGCAGCATTTCCCACCCTCGGCTTATATTCGAGTCAATAAGTTTTGTGGTAAAATTAGGTGCCTCAGCTTATATTTGGGTCAGTTTATACTTGAGTATATATGGTAATACATGTTGAGAAGGCAGATCTTTGGATGAAAATTCTTTATAGCATTTCTAGAATCTTCTCTCTCTTTCATCACAAAAGATTTACCATGTTCTCAGGGGTATATTTTGTCTTTAAATGTGCCAACTTTATTTTATTAACAGGCATATAAACTCTCTGGAAAAAATGACAGCTAAGACACTGTATTATAGTTTGCTTTAAAATATGGCAATAGAAGAAGAGACATTTTTAAAGAATTCTTTAGATAGGACTATATTTTTTAAATCCATTGGTAGATAACATAAGAAGACGCTTAGATTTCATCTTCTGAGAAACCACTTTATGTTAAACTGAAAGAGTATGGTTGTTTTGTAGTGCACTGACCCTGTGCCAGTCATATATGAGGATGTGAGGATTGCACAGTATAAGTAAGACCTCCGTTTCAAAGTTAGGCCAACAACTGTGTTTGGTAAGAGAAAATGCTCATGCAGCCCAAAGCCAAGATAACTAGCTGCCACCCCTCCTGACCTCTGTTCTGCCCTCTTGTTCTGTGCTGCTCTAGCTCCATTCAGCAGCAAATCACACTGGCACAGAATAATGAGAAGCTGAACCTCATGTGTTCTTCTGCCCTGGTAGCAAACCTATCACCAGTGACTACTGAGATGTCAGATATGATTCTTTATTCAATTTATATTTTGATTTTAGTCTTTACACCTGCCTTCAGGATGATGGTATTCCACTCATATCCAGGGAAAAGGTATGTGTGTGTGTAAGGGGGCGGGGGATCAGCAAGTAAGCTGAAAATTCAGACTGTGCTATCTCACTGGGAATAAAGTGTAATAAATAAAGAGGAGCAGCGTAATTATGTGTCATGATCTACTGCTCCTTCAAAATGTAAGGCTATATTTCAATGTATTTCATTATGATGCCATGATTAATATTTCTAATTTTTATTTGAAAAACATTTCAGATCATTTATTAGGCATTTTCTCTCAGTAAATAAATACAGCTCACAGAACAAAAATTGCAGAGACTTTGGGCCTATTAAGGTGCTCTAAAGTGGCCAATGTGGACACATGAGCAAAGCCAGGAATGCCAGCTATGTCCCCCCATTGTGAATTGAGTTAATCATAATTGACATTGTTGTAGGGGTATACAGAATGGTACAGAATTCATTCTGTTTTTGTTCTATTTTCGGGTGCCCCCCCCCCAAGTACAGTTTTTGGAAATATGCTTCCTGAAGCAGAAACAAGAATCAGAACTCAGGAATCCAAATTACAAATCTGAACATGCCCTCCTAATCTCCCAGAATCTTCTCAAAACATAATGGGGACACACAAAATTCAAAACAAAAACAGAACAAAACAAAATGGATTTGCACACCCCTCTTTATAGTAGAACTGCCCCTATAAATATAGATTCTTTTTGGCAATAAGGAACTATGATTTACTGGAGATCATAAGTGCATGAAATGTCTGTATATATGGGGCAGGATCTGCACAAAAAAAGAATGAAGACTCATGACATCAAATTGGACTCAATGTGGCCCTTGCTTTATTGATATCAGTCCAATTTGCAATGAGCCAAAGTAAGTACTGAGTTGCTATAAATTGAAAAGTATTGGGCCCTTCTATACATGCACATAATACAACCCAGAACCAACATTAAAAATGCAGATTCCGGGTTGCATTACAGCCACATAGGGATGACCTGTGCTACCTCAGAGAAGCATATTGGATGGATAACCCAGTCGTGCCAAAGCCAGTTCAGCACCAGGTTTCACCATCCCTGTACCCCCAATTTTTCCCCGAAGAAGAAAGAAAGTGCACCTATCTCATGTTAGTAGTCTCCTTTTCCTGGTCCCATGCCCCTTCTGCTCTTCCCAGGTTGCTTTGCCAGTCACATGGCAAAGCCTTCAGACAATTGTTGTTTCACTTGCTGATGGGAAAGGATTGGAAATATCATGTGGTGCCCCAATTTGAAGTTTAAAGGATTTCCTCCAACAGATGTGGCTGCTGGCTCTTAAGGTGGATTCACTTGCACACTGTTGCGGTGTTGGAGAACCACCAGCCCTGTTCTTTGGCAGAATGGGGCAACTGCCTCAGATATTTATTTATTTATTTATTTATTTATTTCACAGTTTTCTATACCGAGCTTCTCAACCTCATTGAGGGACTCAGCCCGGTTTCCAGCCATAAAAACATATACACTCATTAAAATATCATATATCACAATTACAAAAACAACTTTAAAAACACTATATATAAAACTATAGTGGTCAGTCGTCCTATTAAGATGGATCTACCTCAACTTCCATCCAGGGTCCTATGGTGTTGTCTCATTCATCGAAGGCCTGACTCCACAGCCACATCTTCACCCGTTTCCTAAATGTTAGGATGGATGGGGCAGATGGTAAAGTAGTGTGGTAAGATGTAAAAAGCAGAGAATGATGTGTGTCATGAATCATGATTTATACCCTTGGGCAAACTTTCCATTATCAGATGTAGAAGAAAATGGTGCTCCATTGCCAATGATGAAGTAAAGCTTGTTTGATTGCTACAGCAATTGAGAGGTGATGCCTTCTTTTCCTGTGAAAGCAACTAATATTTGAAGAAATGTACATTTATATAATGAAACTGTCTGCATGGCTCGAATATCCTTGTTTTGCATGGGATGCTAGATTCTAAACTCTAAAACAGAACCAAAGAGCTTCCAATTCATCATTTGCAACCAGCTAATCCCCACTGAATATGTGGTAACACTGGAACATAAAAGTATAGAACAAATACCGTTTTTGTAGTATTTCTCCCAGAATCCTCCAGCTAGTATGACAATGGAAGTCCTTGTGGAGTAGGTAGGATAAAAAAAGAGAAACCAATAAATAACAGTGTGGCGATTGTTTCTATTTTTACATCATTCTTCCATAAAATATAAAGTTCTATTCTAATATTGTTATACTGTAAAACTGTAGCTGATGTATTTATTTAAATATTTTATGTTGCAGAAAAAAGTATTCCTGCATGGCATATAAAATACATGTCCCTATTCTATTTGCTATATCATCTGTGGACAAAACAGATTTGGCAGAAGGAGAATAGCCAAGAGTTTATGATCTGAAGATTTATTTCTGACATTTTATTTTCTTTACACCTCCTGACATGTACAACACCCTAGATACTTCTGCCACATGGAAAAACAGCTATGCAAACATTGCAGATTTATGTTCACCACTTAGATTCTCTGCACATTTTTGTGTCCTACATATTTGCTGGCAGAAGGAAGTGTTTTACAATTGTTAACCCTGCAGTGTTGTTATAGCTATATAAGAATATATCAAAAGCCACTATCAACAATATTTTTAGTTTTATTTTATTGGCCTTCCATCCTGAAGGGTGTGAAGGAGAATGGCAAAAAGACCTGGCTTGAAGTTCTGCCCATTATTAGGTTACTGAAATCTCATTTTTAAAAAATGTAATGTATTGCATATGTATGTTGTAAACTGCTCCGAGCCTTCGGGGAGTGGCGGTATATAAATTCGATTAATAATAATAATAATAATAATAATAATTGAAGTTAGTGGAATATAGGAAATAAATATGAGTATTCTTATTTAAGTTCTCAAAATCTCATAGAACAGGTAATATATATGGAGTCTCTCTCTGTTTATATATATATATATATATATATATATATATATATGTATATGTATATGTATATATATATATATAGTAATGTTCATTTGTGGGATTAACAG
The DNA here is from genome assembly GCF_037176765.1 of Anolis sagrei. Lineage (NCBI taxonomy): Eukaryota > Metazoa > Chordata > Lepidosauria > Squamata > Anolidae > Anolis > Anolis sagrei. The sequence continues at coordinate 71,357,834 of NC_090024.1, forward strand.
AACTCAAAAACCACTGGACGAATTGACACCAAATTTGGACACAAGACATCTAACAACCCAATGTATGTCATTCAATAAAAAAAATGATTTTGTCATTTGGGAGTTGTAGCTGCTGGGATTTATAGTTCACCTACAATCAAAGAGCATTCTGAACCCCACCAACAATGGAATTGAACCAATCTTGGCAGACAGTTCTCCCATGACCAACAGAAAATACTGGAAGGGTTTGGTGGGCAGTGTCCTTTGGTTTTGGAGTTGTAGTTCACCTACATCCAGAGATCATTCTGGACTCAAACAATGATGGATCTGAACCAAACTCTACACAAATACTCAATATGCCCAAATGTGAACACTAGTGCACTTTGGGGGAAATAGAATCTTGACATTTGGGAGTTGTAGTTGCTGGGATTTATAGTTCACCTACAATTACAGAGCATTCTGAACCCCACCAACAATAGAATTGGGCCAAACCTCCCACACAGAACCCCCATGTGGGCCACAGCAACGCATGGCAGGTGACAGCTTGTGTGTGTGTGTGTGTGTGTGTATATATATATATATATGATTTGTGTCTTTGCCTAATGTAATTGTGATGCCTATGCTGAATTACCCGTGAAGATTAATTTTTGTAGCATCTGGTTTTATGTCTATTCAGGATAGAACAAACTTTTGGCAACTCTATCATAGGAATTACATGGAAAGACTGTTTTTCTCTTGTGGAGAGTGAATGTAACTTGTCCTATATCTAACGTCATGCATGGAAGTTCCATGGCTAAACAGAGATTCAAACCATGATATCTCAGAATGCTACTTTCAACACTATAACCACTACAATACACTGACACAATAGCATAGATTTCTAGCAGATATTTGGTTTTAACAAAAAAAATAGGGGAACTCCACAAAAATAGGGTATATCATGGTTTCCTTGAATCAGGACTTTCAAGCCATTGATTATGGCTGTTCTGTTGTGGGTTACAGAATGTATGTGAATGTATGTGTGCCTTCAAGTCACCTTTTAACCTATGCTGACCCCATGAATTTCATAGGATTTTCTAATGCAAGGAGTACTCAGAGGTGCCTTGCCATTTCCCTTCTCTGACATATAGCCTTCAGTATCTGGTTTTCATTGGTGGTTTCCCATCCCAGTACTAATTGGCTGTTATGTGGTATCCCACAAGGTGCCATTTTATCTACAATACTTTTAAATATTTACATGAAACCACTGGGGGTGATCATCCATAGGCATGGGACAGGGTGTTGTCAATATGCTAAATATATCCAAAATATATTTCTCCATGCCTTCAAAAAGAGTCCCAGCTAAGGAAAGTGTGTCTCCTCTGAATGAATGCCAGGAGTAGGTAATGGGATGGATGAAGAAAAACAAATTGAAACTGAATCCAGGCAAAACAGAGGTGCTTGCCATCAAATATCCTGATCTGGGGATGGAAGTATGTCAACTCGTCCTGGATGGGGTTACACTCTCCCTGAAAGACTGTGTTCTCAACTTGGAAATGCTCCTGGATTCTTCTCTCCAAATTTCAGCCCAGGTAGATGACAGTCAGAATTGCTTTCTTTGGCTGATACTTCAGGTGCATCCTTCCTAGATTTGGAGGACCTTAAGAAGGTAGTGGACATGCTGGTAACCTTAAGGTTAAACGTCTGCAATGCGCTTTACATTGGGCTACCTTTGTACCAAGTTTGGAAACTCTAGCTGGTTCAAAATATGGCCCCCAGATTGGTTACAGGAATATCTTGGAGTGAACATATTATACCTATCCTAAACTCATTCCACTGCCTGCCAATTAGTTTCTGGGCAAAGTACAAAGTGTTGGTTTTAACCATTAAAGCCCTACATGGTTTGGGTCCAGGCTGCATCCCTCTTGACCTTTCGGAAACAAGTGAAATCCTGGCTATGGGATCAGGCCTTTGTAGATTAGGTTGACCTGCTGACGTGACGGCTTTTATGGAACTGACTGACTGCTCCTTGGATGATGACTTAAACCAGAGACTGTTGACTGACTGTTCTTATACTTTTTTATACTGTTTATACTGTTTTATTGCTATATAGTTATTTAAATTGTATTTTTATGTTTTTGGTTGTGGGCACCATGGGGTGCCAGTTTGTTAGCCACCCTGAGTCCCTCTGCAGAAGTTAGCATAGGACAGGATATAAATGTCCAAAATAATAAATAAATATCCACAGAATTGCCTTCTCCCATACAATCGACCCTTTTCACTGGGGGGCATCTACTCCAACCAGCCAGTATCCAATTAGCAACCATCACTCAGAGGACCTTTTCATCAGCCACCCCATGAGTGTGAAATATGCTTGAAGAGCTCTGACAGCTTAGATCAATGCCAGTCTGGTGGTATTTGAAACACTTTTGAAGACCTATCTCTTCGGACAATTCTACCCAGCTGGTTTTAATGATACATTTTAAACTTGTGTCATATGTTTAACCTTCGTTCTGTGGATTTTAATATGTATTTTGTAGAAATATGTTTTAATATGTGTATTTTACAGAATATTTTAGATGATTGTGTGTTGTAGCAATGTTGTAACCTGCCTCGAGCCATGAGAAAAGAATAATAATAATAATAATAATAATAATAATAATAATAAATTATTATTATTATTATTATTATTATTATTATTATTAGTGGAGATTTCCATCAACTCTCATGCAATAGAAATGGATGAAAATAGAAGTAAAATGTATCGTAGGATTATATATCAGATTGGGATACCAGAGAAGTCTTTCCCTTTCCATCAGATATATATTGATAAAAAGGTTTTTTTACATTTTTCTGAGATTTTGTGCTACTCATTGCATTTTGTTGCACTGTTTGTTTTTTCAGACATATGAAATACATGCTTTACATTTCAATAAGAGTTTTTAGTCTTTCTGTACTCTGATGAGGAAGGATTGTGTAGAAATTAAAGTACTACTAGTAGGAAGTGGCACTGCAGTCAAAAAGCAAATGATGCAATTATTACAGTTTTGGAAATAAACTCTCTCTCTCTCTCTCTCTCTGTGTGTGTGTATAAACACACACACACATCTCTCTATCTTTCTCTTTATATATATTCTAGCTAGTATCCAAACTACAGTTTTAAACTATATCACAATCCAGCTTTTATCTCTTTGGTTTCCATATGTAAAGCATCATATTTTTTTCTAACTCCAAACATGTTGGTCTGAAGAATGAATGCAGCTGTAAAAGCTGTAAAATACAGACAAAGCAGGTGAACATATGCAGAGATCTGAAGTGTAGGAATGATGAAAATGTGCTTCTAATGGGTGTGCTCTTTTCCATTTTTAAGCACCCCATCAGTCTCACTTCTGTCTGTTTCTGTCACTGCAGTGATTTATCCAGCTTTGTTCTAGCCCTGGGATCTTATTGCACACTCCATCACTTCTATCCTCCTTAATGTGAAAATAAAGCTAAGCGTTTGGTTCCTATGTTTGTTGTCCCTTCTGATTCTCCATCTCAAAATAACAACAATAACAACAATAATAATATCATAATCAACAACAGATTAAAATACCACACTTAACAACAGTGAAAAACATATAAATCTAAAGCTAAAACTCATAACATCAGTTTAAAAGAACATGTAAGATCAATATAAATTAAAACATTCAGTCCATACTTTAAAATATATAATATTAAAATAATATGAATTGGTTTGCTAGAAGAAATTGGTCTGTAATGCTATTTTAAATTCAAACGGGCATATTCAGCTGTCATTATGACAACTTCTACCACAGTTTAAGAATGGCTGAAGAAAAAATCTTCTGGGTGATAGTAGCCAACCTAGTCCTGACTGACTGGAATAAATAGGGTGGATTATATACAAGATGACAATTCTGTAGGTAACCTGCAAGTCTTTAAAAGTAACAATTGATCTTGTCTGGAAACAGCCAGAGGAGGTATTTAATAATGGAATGATATAATCTATCCTATATGTACCAGTAACCAATTTGTTTGTCATGTTTTCAACTGGAGTTTTTTAACTTGTTAAAGTAGTCCAATATACAGAATGTTACAGAAATCCAAATCCAAGCCTGAGGTCATCAGCATGTGCACTACCATTTTTAGATCATCTAATTATATGAAAAGGCATAACTGGTGTAACAACCAATTCTAATAGATGGTCATTCCATTTATCTGAGGTGTCATTTGGAATGACAGATCAAGAAGCACCACCAAGCTGCCAAAACAGAAAAGCAACCCATCCAGGACTGGTTGACACACCTTCATACTCAGGTTAGGGCCCTTGACAGTTAGCACCTTCACCTTGTTTGAAATCCACTTCAGTTCATTTATTCAACCCATTACCTCCACCAGGCATTTAATCAGAGTAGATACACTATACTTAGTCATGTCTGTTTTTAAGGTACAAAGTTGCTGGATATGCCATTGCCATCTAAGTCAGGCCTCATGGTTCAATGATTTGTGGCCAGGATACCATGAATTTCAAGTCATGATATATTTTTATACTTCAGGTCAGATCCTTCATTCAAAAAAGGCATTGACATTGATCCATTGCCCCACTTGTTCAAAGTGCCATATGCTGTCATAAGATACCATGGCTGGGGTTGTATTGTGAAGCCAGTGGCTAGATTGCATTTCATCAAGTAGGTGTTTGTCTAGGGATTGTATATGCTCCCCAGTGTTTTGGAGGGAGTCATCTCCCACATCCAACCACCTTATGCACCTCAACATCCTAATTAGTCACCCAAATGTCTAACTGAATGCTCTATGGGCTGAAACTGATCTTATTTATTATTATTTATTTAAAACTTTTATATCCTGATCTTCTCTACCTCTGCAGAGAGACTCAGACCGGCTGAAAAATACCGTGGGGACCTCTGTCATGTGCAATTGAACAAATGACCGACAACTTCATTGGCTAGTAATAAAAATGTTTTTATGGCTTATAAAGCCTCAACTGACTTGAGTCCAATTAACTGAAAGACAATATATATTCCTATATGATGATTTTAAGCTGAAGGTTCTCAGTCCTATCAAGCTCATTCAGATCTGGAGAGAATTTAGTAGTTTTCTTGTTGACTATTTCAAGATTCTTGAATTCTCACTTTAGGAAGGCTCTCTTACTGTCCTATTACTGGGTAAAGACTTTTTTAATTATTACAATAGGCTTTTGGAATTGTCTGTGTTTATAAAGGAAGGTGTTTTATTAATCATTCTTATTTTAATAGCTATGTTTTAATCATTTTAACCCTATGGATTGTTTAATTATTTTTAAAATCTGTGAGTAGAGGTGACAATACTACTACTAGTAGTAGTACCACTAGGCATTGGGGTTACAATTTAAGCACATTTTCTCCATTTCCACTAAAATAAGAATCTCCATATGTCCTAAAACCTGATGAAATGAGGTAAGAGAAAATTCCGGGATTGGTTGAAAGCAAAAAAGATCTGAGATGTCAAAGACAAAGGGCGCAACGAATAGCCCAGAAATGTACATAGGATTTTTTTTAAAAAAGGGAAAGTTGAGAAGACCATAACATAAATCAGATACTAGTGAATGGGAGAGACAAGATTATCCCAACGTGTCAATAAATAACTAATTCCATATGAAGGAATGTGCTCCAGCATATGCCACCTCCTACAGGTTGTATTGTTCCAAAACCTATCATTTGACTTATATATCCTATGCAGCATTCAGTTTTTTAATTCTAGTAAGTTGCAGGTAGTAAAATATCTGCATGGCGTAACCTAGATATTTTTGTTGGTGTGTCCTTTCTTCCATTAGGGCCAAGCTAAGCCTGAGAATATGGCAACCCAGCTAATGAACAAGTAAAGCCATCAGCACTCTGAACAGGCTGCTTGTGGTCTATGGGAGGGAGGGCTCCCTTCACCATATGCTGTCAACCACATTTTACAGTATTGATTGAGTTTACTTAACAACTCTCCTGTCCCATAGTAGCAAGGAAAATCTAGGTTTGGTTGGATGTTTGTCAAAAATGGAAAATAAATGCTTTAAAGTTCTCTTAAGACTTCTGATATGAATTATTATTGGAATAGCTTTTAAACAATTAAGTTCAAGTTCTAAACTAATTTTTGAGAAATAATTTTACAGAACAAGACTACTATTCCTCTTTTCTCTCCTTTCTTTTTATTAGCAATCTTTTCATAATGCAACAGGATCTCAAGTGATTTCAGAAAGCTGTGCCAATAAATGTCCAATGACTGGGGGAAGCCCATTAAATTGAAAATTGCTTGGCAAAAAGCATAAAAGCTGAATATGGGTAGCCTGAATGCTACTTTAGCTTGAATGATGTGTATGGAAAAAGCATATTCTCTATATAGGTCTTTAAGAGGAAGAAATATGTTTTGATAATTTGGATTTCATGAATAAAAATAAGCTTATTTTAGTTAAATATTATGTTACATATTATTTCAGTAAAAGACTTGGAATTACTATATTGTTTATTAAAATTAGATTAAAATGTTTTGCAGTGAAGATGTTTTGCAGTGATGTAGCAAAACTGGGTATTCAAGGTCAAAGCAAATTGATTTCAGTTTAAAAGGAACAACTATGCTATTGAGGAACCTCCCATCTCCACCACCACCACCACCACCACCTTAGCTCCCTTTTATCTTTTGAGTTAGCTGCAGCCTTCACATTAACTTGGTTGTCACATTATTGATTTTCCAGAAACAATATGTGGAAATGATATATGCTGGTGAAATGTAAAGTTTCCCTGGCAAATATTAAAACTAAAATAATTGGATTGTGGAGGTGTGGAATTTCCTGGTTTACCATCATTTTGCAGCTCTCTTTGGCTTATAGAGTAGGCCCATGTATGCTACCAGGGATTCATTACAGGACCTTCATACAATACAATTTTCACATATAAGCAACAACCCTTTCAAAACCTAGAATTAATGGTGGCTTGGACTACCACCCATGGAATTGTGCAAGAGAATCTAGTGTACTGTAGTTAAATATTTGCCTCAAAATAAACACCACTAGCCACTTAATTATGCATCTAAGTCTATAATATATTATTATTATTATTATTATTATTATTATTATTATTATTATTATTAGCTAGCAGGGACTAAAGCCGAGTGCCGGGTCCCCTCGGATGTAGGACCTGCCTGGCAGGGCCTAGAGCTGAGCGCTCAACCCTTGTAGGCCTGGCTGGCAGGGGCTACAGCTGAGCCTGCAGTTTTGAGTGCTCGGCTGTAGGCCCTGTCAAGCCCTGCCATCCCGGCTTATGAGCTTTGAGCGCTTGACTGTAGGACCTGGCTTGGCAGGGCATGGAGCTGAGCACTTGACACTCAGCTGAGTGCTGAGCCAGCAGCATTGGGTTCTTGACAGTAGACCCTGCCAGGCCCTGCTAGCCAGGTCTATGAGCATTGAGCACTCGGCTGTAGGCCCTCCCAGCCTACAGCCTGGCACTCAGCTGTAGGCCCTGGCTGGCAGAGCCCATAGTTGGTGTGCCAAAAATTTGCCAAAAATGGTGACTGTTCTCCCCCTTTTTTTTGTTTCATTTTTTTTGTTCTTGAGGGGGTTGTACCGTTCCATGCCATCCAAATGGATGGAATGGTACGAAAACATGAAACAAAAAAGTGAAATGGTAACTAGGCCCATGACTACTGGAAATAAGTAAAGTACAAGTAAAAATAAATATAGTTAAAAACATACAAAACCGTATGATTAAAATATTGCAAAGCAGTTTATGGAGATAAAGAGGTGGAATAAAAATAGTATAACACACGAGACAGGCAAACCAGAATTACAGCTGGGCAATCAACATTGGTGACTATTTCAATACATGGCACTGTGTACATCCTGCTACAGGTTTACTTCCCTTCCTGCCATGGTTTTCCTGTCCCTAGCTATTGACAGGTAAAACACATCAAGGCTCTCCATCCTTTTTTGTTCCCATTACCCTCCTTAGTGTGATGGGTCTCTTCTGCTTCTGTGCACATATGCCAACACTCACATAATGTTAGTGGGTGGGATTCTCCTCCTTTCAACCCTCTGCTTTACTATTTCTGAGGTGGTTTTTTGCTTTTATTTAATATATATTTTGCCAAAATTATGTAATTTCATGGAAAATAAAAAAAAATAAAAAATTAAACAAAGTACCAGGCATGTTAGATAGGGAATAGTGCAAGAAGGTGGAGTTATTCAAGTGTACAGAAAGCTAATGATTCAAGAGGATGATATCTCACATTTAATGGATGGTGGGACCCATTAATCCTACAATTGAATGGAGTTTCTCCAAGACACTGTCCATTTGGGGTTTTTTCTAACTTTACAGTTACAAGAATTTGATAACAACAATCTGTCATTTTGAACACAATCGAGGGATTTGAACTTTGGTTCAGTACTTTGAATTCCTAGCTCTTTATCAGAGAATTTAAACAATCTCACAGAACTATAGGGCAATCTGGCAGATAGATAAGGCACAAGTGACGACCAGAATTGTTGGATTGGACAATGTGGAATTTGAATTTACGGACTATGAGATGATAAACGTTGAGCACTAGATTGTTTTTAAGGATTGTGATATATAATGTATTGTTTTAATTGTCTTAACTGCCTAATTGTTTAATTACTGTTTATATGTTTTATTCTTTTACTTTGTTGTTGTGCCAGCATAAAATTGTGCCTTTTTGTAAACTGCCCTGAGTCCCCCCTCGGGGGTTGAGAAGGGCGGGGTAGAAGTGCAAGAAATAAAAAATAAATAAATATAGATTTTGGGATTGGACGAATAACAGTTAAAGTGGTATAAATCTATTAGAATGGCAAAACAAATATACTATAAGATACATACATCTGGTTAGTGCATTGACAGCTTTCTGATGGTTATGTGAGGACCTTTCCAGACTACAAAGTTATGATTTCATTTTAAATCATCCCAGCATCCTATGTATCACTGAAATCTGCATTTTAAAGGGGATACAGATGATGCATCTACACTGAATATTTAGTGTGGTTTGAATGTCATGGCTTGATGCTATGGAATCATGGAGGTTGCAGTTTGGTGTTGCACCAGCACATTTTGTCAGAAAAGGCTCGAGATTTTTTAAAAACTACAATTCCTATGATTCTCTAGGCTCTAGCCATGACAGCTACAGTGGCATCAAACTGCTACAGTACATATTTCCCCTTAGAATTCTCTGCCTGATAACAATGGCTCACCAAATTGTATGTCTCAAAGTTCCATAAGATGCCTGGATCATCTCCTTTTAAAAAAACGGTAACTTTTTCTGGCTTGTGATCCCACCAGTTCTTGCAGGCAGATGGTATTTGTGGCACAAGTTCCATGAATCATCTGAGCAATGGTGTTATGCCTCTGCTTGTAGTCTGTCTGCACGATCTTCTTGCAGCAGCTGAGGATGTGATCTATTGTTTCATCTGCTTCCTTGCAGACTCTGCACTTGGGATCTGTCGTCTACTTTTCAATTCTGATTTGATGGCACCTCTTCTTCTTCTTCTTCTTCTTCTTCTTCTTCTTCTTCTTCCTCTTCTTCTTCTTCTTCTTCTTCTTTCCTGGAAATAAAGGTGTAATAATAGCATTATACTTTACAGGGACCTGAGAAATGTCATTTTTAGAAAACCACCTTTTATCATTTTTATTGACTTTGTCAGTGCCTGGAAATTTGGGTTCTTAAATTGTTTTTATTTTATTTACTTTCTGTTTGTTTGTTAAAGAGATTGATTGTTAGTTTTAGGATTTTATCACTTTGAGTGCCACTTTGAAGGCAGAAAATGAGCAGAGGAATAAGAACAGACTTCAAATGGTATTAATAAAAAATCTTGTTTATGCCATAGCAATGATGGACTTTTCATACAAATAGAACTATTGGTGCTCATCTCTTTATATGGCCTGAAAAGGCTGTCTAGAACAGTTGTGGTTATATGTATGTATGTATAATGATGATGCTGTCATCTTTCTGTCATCTCAGGCTACGTAGAAAAGAGATTTTTCAGAAACCTGGAGCTAGTAAATAGGGCTGTCATTGACTATAGTCAATGACATTTCTGTATGTTTTCTCCCATGATTGGGGAGAAACCAGATTTGTGATACAAATGGCAAAATACAAATGTCTGAGGTAGATGATTCCCAGAAGTCAAACTCCTGAAATATATTCATGTTAGCATGACCAATTCTACACACACAAAATTCATGTACATATTTTAGTAGATGCATTAAATTATATTTTAAATATCATTTTCATTAGAAAAAAAATACAAGACTGATACAACATAACAAAGGATCACTTAAACTGACATAAGGAATTCTATAAGCATTACCAAAACAAACAAGAAAAAAGTCATTACTCCATAGGATAAATTCAGGAAATCATTAATATTGAGTTTGGAAAAGTCATCAATAATCATCCATATATCCAATATTGTTTACTAGTGCCTAGAGGGTTGCTGCTGTCTAAATTTTTGATATTCTTTAATTTAAGTATGGTAAAGAGCTTCCAGGCTTTTATTGGCATACATTATTTCTATATATTTTAGGATGCCTGCCAAGAATGTTTCTGTCAATCTAGAAGCAGTATGTAGAGCAATTCTTATATGTTTTTAAATAACTAAAATTACACTTTATTATGTGTATGTGTGCACTTATGTGCATCAACGTGTTTTAAAATCTCATTTACTAAAAATATTAATATTTTTTTGAAATGAATAAGCATATCTTCTTATTTATTTCCACCACCGGAATATCAAAAGTATGTTATTCATGGTGTTTTGTGCCCATTCTTTTGTTTTGATCATATGTGTTCACCTGGTCAATATTGGTTTGTATTGACATGCAATTAGGTAGTTGTTGTAGCTTTTTTTTTTTTTAAATGTTTTTGTGAACACTTAATTTTTTTTCTAAAATCAGTAAATGTATGGATATTTCTGAAATTTGGGGACAATGGCCCCCTGTTACCTTGTGTCATTGTTTAGAAAATTCAAGGGATAGCTCTTGTAGGTTTTATTTTTTAAAATAAAAATGTTGTTTATAAAAACTTGAGAAGATAATTTATGATTGAAAAACACTAAAATGACACCACAGATAGGTGTGGGTTAGGCTCTAAGACTATTTGCTGAAGAAGACTGGAGAGGGAGGAATAGTAACTTCCTCAAGGTTGCTCTGGTTTCTGTCACAAGCAGCGCTGCTTCATTAAAAATGAAGGTTTTATTTGTGCGAGTTTATTGTCCTCGAGGCCATGTCAGGTTTGCTGACACAAATTATACAGAGAAGGCAAGAGATTTAGAACCTGTGGAAGGTCTCTATAATGGAAAGCAGATTTATTAGTTCAGTGTTGTACTTCATTCATAGAATTAGCTAAACTGATCTGGTGGCTTTTTGCAAGTGGACATTGGTGTGCATGTGTGGGTGGGTATGTTTTAAGGGGGTTTAATACAAATGATACGAATAAAGGAAATGAGCCTTGCTTTTCGTACAGAAACCCCCAAACATCTTGTTAACGTGTTATAAAATATCTGCTTTTGCAGCAAGAAGTGACAGTCTATCAGCAACTATGAAATTTCCCCAAGACATCTTATGCTTTCCTAATAAGCTACTGAAAACAAACAAACAAAGGTGGCCAGGTGTTCCCTGCCTCCTGGAAAAAAATTGAGAATAAACTGGTTTACTCTTGCACTCTCTTCCATGTGAGAAACAAAGCGAAAAGCAAAAGAGTCTAAATATAACCTCATTAAATAAGACAGCAAGCCTAAGTGGCATACAAGGCTATTAAACAAACTAGATTGGTCAATAATAATAAGAAACATATTTCACATCTGTTGCATAGTGCAGAAGCTTTTAAACAAGTAATAGGAATACCAGGCTGGCAGATAGTTAGGTCTCTCCATCAGTATATCATTATCAATGGCTGAGCTGTCTCAAAAGAAGCACTTATCTCATACACTTTATTGCTTGATAGCTTGCTGATTGCTTTTACAAAGCAATAAATTGATGGCCTGATTCAGCAGTGACATTAGGTTATGTTCATTTTTGGTGATTGATGCATTGAATTAGAAAACTCTCCAGTGTTCTCCCTCTACTGCTTTCTAAATATGAAATTCCAAACAGGCAAGGTGAAGATCAAAAATAAAATGACAAGCCATCACCAAATCAGCTTAGTTTTTTGTATTTACATTGGCTAATTTTACTCTTCAATGAAATACTCATAATTTACTTGGTAATGTGGCTCATTCATATGGACCTGATTTAACTAAAGTAAGCAAGGAAACTGTGAACTTTTTACACTATTATTGATGATTAGGTACATGCAAAGGTGATGAATCTCTTCATTAATCAAAATTGAATAATGTCACAGTTTCTTCCAAAGTTGAAATTATGTAGTTGCATTTTTAATCTTATTGTTCAGCAAGTTCTTTGTTTTAAGTTGTCAAGCAATGCTGAAAGTCTCATTTGGATTAAGTTCATAGACTATGTCCATTCAAAACTATCTGTATCCCTGTATTGATCCAGAGAAGACCTGAGGCGGATCTAGGCAGCCCCTTTATTGCAGAAATGTCTGCAATAAAAAGGGGCTGTCCAGGCAATGTGGATGAACCTGGGATAACGGCCTGTCTGGAAAGCCCCATAGCCTCAGGAACCCAGAAACTCTGTGGGCAGTTCTATATAGACCAATAAAATCAGCCAGGAACCTGTATCTTAAATACATCATTGACTGATAGGAATGCAATGAGTTGCCACCATTGTGGCAGAGTGTCCCAGCTGCCTAGACTTAATTAAAAATATAAAAAAATACCTTCTGTGGGAAGGTAACATCGCTCCATGCAGTCATGCTGGCCACATGACCTTGGAGGTGTCTACAGACAATATTGTCTCTTCAGCTTAGAAACGGAGATGAGCACCATCCCCCAGAGTCGGACACAAGGGGAAACCATACTATTTAAATTATTTTGTGTTATGTAACTTCTCTTCATGGTTCACTAAAAAAAAGTTTAATGCCCCCCCCCCCCACCCATCTACCTCACCCAAAATGTCCGGTTACAGCCCGGGATGGGGCCGATGGTTGCTTCATATGGTTTGCCTTTCTGTCTGTACCTCTTTCCTTTTTAAGCCACTTTTGAGTTGCAGGACTAGGAAAAAGGGAGGATGGTAAATACTGATGACTGGTATCCCATCTTTCTCCTGCCATGAGAATCAAGAAAACTTACAACAAATATAAACAAAGTACAGCTAATAATAATAATTTTATTAAAAGATAGTTTAGAATAAATTTAAATAATTAAAATAACATTCTGCCACTTGACTTAAAAGCCTGACTAAATAAAAGGATTCTTTGATCGCAGGAGGAAGTTAAACAGAGCAGGGGCTAATTGCATTGTTGCAGAGAATTCCAGAAGCTGATAACAGCTACATAGCCCTCTTACATTTCCTGTCCTATCCCCATTTCTCTCTCACAGGCATAAGTAATATCCAAGTTTTGCATCATAGGTTTTTTTTTAATTTAACAGTCTGGCAGTGGACAGCAGATTATAATTATTATGAGGACAAGGGCCCCATTACCTATACCATATTCTTTTAGAGGAATGGGGCATATGGTAATTGCATTGATAATACTTGAGGCCTGATTCTATTAGTGATGGATGGGGAGGCACAAGGGGAAAAAACAGCCACTGATAGCAGTGAACAAATATCAAGTGGCAAAAACTGGCACCAAGGACATCTCTCCTCTGTGGGTATGGTTGTCCAGTGAATTGCCTTTAAGCTTTCATATGTGGTTTTAACTTCACCAGGCCAGGATGTATACCTTCATGATATGATTACAAATATGTAAGGGTTTGGGAAGTTTTCTGAGTTCAAAAGGTGGACTGACAAAATTACTGCACCAATATTGCAAGATGGTAATAGGAGGCATGTTATGGTGGCAGTGTAATTTCCAGTCTTATGCTCCATTCTGCTTGATGACATCATCAAGAGTTTGTGAGTGGGATGTCACTGGTATATCAAATACATTCAGCACTGCTTCTTTTGTCTGGAATCAGATGGGGTTGAAAAAAGTTGGAGCAGTGCTTGGATGTTGCAGTTATCACTCTGGCTCTGACACTGGACTGAACTTACAGATATTTCATTTACAGTCAGAGTAAGATAGTAATGGAATTGAAAATAGAGTAGATTAGTGGTTCCTGGATTCAGAGATTGGGTACATGATTTGTCCTGGAAGGATTTACACTTGATCTGTAGGAGTAGGCACTTAGCTTGAGAGAACTAGATCAATTTCTCTCATTAGAAACCTGAGCAGGATTCTCGAGGCCAGCTTCAACAGTTATGCCATTTATGGTGTTTCCTGGATAGTTTAAGCTAGACATAGTAGTTCATGTACCAATAACTTTCCATTTAGACTACTGCAATGCATTCATCAAGAAACTTTCCTTTAGATATGCAGCTAGTCTAAAATTTAGTAGCTGGATTGTTCATTTGAACATCTTACAGAAAATATGTAACATTTGCTTTTAAGAAATTGCATTGGCTGCCAGTATGGAAATGAAGATGCTCGTAAAGACACTGTGTTTGTGACTTCAATATTTAAAGTCTGTGGCTTGGGACTTCAATATTTGAAAGAATGCCTCTATATATATATCCGTATCTCAGAATGGAGATCTGCTAGGGTAGACCTTTTCTGTGTCCTATCAACAGAATAAATTAATTAAATGAAGATATCAGAGGGGGGCCTTTCCCCTATAAAACTTGTTTTGAAATGCCCTCTCACTGGAGCTCCAGTTAGAACCAATGTTGGTTTCATTCCAGTACTAATTTAAAACTTTTTATTAGAACCTTTGGGGCCAGGTTATTTTATCTGTAGCTACCCTGATACATGGTTTTCAATTGCTTTTGAATGGTTAAATTTTCATTTGTTTATTATGCTTTTAGAATATTTAAGTATTGTAATGTGTTGCATTTTAAATTCTTGGGATGAAATTTAATGTAAGCTGCTCAGAGAATGGATGGTAAAAGGCAGGAGGGTATGACTCATTTAATAAATATATAGACAGATAAATATTCAGTTTACTAGCAGTGGTCAAAAAGATTAGAATGTTTAAAAGCATAGCAATGACAGTTAAATCAATCCCCATTAATTATCAAGAATGTGTAGACAGAAATATTTTGCTTCTAGTTGGAAGCTGTAATTTTGCTTTTGTTATTTGCCATCGTCACCATGCATTTATGACAACCTTATGAATGAAAGGTCTAATCTATGACAACTCTATAAATAAGTTGCCCAGTCATTAGCAGCATTGATCAGGTCTTGCAATAGCCATTAAGACATTTGTTGTTGGCAATATTAGAATTATATGGAATTAATACACACGCACACACTTCTGTACAATTTCAGTGTTTCTTGGATAACTGCAAATATTTCATACAAAATTAATCAAGATGCATGTGTTATCCAAAGTGCAGATAAGCTAATATTGTTCTGTTATCACAGTTGCTTTTTTAAAAATAATGTTTTATAACTCAGTATGAACTTGATCTTCATCTCATTTCCTTTAAAGTTCTATAGACATAGCAATTAAAATCTCCCATGTAATGAGCACTGTATTAAGAAGAGATTCTGTTAGTTCTCTATCGGGCCAACATATTACTTTTAAATATAAAGCGATTGTGATAATAGTTGCCTAAAGGATGACTTGCCATGGAAAGTCTGACTATACATTCCTTAAGACTCATCATGAAGAATTGCACTAAACTGATTTGAAATTTTTCCCTTGAGCATCCATGAAATTCCAGGCTGAAACATAAAACATAGGGTCAGGAAATTTTATGCTGTTATGTGTATGTACAAGCTAGCAGTAGACTAATAGTTATGTCAGGAAACAGACCATTAAATCTAACTAGAAAAGTTTCAGTGCAATTCATACAGGACTGAAGAAGTAGAGTTAAGCCCTCTCAGGATGACTTTAATCTGTGTCCAGACAAATAGAATATGAAACAAAGTAGAGTTTTAAATCATATTAAATATAGAGGTCTAAGAGTTACTAATGATGCTTTTGATAATATAATGATGGTGCCAAATCTCATGATTGTGAAACTTTAGAAACACTCCACTACGGAAAATAAAGCTACACTATATTACACCATTTTGCCACTTTTGGCCAGGGCTTAGATGAGGACTGTCGAGTGTCATCAGATAATGCTTGGGAGGCCCTGCCCAGATTCCTTCCAAAGTGGGGGCAGGGGGAGTGTCAGAGCACGCTTTGTCCTCTATGGAGAGGAAAGTGTTTTTCAGGTAGTTCTCTCTTCTGTTTCCTGACATATAATGGGGGAAAGAGTGGCAGACAATGCAAGTTGCTGCACATTGCTGCATATTGCTGCCCTTTCCCCCATTGTCACAACACATTTTAGTGGTTAACATTTGTTTGTTTTTTTTAGAAACAGTCACCATTGGAGCACTATCTTGCACTATCAGCCACTTGGCCCAGGGAAAAAACACTTTACCAAACTTTGAGATGTCTACCATTAGGAATGGAAAGAGCATTCAGAACATTGTGGAAAAAAGCCCCAAATATTTTTGTATGTTGAGAAACCCTACATAGATGGACCCTGGGGTTCATCTACACTATCAAATAATGCATTGTTGAGGTGAATTAGTCTGAGTGCATCTACAAAATGCACACAGGATAATGCAATTAAAACTAGGGCTACACCCCAGTTTAGAAAATACAGCGAACGGTTCAGATCCTACCTTAAGATTCTGATCTTTCTCCATTTTTGACAATGGGGATAGCCATCTATAACAAAGTTAAGCAACACACTGGACAGGAGGCAAGACTAAGTTCAACCTCTGTCCACCAGTGTGAAGTATTAACGTTCAGCTGGACACTACTTTAACCAGGAAAAATGATTATGACGAGGGGGAAAGACTCTCTTATCCCACCTCAGTAATATTGTTAAGTGACCAACTGTGCTAACGATGTAAATGACCGGTGTATTAGGTAGATTCGCCGCCACCACCTCCACACTTATGTCTGAGGAAACATAAGTGTGAATGTGAAATAGGTAAAATATATTAAAGCCCTTAGTTCTTCTTTAACAACTGCTTCTTTTGCTGACTGGACTGAAATTGAGTTATCTTTAGGCTAGCTGGGATCTAATAATTGTAATAGACCGAGACAGACACCAGTTTAAAGATGAAATACAAACAGGTTTATTTAAACTGGGTAAACAAATCAACTCTTAATAAGAGTGGTACAAAAGCGTAATGCGGTTACATGAGGCTTAGCTGTTTAGACAAGCAGTCTTCCTTTAAGACTTTAACTTTTGTTTCTTGTGAGACTCTTGCTTCACACTGTTCACTACACTGACACAGTGTGTCCCTGAGAACAGTCCACTGACTGCCTCACAGAGCAAACAGGCTTCCCTTCACTGACTCTCCTATGTACAGTGATCCAGGAATCTTTGCCTTTCCTATGCTCTAATCTCCAAGGCTCACTTCAAAAGTTCTCCCTGTCTAAATTCCTCTCAGCTCCCTCTTCCTAAAATACTTCTTCACTCTACAATGTTTAAAGCTCTACTACCCGCTTGTCAAAAGACACAGCCTTTTTTCCCTCTCAAACCTAACTCCTCCCCTGACTGTTCTAGCCAATCAGGAGTCGGCTGACTCCTCCCTCTTGCCTCTTAGCTCTCCTGCCTATCTCTCATCATGTCAGCTACTGACTTTCCAGGCTTCCGCCTCCCTGGCAAAAGGTTAGATTCATGACACCATCCTGGATCCCTCTGTGGATTCTGCTTAGAAAGCCAAGAGAAGTGGGATGGCAGTGCCTAACACCTCAATTACCCCACCAAAAGCAAGAACACAGCACTTTCCTTGATCTCTGTGCCTTGATCTCTGTGTACTTCCAGTCAACTTTGTCTCCTTTCCTACCAAACTATTTAGCTCCCCTAATTATGACAAAACAGGAAGTAAGAAGCATAGAGCTCAACCGTCCTCTGGGATGATTGCCAGTCAGGTTCTGACAGGCTGGAATAGATGCCACCCAGAGAACCTAAGGGTGTAGGGTGAATTGTATGGGAGAAAGCAATTCTGTGAGTAACCTGGACCCAAAATATGTAGGGTTTTAAAGGTGAAAGCCAACACTTTGTACTCTGCCCAGAAACTAATTGGCAACCAGTGGAGTGACTCTAGTATGATAGTGTAATGTGCTTGCTCCGGGATGTTCCTGTGACCAATCTATAACCTGATGAAAGCACATTAATTCAATGTGTAATTTAACATAAATAAGATCACATGATGGAAACTCCTATTCTTCACGGTAGGTTGTAAGACCCTGCCCTAAATCCTAATGATCTCTTATTTGGCAAGGTGTCCTTTGTAACAAGAAAGGTAAATTTTAGTCTGGGCATTTCTTAAACTGTTCAAGTTTTCCTTTGTTAAACAAGAGAAATTCAGAAAAGGAAGACAAGGCTTTTTCTGAATCTTCTCAATTTCCAAAGAAAGAAAAAATACTCTTTATCTTTTCTTTCTCTCTCTCTCTTTGATGATGATGTTGTTGTTCTCTTGATATTTTAGTCCAACAGTATAATCAATAACTTAATAGCAGATATTGCAGCCTTTTGGTTCTCTAAGTGAGAGCTGGCATTTAGCTAATCTAATCAGTACAAAACATTTAGATCTATGGAATAACAGATAGTATTATTCCTTAAATAAGATATAGAGTTAGACCAGAGAGATCATTTATCATCCAGTAATGTAGTTTATGTAGCTTATGCATCATCCACCTGTACTGATTTTTATACAGTAATGTTTATGTTTATTTGTGAATAAAAATGCAATGTTAAGTCCTGGATGATAATAACATTTTCCTATTGATCACTGCTGATTACAGGCCCTTCTATTAAGAAGTAGAATTGTGTTGGAGGGAGAGTTGTCATCAGACGTCACAATCAAATAGATTATAGACTATTTTTGAGAGGGACAAGAACAGGGAGGAGCTGGTCTGAAATTCACTGGGTCCAAAGGCACAGTCTTCCCTGGGATGTACTTGGTCCAATCCTTTTAGCTATCCTGGAACTATTATAATTAATTTTGGAAACTGGAAATACAGAAATCTTCCAGGCTTTTGTTTCAGTTATGATAAATCAGCTCAGCCAAGTGATGTCAGTCTGTCTTATCAAAATCAGTGAGGTTTATTTCCTCGTGAGTGTGCATAGTGTATTGTTCTTTCTGTACACAAGATTGTTTCCAGAAGCTATTACCTGTATGGATTACTTTGTAAAATATAGGAATGCCTAAAATCCTCATTATTGAATGTGTAAGAGCAAATCCTCTGGTGTAGATGTTTCTGCACAAATCCCTAGCCCTATTTGTCTCCTCAGTGGAATGTGGCAAGTTGTTGTAAGTATTCCTCAACTCAAAAACAGAAAATAAGAGGGAAAAGTTAAGAGTTGGTATCCAAACAAGCAATAAAATTCTACATAAGCATTCACCTTGAACAGACCTATTGAAGGAACAAACTACTGTCTTCATGCTCAAGCCCTCGTGAGTGAATATGGTAATATTGTCCACAGTAAAAATAAAAAAACAATAGGAATAATCTGAAAGGCATTGAAATAACATGGCAGGTATCCACTGGACTTCTATCTTTGGAACTGTACTCAGGATGTCAAAAGCTATTGTTTTCGTTGTGTATCTTCATGTCATGTCCAACTCATGGTGATTCTAAGACAAACCTATCATGATATTTTCTGGGACTGAGAATGTCTGAAAGTCTGTTGGACTGTAACTCTGAAGACCAGGGTTCAATTGCCTGGGTTTCCATGGCCGAGTAGGCAGTTGAACCCTGGTCTCCAGAGACATTCTCCAACACTCACTCCATGCTAACTCTCATTAAAAACTATATCATAGTCAGTAAGAATCACTTTGGCACATCAGTTACCATAGTTAATATTATCTTGTGAGGGTGTCCAAGTTCTAAAAACACTTTCATAATCTCATTCCTTATCATTGCAGAGATGTTCAAATACCTGTTTCCCAAGAGTATCCCTCATTACAGGCAACTTGTCTTTTACTCCTGTTTTCAAAGGGAAGAGTTAAACAAGGCACTTTGAATAAGCATCTGTTAGGACATACAGAACAAAAGAGAGAGAGATTGAGAAAGCTTTCTTTGACAGCGGCAATTCCTCTTGAAGCATCAGCTGTACTTTCAGAGGAAAACTGGCATTGCTAATTGATGTAACTGCTGATCTACAGGTTGTGTTGGACTTGGCTAAGCAGAGGCATGGCATCTCTTTTTTAAAATAATCTTTTTAGTCTTGTGAATCTTCTGTCTCTTTTCTCAAGCCATAAGTCTCCCAATCTCATGGAAATAATTTGTCAAGGCAATGTTTCTTTAGACAGACAGTTGATAACCATCTGAACTTCCAGTTGATTCTGTAAGACAGCCAATTCCTTTAAACTGATATAATTCTTTCTTTGGTTGTTTACTGTTGGGGTCCCACAATCTTTCACTTTAAGTGCATGTTGACTGCTGGATAGGATGAAAAGACAGGGTAGCATGTCTTTTGTTTAAAACGATAGCCCTTTATCATGCCAATAGTAAGGGTATGAACTGAGTTGAATTTAGAATTCCATTAAAATGCTTGGGTCATTGCACCTCTATTACATTGACAGCTACAATGATTTTTACCAAGTGACTGGCTTCCCTTTTATTGTTCAAGACAACTCCTCCCCGGCACGAAAACCAAAAACTGAGAGAGAAAAGGACAAAACTGTTATCTACTTGGCTTCCCCTGAAAATCAACAGAAGAAGGAGAAACATATCTTCCACATATCTTCCTTCTTCTGTTTTGCTGGGGGGAAATAAAACATTTATAAAGATGATTTTGCATGTGTTTGGTCCCACTAGATTAGTGCCTCTCAACCTGTAGGCCCCCAGGTGTTTAGGCTTACAACTCCCAGAAATCCCAGCCAGTTTACCAGCTGTTAGGATTTCTGGGAGTTTAAGACCAAAACATCTGTGGAACCACAGATTAAGAACCACTGCCCTAGATTATTTTCCAATTGATGGATGCACTCAACTAGCACCATTATAACATACTGCCAGTCTAATCTAAATACATTTTATGGATTTAGGAATATCTCATGTACTAGTATAAAAACATGGGGGGGGGGGTCTGTGATCAAATTATTGGTATCATTTACAACTGATATGCTTTATTTGTCATTAGCAATTCATGACTTTGATTATTCCCCATTACAAGAAACTTAAAAAGTAGGGCAGCATTATTCATAGCTTCAAAGAAAAATATTGGGACATAATTATTTGTTATTGCTATTATAACATTAAATTGCAACATCATGCAATGTTTTTCAGAGTGCTTTTCACACACAAACGAGGGATGAGCTAAATAACAATGCAGAATTACTAGCTTGGGGAAAGATTGAATTTCCCTCTCTGTAAAATCCTTTAAAAATACTGCCCTGCCCTCCCCCACTTCCCACCGCCTTGGTCACCTTTCCACTGCTACTTTTCTTTTCCCTTACTAGTTGTCATCTCCCCAAACTGGCCAGATTGCTGAAGTCAATCTGGCCAGTTTGCAGTCATATGTCTGGCATGAAATGGATGACACTCAAATCTGTTTTTCATATGAGAATCATTTTTATTTTTTTATTTTTTATTTTTATCAATCAATTTTATATACTGCCACTCCCCGAAGGCTCAGAGCAGTTTACAATATACATATGCAATACATTACATTTAAAATCAAAGAAAATTTTTGATGATCCCAAACATTCATATAACACACATACAAACAATCAGATATTACCAACCACTTTGCAATCTTTCACAATGATACTTGAATAATTTGCAAAAGATAGCTTGTGAAGTTATTTATTTTAATGCAAATTAGCATAAAATATTCCTCCTGTGCTTCAGTACTGCTAGCAAATGATTGTCTTTATATATTTTGTTACATTTTTCCTATCTTTAAAGTGAATGACG
Organism: Anolis sagrei; assembly: GCF_037176765.1. Lineage (NCBI taxonomy): Eukaryota > Metazoa > Chordata > Lepidosauria > Squamata > Anolidae > Anolis > Anolis sagrei. The sequence continues at coordinate 71,379,816 of NC_090024.1, forward strand.
CTCATATTGGTTCTGTCAACAAATAAATACAATACAAGAGTGAGAATGGCAACAGAGGGATTAGTAAGAAATTTTATACAATTTTGAAGAACCTTTTTCCCTTTTTAGCTCTCAAATAATTCTCCATGCACTGAACTATAATTCACTGTATGCAGCAAAGAACCAAGGAAATAATGCACAATAGCTTGCAAGTCTTTTTGAAGGTATTCCACTTAATAATGAAACACCTGCCCATGGTGAAGCCTGAATTTACAGATTTCATAGAATAAATAAGAATGGAAACTATTTACCTATCCATTTATGCAGCATGCATCTCTACTGCTGAAAGTGACTTGGCTGAAACTTTGTTACTAAATAAAAAGTAACAAGTTTCTTATTCATGACAGAGTGTGTTAGAGCTAAAACAATATATTGTCTAAGCAATGTGGAATTGCCTTTGGTGAATAGTTTTCTTGGTCTCACGTGGTTCCTCTACATATTTGAGCAATTGCTGAAAATCAAGCAATTCATGCTCCCCATTTAAAACATACACTATCTGAAGGCTATAAGGAGTTACTGAAGGTTGCAGAAAGGAAGAAAGACGAGAAAGTGTGATCACACAAGTGGCATTTTGCTTCAAATTCATCTGTCATTAATTTCATCACCCATTAATACCTGTGCCTCACATGCTGATTGTATAGCTTCAGTTATATCAGCCCCTTGCCACACCTGCTTTCTATTTTGGATTTTTTTTCATTGAAATAGCTTCCATATATAATTTCAATAAAACATAATTAAAGCCAAGTAAACATATAGAGGGCCAGACAATTTGATTCTGATTTCATCCAAACATATTAGCAATTTGTAGAAGAAGTAAAATTGCTATGGTCTCTGACTATACACCACTAAAGAGATACCAAACAGCTATTATATATGTTTTAAATAAGCTCATTTTAATAAGGATTGGTATTTTTTAAGCACATATTTTATTAGCCGCATGAGAATTGCAAGAGTACCCCAATTAGTGAAGCTGATACACACACATATACATAGATACACACACACACACACACATGCAACTCCTGTTGAGAATTTTTGTGACCATCAAAGAAGAAAATTTAAGCTTTTCAAATAACAATAGAATCAACAAGACTTCTATTTCAATATACAGGCTTTGTATTTGTCTCACAAAACCAACAATATACATATTAATGAAGTAAAAACTGTTAACATTATGGTGCTTAGACTTTTTAACTGGGAACTGTCAAAATTTTGCAGGTTTTTGAGCTGACTGTTTAAAAAATAACGAAGAGTTTGTTTCTTATAAGAATTGCTGTAATTTTTGAATTTAATGGCATCTGTTACATATCTTTTGCTACTAGATATACAAAAATGACATTCAAACAAAGAAGCCTGTATCAGGAAAAAGACAAGTTGGTAATGTTTATTTCTGAAGTCTCGGTTTCTCTGGATAAATATTTATTTATTCATTTTATTCATTCATTCATTCATTCACTCATTGTATATCCCACTTTTCTCGTGAGATGGGATTCCAAGAAGAAAATTACTAGTGAGATAGTTATTGAAGATAATTTCTATATGGGAATACCGATAAAAATGCCACCCACCGAATGTGTCTGTGGCATATCTGTGCCAATTTCGACAAAAAACATTGATTATCTAATTGAGAAATTTTAATCAAAAAATCAGTTCCCAAAAACTGGTTTGGTTTACATAACTTTTGTCAAGAAAAGACACAATCCCTGTGATTTTGTGTGTGTGTCAGGAGCGACTTCAGAAACTGCAAGTAGCTTATGGTGTGAGAAAATTGGCTTTCTGCAAGAAGGTTGCCCAGGGGATGCCCAGATGTTTTGATGTTTTACCATCCTTTTGGGATGATTCTCTCATGTCCATGCATGGGTAATTGGAACTGACAGAGGGAGCTCATCCATGCTCTCCCCAGATTCAAACCTCCAACCTGTTGGTCTTTAGTCCTGCCAGCACAAGGGTTTAACCCATTGTGCCACCGGGGGCTCCAGAGTTCCCTGTGATGGAACTGTATAACTCCCAGCTTCTTTTGGGAATAGTCACTTTTCTGTTAGTTTCATGAGGGTGGAGCTTAAGAAAACCATTCCTGGCTTGGATCATAAAGTTTGTTCACCCCTTTGTCTGGGGAAAGAGAGCCATCTTTAGTTTAAGGTTATTGCCACCATGGAATCTTGGAAGCAAGATGTGTCTGCATTTGGTCCCAGCGTGATCCAGGCTTGAACAAGCCATTTCAAGCCAATAACTAACTAACTAATCTGAGAACTCATCCAGCTATACTGGCCTACCTCTGGTCAGTGACAGCCTGTGGAGTTTCCAGCACCTTTAGTGAGGGGCCAGGCCTCAATAGGAGGGACTTGCTCTCTCTCCACCTGGCCTGATCACTTTGGGCATTAGGCATTTCAGAGGCCCCTCTATCAGAGAAAGTGATCAAGGTAAACTTTCATCTGTCCTTCGTCTTAGAAATCATCCACAACCAGCAACTTCAAGAACAAACAGTTCATCCTCAAATCTTAAAGTATGGCCTTTGTGTGTGAAGTCAAGATAGTGTCTGGGTGGAGATAGGTCCAAGACCAATTAATAAATCATTATTGTTTCTTGAAAACAGTAGTGTGGGCATTGATTCTGTGGGGTTCCTTGCTCAAACAGGAAGGCAATCCAACATCCCCTAAGCTGATAGAAAGTCATGACATTTTGACACTGAAGACACGTAAAGCAGCTTGGGTGTTATAGCACAATCCCTTTCCCTGGCAGAAGGCAAGAGCTTAATCTATCTTGTATGAAGCTAAAAGAAGCAACAATCCTTTCCTCCTATTCTCTCCATCATGGTGCTGTGTCTCGCCTGAATGGTAAAATGGCAGTGGTAAGGAGTGGCTGGCCCCATTTATGATTTCTCCTCTAAGCAGAATGAGCCTAGATTTATCCACAGGGCAAATCAAAATCCACAATTCTGTCCCCTAAGCCTGCTTTTGACTTATACATGAGATTAGTTTATACATGAGTATATGCAATCCCTCAAAAAAGCGGCTACGATTTCACTTACATGCTAATATGGAAGCATCAACAATCACATAATTTTCCATGTTCTTCAGTATCAATTTTTGGAGCCACTTTACCAATGAATTATTAATATTCTGTGTTTTGTTTTTGTGGAAGCTATCCAAGGAGTTTCCTTTGATATCATTTATGTCAATCAGTGCTGAGTTTTACGAACCAGCATACATATAAATGAATCAAATAGAAAATCTCTAGGAATTGATGCATAAACTGTTGAAAGTTCTGATTGTGTTATTTAAGTTTTGTATTTTAGTAGGAAATGGGGAATAGCAGAAGATGAAGGCAAGCAAACTAATTTAGATTCAACTAACACTTTCATATCCCTACCAGGGTTCCCAGGTCAAACAGGATCTTTCCAATTTTCAGGATGAAGGAAAGAAAAATCAGCCCAAAAATGTGACCTTGAAATGGATATATATGTATTTTCCTAATTTGTTAGGCTTGGTGATTGGTATATCAATCTGGTATAATCTGTGTAACTGTGGATGCCATCTGTAGATATCGAACAAAATTGAACAAAAAAGGGTAGGAGATTATTGGAAAATGTATAGGCTGAGTCATCGTTTATGGGGGATCCATTTATAATTACTAAAGTTGAGTTATAAATGTAGGAGCATCATCTATTCATGAGTGGATTTCTCAATTGGCCTTGTTGGATTAGAAGCCATCCCTAATTCAGGGTTTTAGAGTAAGTCAAAGCAATTTTATACAGTATAAAATTAGTGTTGGTATTCACCAGAAAGAAGCCAACTTATGCCCTAAATTAATCACAACTTATCTCAAAAGCATCTTGATTTGCAATTTGAAATACCAAATGACAGGAATAAAAAAATATTATATGAAGCAACACAAACAATGAGGCAAGCCTGTGCATCTGGTGCATATTTTATAGGATATTAAAGTCTGTGGATAAAAAATGAGCAGTCTAATCTAAATATTTTATAAGCTCTCATCCATAGTGAGAAAGGAGAATTTATGCTTAGTTTCTGAAGTTTTATAGTGGCAATTATATTAGCAGAAGCCACCATATTGCAAATATTTAGAAGCACTTTTTAAAAAAAAGAAAGCATATTTTGTGTAGGAAAAAAATCAGTTCACATGCCAACACAAGATACAGCCCTAAGATAATTCAGAGAGTTACACTAAAATATTTTGACAGTAACTAGATTAAGGGTATGAGGCACTATTCTTAAACAAATTTACTTAGAAATTAAGTCCAGTGAAGTCACTGCAATTTAGTTCTGAGCTGCACTGTATATGATTTACACCAAAGAGAAGTTATTAATGGAATGGATGTTCCATTGTGTGTGTGTGTGTGTGTGTGTGTGTGTGTAGTGACCAGGACATCCATAGGGAGACCAAGGTGCTTGTTTCTAAAGCCATTGTCCTCCCAATTCTGCTATATGCCTGAGAAATGTTGACTTTCTACAGACATCATATGCAACTCATGGAACTATTCTATCAGTACTGCCTCTGAAAAATCCTGCAAATCTCTTGGGAAGACAGATGGACAAATGTCAGTGTGCTGGAAGAAGCAAAAACCACCAGCATTGATGCAATGCTCCTCCACCATCAACACCACTGGACTGGCCATGTTGTCCAAATGCCTGATCACCATTTCCCAAAGCAGCTACTCTACTCCGAACTCAAGAACAGAAAACAGAATGTTGGTGGACAGGAAAAGAGATTTAAAGATGGGCTTAAAGCCAACCTTAAAACCTGTGGCATAGACATTGAGAACTGGGGAGCCTTGGCCCTTGAGTGCTCTAACTGGAGGTCAGCTATGACCAGCAGTGCTGTGGAATTCAAAGAGGCATGAACAAAGGGTGAAAGGGAGAAATGTGCCAAAAGGAAGGTGCATCAAGCCAACCCTGACCAGGACCGCCTTCCACCTGGAAACTGATGTCCTCACTGTGGGAGAAGATGCGGATCAAGAATAGCACTCCACAGCCACCTACAGACCCACTGCCAAGACACCACATCTGGAAGACAATTATCCTCGAGCTATGACAGATTTCCTAAGTAATCTATTCTATTTAATATTCTATTAAAATTGGTTTTAGGCTTGCCATCTATTTTAGGCACATCTAAACTAAAGAGCCTTTGAATTAGCTCTGTGTTTGCCAAACTACGCATAGATCTGACACAGGATAACTGAGTGCCAGGTGATCTTAACATATCCTTGATACCACATTAACCAAAGTTGTGAGTTGCTCTGTATTCTGCCTCAGAATTGGGAGCAAACTGTGACTTTGGGCCTATATAAAAAGTTGAGCTGGTTTCCAAATCCCCATCCCATGTTTGCCAGGCTTGTGCAGCCCTGGGAAATGGGATGGTACTTACTTACCTTCTCATGTTCTCTGTGTTGTGGTGGTTTCCAGGCAGGCCCAAAGCCAGGATTTTGATTCGGGGGGGGGGGGGGGTCGGGGTCTGAATCTGAGTGAAAGAGGGTCTACCCTAGCAAACCTTTTGTATCATTACCCCAATACCCCCATGCATATGGGATATATTGAGCATGGTGATCAGATCATGATATGAATAAACATAACAGTTTAAATAATGTACCAGTAAGGCCTTCTCATGGACCACCATGAGATTTTTTTGGGGGGGGGGGAGGCTGAAGCCCCTCAAGCCCCCCCCCCCAGCTACATGCCTGGCTACATGCCTGTTTCCAGGTGTAACATGGATCCTGCTGGTCAGTTGTTGTCTGAGGTGATAACAACCAGAATAACTGAATGATCAGAGAAAGCAACAGGGAGAGGAGACAAGAGATGAGGAGGTAATTATATTTGCTTCGGCATCCTAGACAACTGACCAGCAGGAACTATCTAGTACCCAGAGACCACCACAACACAAAGAACAGGAGGGGATGGTAAGGGTGGCCAGCTGATGGCACTGAACTGAATTCAGTGTTGCTGGGAGGTTGTGATTCAGTTCCGCCTCCATTGTGAAAGAAATGTGGATGTGTAAGACAATCCAGAGTATACCACATCAGCTCAGCCCCAGGATAATGGATCAGTTTAGGTCTGACCCTTGTTTTAAGGGCTGTAGTTCAGTTTTACATGAAGTGGTGCTGCCAATTAGTGATGACAATGCTGCACAAATGGAACCAATGGTATTATATGGCATATGAAAGTTTCCCATATTCATATAATGGGAACTTCTTTTTAAATGAAACTGTTTCTTATAGCTTGCAGACAACCGAATTATCAGATGATATATGCAGACTGTGGAACCTCCTCCCGAGGGGTTCGGTTTTCTTGTTTGTCTTTTAGAAGATTTCAACTAGTTAATTATGATAAAAATGATTCAACATACTTTACATACAAATCAAATAATGCAGTGGCATTAAATGGGATTACCTGGATTTTACTAAATTAATGAGAATATGGATGTATACATTTTGAAATGTGTCATTTTTTAAAAAAAAGTTACAAATGAAATTGCATGGCTATGTAATGGCAATATAATACTAAATTTTTGACACTATAGTGATATTCCAGATTAAGGGGGGAAATGTGAAAAGCAAGGAAGGGTCAATGCTTTTCTATAAATTCTGTTTTATTTCAAGTGTTTCAAGACTACTTAATGCTTCAAATGTACTGAACCATTAACAGTGCATATAACTTGCTCACATTTTAAAATAACAATTTTCTGGGTTGTAAGTTTTTCGGGCTGTATGGCCATGTTCTAGAAGCATTCTCTCCTGAAGTTTTGCCTGCATCTATGGCAGGCATCATTAGAGGTTGTGAGGTCTTCTGAGGATGCCTGCCATAGATGTAGGTGAAACATAAGGAGAGAATGCTTCTCGAACATGGCTATACAGCCCAAAAAAATCTACAACAACCCAGTGATTCTGGCCATGAAAGCCTTTGATAATACATTTCACAATTTTCTATTCTTCTTCTTTTTTGTGTGTGTAAAAATGCATACATAAGTGTAAGCATGTTTTGGCTGAAACGTACCCACTAATTACATTTTGAATATATTTCAAATGAAGAAACGATAAATCCTTCCTCACATCATGTATTTATGGATACAAATACCTGAAGAATAACACCTACTCATTTCAACCACTCTCAGCCAGCTTAGTGACTTTTAAATTTTTGCATTTCTGTTTTGGAACAACATTGGTTTTTTCAGTGTTTCACTTTTTAAGGTTTATGAGATATTGCTTTAAAAGCAACAACACAACTTTGCTATTGGCCTTCAAACTTACAGGACCTCTTTTTTGTCTTTTCTTGACCCTCTCTAAAAAAACTAGACAAGCAACTAACAGTTGATCTTAGGAAGCTTGGTCTCATATACAATATAAATTTTGTGAAACAGATTATTACTCCTTGAAGCATAAAATAATGTATGCTACATGGTTTATCTATCTCATTTTTATCAAGGGAAGACATGTACCTATAACAAAAATTCAGGTACTCCTGGAGCAAACTAGACGAGAAAACCAAAATTTAAAATATAGTTTCTCTCTTGTATGCAAAACAAAATGAATTTAATCTAGAAATAAGAAATATTTTATTGTCCATATGGTTTAGATTGCAGTTCACAGAATCCTTAACAATTTGCCATCTTGGATAGGAATTATAGGTCAAATCAACTGAAGGTTCAAAAATTCCCTGCAGGAGATGGGGGCTATTTCTTTACTATTAGCATTTAACATTTTGAGCTAATGTTTTCTCTTTTTTGAACTTAATGGGATGATCTATATGTATCAGAGGCAGATATATATGAATTGCCTTAGCTAGTTTAAACCAGGTGTAACTAGTTAACCTGAAGAGATAATGCAAGTTTTTTAGTGATCCACTCTTGTCAACATGTAATATATTTTTTAAAAGAAAGGAAAGAAAGGAAAGAAAAACTGGACAGGAGTAGTCAAACATTCTTAATTATAGCAGCATGGATTTCAGCGCCAGACACTTCAAATATATCTTGGCCATATCACACCAATCAATCACCCTGCCATAAAATGAATGAAACAAAAACAAAAAAAACCCCACACAAACAACCAAAGATCAATAATCCAAACTTCTGTGAAGATCTTTCATTTCAGAAACAAGTTGAGAATTAACAGTGCACATGGGAGAAAGGAAATGTGCAAGAAATGATATAAAGAAATGTGTTGATAAACTATCTTGAGATTTAAGAGTGGTGTTTTTGTTCCTTCAATCTTTTTTTTGCATCACTCAGTAAGGCCCAAAGGTTATATTGACACTTGTTTTGTTTTGAAATATCTCAAACTTTCCCTACATTAATACATCCTCTTCAACAATTACATAAACATTATTTCAAGTTAGATTTTTCTTCCACCCTTTTCTTTGTTACAGAAATGTGGATAACAACAGCAACATCTATTACCTGCTTTCCACTCAGTAGCAGGAAATCCTGATGCTATGTTCTAGAAGACTACACATTTTTATTTCATATCTATAAGTGTCTGTAGAGGTTTATAAAGGATTTCTTAAATTTGTGTAAGTTTTAAATGCTCAGAGGAATGAAATATGGCCTGAAACAAAGACAAGTTCAAGAACAGCTCAAAACCTTAAAAATCAACAGTGCAATCTAAATTCCATGTGAGATTCTAAGGGCAAAAGGCCCAGTGTGAGAATAATTGTACTATCATTGATTAAACCATGAACAGAGAATTTGGCCGTGCATTTTCTAAATATGGTCTGGGAAAGGATCTCTGGAGGTTGATAAAAAGAGAATATAAGATCAAGACTTCTGTTGTAGTATAAACATTTGTTTAAGGCCTTATCCAAGGATGCCAAATTACCGTTGTCATTTGATGGTTTTCTTTTGTTGATTAAATTAGGTATTGCTGCAACATAAATAAGCAAAATGGAATGTAGTTGTCAGGTGGAGTTACAAGTCTTAATGTGTTCCTCTTCTGGATTGGTGACTGCTTTTTTACAGTTCTGGATAGTAGCAATGCACAGTCAAAATACTTTGTCTTTAAGTAGGTGAACTTTTCTGTAAAAAGGATGGTTATTCATCTAACACAGGAGTCGGAAATGTGACACCAGAGTATGGTCCATAACACCAATTCAGTCCCCTAAATCACCCCTCCTCCATGTTCACTAAACAAAATCATCATGCAAATGATCAGGCATGCCCTCTAGAGGTGTCCAGTTGGCTCTTTACAGTCTCTTTCAAAACCAGAAGTCACCCTACTTTAAGCTGTAAAGAGAATTGGGTAACAAATCATCATCATAATCATCATAATTAACTTGTCACTTCCAGAATTGAAAAATGGATGGTTGAGGCCCATCACCATCCAAGGAATATGAAAAGCACAATGTTTATCTAAATTTCCAGTATAGTTATGCTAAGATCCATATGAATTTGATAAACATATGGAACTATAATATGTGAGCTTTTCCTGCATGTGTGAATTTCCTCCCTTTCCTCAGAGGCTGAGATAGAATATACATCCTTTCATTTCTTCTTTTTTAAAAATAAAGAAGCTGAATGACCATAGCAAAGAAAATATGTTCTTGAAAGCGTCGTTCCCATAACATCTGTAATGTGCTATCAGGAAATGAGGGGATATAGACTCTATTAAGTTCTAGGGGGTAATAACTTTCCCATTACTTTATAGACCAGAAGAATCTGCATATATACCAAAAGAGGTAAGCAATCAGTGTAGAGGGCACCAAATAGTTGCCAGCACATAGTAGATATTAATTACTATCTATGGGGGTGAGTGGAGACAGAGAGAACAAATGGATATTGTATATACTTGTTTTACAGATTATTTTTAACTCCACTTTACGTTTCCTAGAACAATTAGTTTTCATAGAAAATTCTTGCTTGAGAGAATTACTCTGAAATCTGGAAGATGTCTCTAGAGAACTTTAAAGCTGTTTTATGATGTATTTTACAAAACTGACTCTGTTTTATGGAGTTCTCAGCTTTCTTCCTCTATGGTCTGGTTAGAACAAAATTAATTTCAAAAATAAAACTGAGTTACTCCCTGATGTCCTCCAAACTGTGTCTGTCATACTTTTATCCCAGCATAATCTGGTAATCTTGTCTGTTGTAGGTTTTTTTAAAAAATGAAGTGATATTCGAAGTTCAGTAGAGCCACGAACAATCTGCTTAATTGGCTGTGCAAAAGTGAATTTTATGGTAGTAGTGGTGGGGATGTTTTATATACTTCAAAGAAAGATCTGTTGGAGCTATGATAAATTGCATACATAATGCAAGATCTCAAAAAAGAACTCTTTGGTGGATTTCATAGCAGAATATCAATTGTACATTATTCTTTGGCAGCATTGTAAGCAATAGTAAAACCATAACTCTTCTCATTACACTAGAGTATCTATCCACTTTAAATGTTATAATTGCCTCCTGTAGAATTCTGGGATTTGTAGTTTAGGGAGGCCCATGGCTTCTCTAGCTGAGTAGTTTAAAAGCCTCTCTCTAAACTACAACCCACAGAATTCTGCAGGAGGCAGTGACAACATTAAAAGTGGATTGAAGTGCTCTGGTGCAGCATTCTCAACCTGGCAGCCAGGACTCTTGGCAGGGTCATGAGGGGGTGTCAGAGAGGTCACCAAAGACCACCATAAAACACAGTATTTTCTGTTAATCATGGGGGTTCTGTATGGGAAGTTTGCCCCAATTCTATTGTTGGTGGGGTTCAGAATGCTCTTTGGTTGTAGGTGAACTTTAAATCCCAGCAACTACAATTCTCAAATGTCATGGTCTATTTTCCTCAAACTCCACCTGTGTTCACATTTGGGTATATTGAGTATTTGTGCCAAGTTTGGTCCAGATCCATCATTGTTCATGTCCATAGTACTCTCTGGATAGGTGAACTTCAACTCCAAAACTCAAGGTCAATGTCCACTAAACCCTTCCAGTATTTTCTGTTGGTCATGGGAGTTCTGTTTTTCAAGTTTGGTTCAATTCCATTGTTGGTGGAGTTCAGAATGCTCTTTGATTGTAGGTTAACTATAAATCCCAGCAACTACAACTCCCAAATAACAAAATCAATCCCTTCCAATCCCACCAGTATTCAAATTTGGGCGTATTGGGTATTTGTGCCAAATTTGACCAAGTGAATGCAAATACATCCTATATATCAGATATTTACACTACAGTTCATAATACCAATAAAAATAATTTTGTGGTTGGGGATCACCATAATATGAAGAATGGTATTAAGTGCTCACGGCATTAGGAAGGTTGAGAAATACTGCTCTAGTGTGACGAGGTCTTTGACAAGATGATTCACCATCTAATGCCTGCATGTAGAGTAATGTATGCAATCTGATAAATTGGGGAAAAATTGGCTCCTTAATGTTTTAGGGTGAACTTACTTAATTTTGTATTTGCAGATCAATTCAGTTGTGTGATGGAGTTCTTACATGCATTTGGGGGATACACTCAAAAAAGTGTTAGTTAAAATAAAATTCAACAGATATTTGCTGTATTATAAAAATGATTTGTAAATCATGTGTTAGAAATAGTCACACACATACACAAGGAATAAAGAGAATAAAACAAATTGGATAGCCATAATTTTGTTTACATTAAACCAGCCTACAGTACCAGAAAGATTTTGCATAGCTAATTTCAGGCAGAGATCCTTCCTGAAGGGCAATTTAAGAGTAAAACACTTCCATTCAAAGCTATATATCAGGTGAGCCCTCATTTGTTCTGGCCACATTTCCTAACAGTGGTCAAAACAGGTGAGGGGAGATCCTGGCTGTTGGGACAAAATGCTTGGCTAATCTATCTGCCAACCTTCCAAGGACATGTCCCTACAGAAGGCTTTGCATTATGAGGACACCCCATGTGGAGAAATCCTCCATCATATGACCTCTCAGATATGTTCAGTAAGAAGTCTAAGTTTGCATACCTATGTTGGCCACATAATCTTGAGTAAAATAATTATTAGCTAAATTCTTAAAAAGATTTAATGATGTATTGAATAAGGAACCAATTAGTCAAATACAAAATGTAATGTCAAAGAAAAGGTAATCTAAATAACTAAACAAATTAAGAGTTGAACAATATCATTTAAATTCTTATGTGTTTTGTATGTGACACAATGTCTATTATAAATATGTGCACACAATACGTATACCTTCTAAAATAAATCAGTGACCACCAAAACTTGCACAAAAAGTGATAAAGTACTTATATGAAAGGCAGAAAAAAAAGCACAAGACCAAAAGTGAGATTGTTACAGGCCAACATTGGCAATCAAACTAAGACAACTGATACCCTTTGCTCTACACAGCCGACATCTCTAGAAATGCGCAGTTGATCTTTTTGAGCTGATATTGCATAAGTGGTGAGCTAGACTGTAGAAGATTTAATTCAATCTGACTGTAGAACACAAATAATATCAGCCAGAAATTCTTATTCACAAAAGATTTCCCAAGAAATAAGCTCTGGAATCACCGCCCGGTAGCATAATAAATTATGAACTGCAGTTTAATGCCACAAACACATAATCTATTTATACTATCTTAAAACTGCATAGCAGGGAGTGGGTACAATAAATAAATAAACAAATACATTAGTAACCCACCTCGAAACACAAGGACATGTGGGTAAGAAATAATAATAATAATAATAATAATAATAATAATAATAATAATAATAATGCACAGCAGGCTGAACTGGAGGTATTTTATTTATAGGGTCCTTATAAGTAGAAGTTGGTTTTATAACAATTAACAATGAAAAGTCTTTGCTACTAACATCCCGTGTGGGAGGGATGAAGACAATTGGCTGCTTTTCTTTCTCAGGTAAAGCCAACCAATCATGGGGCTGTCATGTAATCTTGAAAGCTGACATTTTTGAAGCACTCACCCGACCACTCTTTTTCGATTTCAACAGGGCCTCATTCAGATCCTATATCTGATGCTAAGTATGAATTTATTTAGATGCTATTCACCACCTAATGCCTGCTTGGCTATGAGAGAGGTATTTCTAGTTGAATGGCATCTTTTAAGTTCTTGAAGGCTTCATAACAGAGTAACAACATTGTACTGGGCAAAACACATTTTAGACAGGATCAAACAGAATCATATATACTGTAATAGGGCATCATATCATCATTCATAAAAAAATGAATTACATATCCTGGAGATACATATAGATCTCAAGCTGCTAATTTTGACTAAGATGCAATATTCAGGAAGAGATGCAAACAAATATACAGAAGTCTCGTGCCTTCTGTGGGATAGTGGATTAAAGTATGCTTTACTTCTCTGGAAATTTAGAAGGATTAAAGCAAACTTTCCAGAATTGTCTTCTTTTTGTATAGATGCTACTTGGTGTTGTCAACACTTTCTGTAATTTTTTTTGTAATAACATCTAATGATTTTATGAGACACACTGCATCACCTCTCACATAGAGTGTTACATATTTTTCACATTCTAGTGTTATTAGTGTGTTATACAGTGCTAATTTAAGATAAGTTACAATTCTCAGAGGATTTTGCCATGATCCACTCTGCTGCATTCTCCTAACCTGCATCATGAAGGTAATTTAATTTCCTTTGATTTTCTTTCCACTCTATTGGTTAATTTTAATTCTTGGACATTTCGCTTCTTTGTTGAACTTCAATGTTAGCTATACTCCTTATCCACTTGAGGAACCCACAAACTTGTGTGAGAACTTTGTGTGAATACTAGGTCATCCATAATTCTGTTTGGAGATTATATTATCTTTGTATAGTTTTATTTTATTTTTCTTTGCACTATTTTTACACAAAGAAAAACAGCTAACTTTTATGCGAAAGCCCTTTACCTGTGTGGAAAAAAGACCTCTAGATCTGGCCCAAATCATGTTTCTATACTGCAGGGCATTTAATCTTGTGCATACTTACTAAATAGAGAGATACAGTGAACAAAATGATACTTTTTTTAAGTAGGCTTCCTCTATCTGGCTGGGGTGGAAGCCAGTTTATCTCCATATCTCTTACATAAGAATCATAAGAGGAGTCGTGTCATGGATCTAATGCATTTGCATTGAATGAATTGAGGTGAGGAAGAGAGTCCATGTATGGCTCTTGTTTGTTTTGCCGATTGTATTCTGGGCTTCCTAGCACCTATTGCTCCCTAAAGTAAGATACAATTTTGTTGTTAATTTGGGGGGAGGGTGGAAAGAAACAAAATTTGGCTTTACATTTCCTTGTTTAATGCCAAATTTGATTCTGTTGAAAAAATTGAAACATTTTGAGTTTTGTTTGACTATCAAGTTTTTTTCTCTTTTGGCAAGGAACATGGGTTGGATAGAGTGACTTGGATAAGTTCTCCCTGATGAGCACCTTGAAACACCTTTCAGTGTGGGAAGTCCTCATCTCTGCTAGAAAGGTGTCCATCCTTATATGTCTGAGACAAAGGCTACCTTTTAAGATATCGCTTAGATCCAGAGTGTTGTTTTCCATTTACTTTGGAGATCATTAATGCTGGGTCTCCACTCACACACTTTTTTTTTTAGCAGTCTGCAGTTTATTCAACATTTTATTTTCTGTGTTCGCTGCTTTTGTACTTAATTCATTAAAGATGTTGCCTGATTTATTTCCACATAATTGTCTTGAATCTTCATTCCAGGATAGTTGTCTTTAATCAGAGAAAATACCTATCTAGCCCTGTGTTCAACTTATATGCAGTGGCCTACCTGATGATGAGGAAGATGATGATGATGATGATGATGATGAAATTTAATTAATTACCCACCTCTCCCTATGACTTGAGGTGGGATACATCATCATTAAAACAAGAGATAAAACACTTTTAAAGGACACACAACAAGATACACAGAGTTAAAATACAAGTTAAAATTGACAGATTAAAATTCACAACTTAAAATTGACAGATTAAAATTCACAACTTAAAATTGACTGGGTAGGCCTGTGGGAAGAGATGGGTTTTCAGTTGTATCTTAAATTCTGATAGCTGATGCTTGTGGGAAGTTTGTAGGTTTCTTATAAAGTGCTCACCTAAACTTAAAAATTAAAGGATGTTTCCAAGTGAATAAAAAACAGGGCTGAAATTTACATTGTAGATGTAAGTGAAATGATTGAAGCCTTCTTCATTTATTTCCCTTCATTTAATTCTACAACCTCTTGAATCTTTTGTGTAGTTAAAAAAAACAGTAAAAGATAAATAAGGCTGGGCAATGCCTAGTCTGAGCAATGATTGCAAAATTTTTGCTTGGACCTTCTGATGTATTACATAATTTTGTCACTTTGACCATTGCTGTTGCTTGCCAACACCATGCATTAAGCTATACCCCTCCTCCCACATTTTTCATTATAATAATATTTTACCATTGGCAATATGATACTGCAGAGGAAAAGGTGCTGTCAGTGATCCTATTAGCTGAAAGGGACTTTTATAATGAGCTGCCCCACACTAAAGACTTTGTCACTGCTGTGTGTGTGTGTCTGTTTGCAGGCTCTCTTTTTAAAGGAAAGAATTTTTATTTATACCTACTAAAACTGAGTTGAAAAAGCATACCCATACTGGTTCTAAAGCACACTGCTGCACATTTTCAATCTGGGGCTCCTCAGCAATTTCATTTTTAGATCAGAAGCTGCCTATAATATTTTTTGGGAGCCAATGGAGGAAGCTGTTCTCTCTGCTGCTTATGTTCTGTTAGCCTCAGGGCAGAGGACTCTATCCATCATCTGATTGAAACAATGTTGTGCATAAGAGAATTGTTGAGGAAAAGTGGACACCATTTTGGACCAGACCAGATTAACCAAATAGACCCTAATGATGTTAAAATATTTCTCCCTGTGTGTGCGTGTGGTTAGAAAGAACAGGTGTATTTCTCTGCTGATGCAGAATGACACTGGTTTGCAAATATAATCCAAAGACAGCCCCAGTAATTGATAGGGAATGTCAGGAACACTTTCTGGGCATTAATATGAAAACTCGCTTGGGGCCAATTGGTTTTGCTTGCTCTTTTAAACATCAATCAAAGTTTTAAAAATGAAGGAAGGAGCTACTAATAAGCTGATTAACAGACACTTTCAAGAATACCTAGGCAGACTGTTTTTGGTGTTATAGATATAGCTAGTGCACACAGGCCAACTAGTTTGCCTCTAAGCAAACTGAAGAGTTGGAAGCTGATGAAAATTACTGAGCTCTAATGTTTCTGAAACTATGTAACTTATATTTTGTCTTGTAGCAGATCAGCCCCTAATCCCATATATTTTGATTCAATGAAAGCTATGATCATTACAGATGAATACCTGAGCATCTGGTATGCAGCACAATGGTCTTTGTGACCTCATTCGTTCAGTCGTTTCTGACTCTTTGTGACCTCATGGAGCAGCCCACACCAGAGCTCCCTGTCGGCTATCACCACTCCCAGCTCCTTCAAGGTCAATCCAGTCACTTCAAGGATGCCATCCATCTGTCTTGCCCTTGGTTGGCCCCTCTTCCTTTTTCCTTCCATTTTCCCCAGCATAATTGTCTTCTCTAAGGTTTCCTTTCTTCTCATGGTGTGGCAAAAGTACTTCATCTTGGCCTCTTCTATCCTTCCCTCCTATGAGCAGCCGGGCTTTATTTCCTGAAGTATGGACTGGTTGGATCTTCTCACAGCCCAAGGCACTCTCAGAATTTTCCTCCAACACCACAGGTCAAAAGCATCTATCTTCCTTCGCTCAGCCTTCCCTAATGGTCTAATACATATCAAATGCTATAGTTCCTCTGTGGCAAATGTGGTTGGCACTTGCTCTTCATATTCTCAGTTCTATGGACCCATGAAAATGAGGTGAGTAGAACATGAAGCTGTCCTAAATAGAGTGTTTTGCAAGACAAGGATTTCTCATGAGAGTAGATTGCCATGATACTTCTGAACAGATAGTGTTGCTTTCTCCACTAAACGGCCTAATACTTTTTTTTTGACTGGGCTATGAAAATGCATAGCTTTTGATGACATTTTCACAACAACAAGACAAAATATTGAAAGTATGAATTGTTTTTTACAAAAGAAAATTAGAAAAAAATACACCCTTAGTAGGGGCCTCCAAGATCTTATTGGGTAGCCTTTGTGACCTCTTAATTCCAACAGCTACCCTCCTCTGCACTATAGGGCTGATGTTCCTTATTTGCATATAATGATCTTTATGGTAATGAATTTGTGACCTCACATAATACTGGAGGCAGATTATTATATGATGGTGTTCTGCACTGTGCCTTATGCACCTGTATAATAATTTGTTGTGAGTGTTCATGTGTGCAACAAGGAGGAAGAGGTGGATAGGTGTAGATTCTGTAGCATAAATCAGAAGATCATAGAAACTCTGAGACTTTAGTTACTTCTGAGAAAGATAAAAGTAAATAACCATTTAATAAGCATAATTATAATACTAGCTAACCATTAATAAACTGCCCAACTCATCTATGGCAAGACTGAAAAATTTAGCATGTGCTAGAAGCTACTATCAGAACTATTTTAGTGGTCACCCATATTTTAACTTTAAAAAATAACAGAAGTCTAAATGAACTTCATGAAAGCCTGTCCTAGACACAGCAGATACTTGTATTTCAACAACATCTGGCATGTGTTCCAATATGGAAATTGAATGCGCACAACAATTGTCATAAGACAGAATGCCAGATGAGAGGAGTTGTAGTATCTCTATTATTGTCAAATATGATGTATTTTACAATATTACCTCTTGTCCCAAAATACATGCCAAGCCTTTATTAAATTACATATTTTATTCTATGGGGAAAACTCATAACTGTATTAAGGCCAAAGTTTAATGAAACCATATAATTTACATTTCATCACATCACATCACAAACCTTTTACTACCAGAACTTCTTGATGTTTGCTTGTTAGTCACATAATTCTCCTGCTGGTGTTAACGTGATGTGAACTGTTTGGCAGAAGGTATCTTGCATTATTTAAAAGTTTCTGTTCTACCCATCCTAATGGCTTCAGGCAACTAACTGTCCTCAGGCTCGACCAGTTCAACTATTCTAGTGCATGCAAATGTATGCATAGTGTGTCCTCATAATTTCTATTGTTATGATAAAAACAGGTTAGACTATTCAACACGTAGGATTTGCCTCCATGATCCAGGAGCCATGATAAAATGTACATATTTAATCTCAAGCTTTGGATCATTTGAAAATATATGTTAGATTTCAATTTGCAATTTGGCCCTGCAAATGCTCATAATTACAGTCAAATGGCCACACATCCCTCAGGTTTATTTATTTTTATTTATTATTTATTATTTGAACTTATATGCCGCCACTCCCCTGGGGCTCAGAGCGGCTTACAAGAACAGGCTAAAATTGAACACAATTTAAAAACAATTTAAAATAATTAAAAAACAGCAATCAAAGATCAAAGGCCCGTCGAAACAGATATGTCTTACATGCCCTGCGGAAAGCTGATAAGTCCCGCAAGGCATGGACTTCAGGTGGCAGAATATTCCAGAGTGATGGTGCCACTGCTGTAAAGGCTCTGCGTCTGGTTGCTGTTAGATGCAAGGTCTTGACACTGGGAATTTCCAACAAATCTTGGTCTTCAGAACAAAGGGATCTCTGGGGTTGGTAGGGGGAGAGGCGGTCCCTCAGGTACATCGGCCCCAGACCATTCAAGGCCTTAAAGGTGAGTACCATCACTTTGAAAGTGATCCGGTGCTCAATTGGTAACCAGTGCAGCTGCAGTAAGATTAGTGTTGTGTGGCATCTCATCGGAATTCCCGCAAGAAGCCGAGCAGCTGCATTTTGTACCAACTTGAGCTTCCGGATCACCGACAGAGGAAGGCCAATGTAGAGGCCGTTACAGTACTCCAGTCTTGAGATGACCATAGCCTGGATCACCGTAGCTAGGTCATCCCTGGACAGATAGGGGGCCAGCTGTCTAGCCTGCCGCAGATGAAAAAAGGCGGTTCTGCTAATGGCGGAGACCTGGGCCTCCATCGTCAGCAGAGGGTCCAAAAGGACTTCCAGACTTTTTACCAATGATGAAGGGTGTAGCGCCTTGCCATCCAGGGTAGGCAGCTGGATATCCCCACTGCCTGGTTGACCCAGCCATAGGATCTCCATCTTTGCTGGATTTACCCTCAACCTACTGGCATGCAGCCATCCAGTAATGGCCTCGAGGCACTGATGGAAACAATCAGGTACAGAGTCCGGTCGGCCTTCCATCTTCAGCACAAGCTGAGTGTCATCAGCATACTGGTAACACTCAAGCCCAAAACTTCGAACCAGCTGAGCAAGTGGCCGCATATAGATGTTAAACAACAGAGGGGAGAGAATGGCCCCCTGAGGAACCCCACAAGATAAAGGGGACCTCTCAGAGACCAGGCCTCCCCTCTCCACTCGCTGTTCACGGTTGTGAAGAAAGGAGGACAGCCAATTTAAAGCTGTCTCCCTGATTCCAACAGCAGCAAGGCGGTGGGTCAAAAGATTGTGGTCGACTGTGTCAAATGCTGCTGTGAGATCCAATAACACAAGCAGCACTGACCCGCCCTGGTCAAGCTGCCATCGAAGGTGATACATGATGGAGACCAGCATAGTCTCTGTCCCGTGCCCTGCACGGAAGCCGGACTGGAAGGGATTGAGATAGAAGGGTTTGAGATAGAAAATGCAGGTACCATGTTAATCCATGTTAACCAAGTTAGAACTTTGGGGGTTTTTTTCTCCAGTTTGCATCTGCACCTGGAATAGGCATTTTGTAAAATTGTAAAAAAAAAAGTCTTAATTGTTTTTTCAAGGCCAAATCCACCCAGTCATTTTTTTTCTCAAAAGAAAGAAACATTGAGCATCATGAAGAGAAAGAGGAGAGACAGTAGCCCTTTGGGGAGCACAGAAATGAGCAATGATGATGGGAGGTAATTATGTGTTGGGAGGAGAAAGGGACAAAAAGGCAGCAGGGACCAGGAATTGAAGAAGAAAATTGTGAGTGGCAGTTGCGCTTATTTTTCACTTCAATCCATGCCTTCCGTATGTCAATGTCTGCAATTTTGAGACATATAATTACATGACTGTAGTTCTCTGTAGTCATCTTTGTGACAGAGTTTAGCACTTGAAATTACAATGGTTATAATATCAGCAGAATTTGAAGAATAATAAATGTTATTGCTTGCCCCCACTGTTTCAAACTCTCATTCTTTTATTTAAAACTCTGGGGGCAGGGGACAAATCTTCTGGCCCTAGAACTCATTTGGCTCCACATTAAAAAATGATGTGAACGAATGAAAGAGAGGGAGAAAACCAAAGAAAAACAAGAAACAATTTTCAGAAATTGTAATCCTCCCCAAAGTTTTGAGATAATAGATGTCTAGGAGAGAATGGAGAGAATTTACAAAATACATTTGCAAGTTGCATGAAACCATAATATGTGCTCTGTACGTTTAAAGAAAAAGAAGTTGCCCTGACACCTTGATCACCCTTTCACTCATCTGATGCGGACAGGGACAGGGCACAACTGTTGGTGAAATGGCATGGCATGTGAAGAGTTCCTTATACAGTTGCTGTATTTCTGTGCTGCTGTTACATTTAGGAATCGATTCTTGCCATACAACCCACAACAACTTCCAAATGCTTTGACACTATTACTTCTTGTTCAGTTCTCCCCAGACAGGGATGAACCAGTGTCATACCCTTCGGTCTAAAAACTTTTCCATTATGTGAAAATTGGTAATGGCTCATCTAAGCTTCCATTTACTGTGTGTTTCTTTGTTTTATGTTTGTACGTTCTGAGGTATGATAATGACCACAATCTGAACTACATTCTGAAATCATATTAAAGACTTGGAACCAAATTATTATTGTTGTAATGAATCATCCTCTGTCCAAATTGTCATTAAGATCATTGAACCTATACAAATAGATGTAAACTGAAAAAGTATGAGAAACATCAATCAAATGAGAAAGGGAAAGCAGTAATCCATACCTTTTCGGTGTTAACTGTATACTAGATGCATGATTTTAATCACAATGTTGTTGGTCTGTAAACTTTGATTTGTGGACACCTAAATTCTTTATGGCAGCCACAGATTCCTGTTTAGTTATGGATATAGGTGATAGACATATGCTGCTTGAGATTATGCATATAAAAATTTTGATATTTGCTGTATTCATGAAATACTGATACTGTATTTCATGAATACAATATCAGTATTTGAATAATGTAGAACAGGGTTACTGACATTACACTGAAAGAGTTGACTATTTACACAGATTTAAACTGTTGACAACGCCAAATTAAGGCATAGATACAACGCATATGTTCACAATTTCTAATATATAAGTATGTTCACACCACATGGGCAAGAGAGGCAGGGATGAACAAAATTTTAGTATCTAAATTCCATCTACATTTTTTCTTTTCTTTTATATTAGATTGCACACTTTATATACTTTTTGTTAATATACACATTTATTTAATGTGAACATTTTCCTACTGACTAAAATGTGTTTCTATGTATTTCCTCTTTGCATGCATTGCTAGTCAACTACATTTTGTTTTGTATGCCTTTCTTGCATATGTGTCAATTTTTCAGAAAAGGTGTGTTTTAATTGTCCTAGTGAAGCTAACAAAAGAAGTTTTCATCCCTGGTCATCAATAAACATAGATCTGCTCTAGTTGTTGAAGACTTACCACCTTGGAATGGAACCATCTTCCAAGCCATATATCAGGAGAGCCATGGTTCTTTTTTGTTTTGTTTTTTACAATAAAGCATAGTTGAGAAATATTTTCTAACGTCATTTGTTTTTTGAACATTCCCAAATTTGAATTTTTTTATCCATTTCATAGAAATAACATGAGATTTTTTATTTTAAAAATGTGGGGGAAAAGTCAGTATGACGGATTGACCAATATAAACCCAGGAGTTTGGCCATTTGGCTGTTAAAAAGGCTAGCTTTGACTCCCCATACATTCAGTGATGTTTCTGGTGCTAAATGAGGGATGTCACTTGCAATTTTATCATACTCCTGCCATCTTTAACAGCTGTACAGCAAGCAGCTATAACATAATCTGGCCACTTCATCACACTAGAGAATAAATCCAATTTAAATCCGGTTTCTGCCTCCTGCAGAATTCTGGGGTTTATAGTTTAGTGAAGGCTCCTCCCTAATCTACAAATCCCAGAATTCTGCAGGAGGGAGGCAGCGACCAGATTTAAAGTAGATTCATTCACCAGTGTGATGAGGTCCTGGAATAGCTGAGCATGAGCAGTGCACATGGATATAAATTTTATTCAGTATAATTTTTTTGATAAAAATTCTCAAATTCCTTCACATTTTGTATGGAACAGATTTGAGATTTACTTTTTTAAAAGTCCCACGATTAACAATTCATCTGCTCCTATTGTATTCCACACAGGAAAAAATGCCTTATTTGCTTTGTTTCTTTGCTTTCACAAAGTTTGTTACCAGTACAAATACAGTTTCTGAAGTAAGCTTCACAAACTTGTGCTACTGACTATGTGATGTGAAGGGGAGGTGATTGTTTGGATTGAGTATGTAATGTGTGGGTGTATTTTGTCTGCACTATGACAATGATAAATCTTCAAACATTTAAAACCAAGGTATGACTTCAGAATTTCTTACACAAAGATGGACCATTTTCTATGACAGATAGCTTTGCCATTTTGCACAACTTTATGTGAAATTATTCTACATAGCTAGCCACTTTTGGCAGAGGTGA
This sequence comes from Anolis sagrei, assembly GCF_037176765.1. Lineage (NCBI taxonomy): Eukaryota > Metazoa > Chordata > Lepidosauria > Squamata > Anolidae > Anolis > Anolis sagrei. Next base: position 71,402,563 of record NC_090024.1, read on the forward strand.
TAATTTCATCTAAGGCAAAACAGCTGATTTATAACTCTGTGTACATTTTTTACAATTCAAGTAAATATGTTTGCCTTTCCAATATTATGTGGATCACTTCCATGAGCTGACCAAGTTTACTTACTCACTTACTTACTTACTTACTTACTGAGGCAATCCCTCATTGTCCGAGGATGATGGTCCTCCAAGTGTAGTATCTTAGTGTTGGGTCTGTATGTAGCTGCGGAGACCTATTCTTGATTTGCATGTTCTTCCACAGTGAGGACATTGGCTTCCAGGTGGAAGGCGGTCCTGGTCAGGGTTGGCTTGACGTGCCTTCCTCTTGGCACATTTCTCCCTTTCACCCTCCATTCATGCCTCTTCGAATTCTGCAGCACTGCTGGTTGCAGCTGACCTTCAATTAGAGCGTTGAAGGACCAGGGCTTCCCAGTTCTCTGTGTCTATGCCACAGTTTTCATGGTTGGCTTTAAGCCCATCTTTAAATATCTTTTGCTGTCCACCAACATTCCATTTTACATTCTTGAGTAGGAAGTATAGTAATTGCTTTGGGAGATGGTGATTGGGCATTCAGACAATGTGTTGAGTCCAGTGGAGTTGTTGGCATAGGAGCATCGCTTCTATGCTGGTGGGCTTTGCTTCTTCCAGCATGCTGACATTTGTCCACCTGTCTTCCCAAGAGATTTGCAGGAATTTTTTTGGAGGCAATGCTGATGGATTCATTCCAGGAATTGAGTGTGATGTCTGTAAGCAGTCCATGTTTCTCAGGCATATAGCAGGGTTGGGAGGACAATAACTATAAACAAGCACCTTGGTATCTCCATGAATGTTCTACTTCATTCGGAAAAAAGCTGCACACGCAGAGTTCAGACACTGTTGTATTTCAGTGTCAATGTTGACTTTTGTGGTGAGGTGGCTGCCAAGGTAGTGGAAACACCATTAAGCTGTATTTCTGGCATTGCAGAGGGATTGGCTGGTGACTGCTGGATGTTCAATGAGAGGCCAAGCTTCTCGTATACTTCTGCAAAGGTGTTTAGAGTGGCTTGTAGGTCTTCTTCTCAATGGAGGTCTATAATAGATATTGTGACCTTGGTTTTGACTTTCAGTCTGTTGAGGTTAAATAGCTTACCATATGTCCTATAGATGATTTCCACTCTGGTAGGAAGCTTCCCACCAACAAGACAAAGTATCATAGCAATGAAGATGGAAAATAAGGTTGGGGCAATAACACATCCCTGTTTGACACCTGATTCCACCTTACATGGGTCACTTTGGATCCATTGCTATCCAAGACTGTTGCCATCATGTCATGATGGAGGAGCTGCAGAATGTTCACAAATCTGTCAGTGTGCCTGGTTTTTTTGGAGGTCCAGAGAGCACTGCAATTCACTGTGTCAAATGCCTTTGCAAGGTTAATGAATGCCATGTACAGAGGTTGATTATGTTCCCTGCATTTTTCTTTGGAGCTGCCGTGTAGTAAAGATCATGTCCACTGTTCTTCTGGAGGGAATCCCAGAATCCCATTCTGGGATTCTGGGAGGGTGTCTTCTGAGAGAGGTAAAAGACATATTTACTCCATAGGCATCATTCTGATCAATTGCTTTCTCTGCATCTTCTTATTTGACTGAATTGACTGGTGGAATGAAGTCTTCAATAATTTAGGTAAAGAGCATATAAAATAACTGACACAATTAATAGGTTTCATAACTAGAATCTGGAAGAGGATTCTAAGAATGGTTCTCTCTATATACATACATACATACATTTACAAGATTTCATACAGATATTACCATATTTTAATGGGAGGAAAATAAATGGGAAAAATATGTGGAATTTATAATCCAAGAACTTTCCGAAGGACTAATTACAATCTTCTACCTTTTTATAGATCTACATAGAGCAAATATAACCAGTTGAATCTGTAGGAGAAATAAATATCTGAAAATATTTGAAACATAGCTGAACATGTGTTTCTCAAATGTAAGGAAATGTTGGCAAGGAGCATCCAAAACTGATAGTAATTTCCACAGATTGCATTTTATTACTGCACATGGTATTTTTATGCACATTGCATTATTCTTTGCATAGAAAAGAAAATGTTCTGCATAGGAAATAATGTTTATATGCACAATTATGTTCCACACAGAAAATGCTGTTTCCCATCCCAGACTTCAACAAAACTCATGACTGAATGTCCCTAGCTGCAGTCTTTTCTGTGTTGGGAATAGTAATTTACATGCAGAAAATATCATTTATATGCCTAAACTGCTGTTTTCTGTGCAAAACATGTAATGGGTTGCTGTGAGTTGCTAGGAGAGAATGCTGCTGGAACATTATTTATTATTTATTTATGAACACGTGTACCTCGTCGTTCTGAACCCCCTGGGGGGACTCAGGGCAGTTTCCAATTGGCAGCAATTCAATGCCACAATAAATACATAATAAAAAAAAGCAATCAATTATAAATAGTTAAAAATATTAAACAATACAATTAAAAACTCCTAAGAATTACCACTTTAGTGGCCCGTATTAGCCAAAAACTAGTTGAATGCTCCATCAAACTTATCCATAATCCATTTCCAATCCATTCTCAATACTGTTATTGTCATTGTCCACTTAATTATCCAAAGGCCTGGTCCCACATCCATGTTTTTAACTTTTTTTCTAAAGGTGAGGAGGGATGTAGATGACCTAATTTCCCCAGGGAGTGAGTTCCAAAGGTGGGGGGCCACCACCGAGAAGGCCCTGTCCCTCGTCCTCACCAAGCGTGTTTGAGACAGAGGTGGGGCCGAGAACAGGGCCTCCCCAGAAGATCTTAAACTCTGAGGTGGGACGTAGAAGGAGATACGTTTGGACAGGTACACTGGACCGGAGCCGTATAGGGTTTTATTAATCAAGACCAGCACTTTGAATTGTGCTTGGAATTGTATCGGCCATACAGTCCGAAAAACTCACAGCAACCCAGTGTCTCCAGCCATGAAAGCCTTTGACGATACATAACATGAAATTTTTATACAGAATAGACCTTGAACTGTAACATTCTTATGACAAGAAAATTGATAACATTGCTTTTTTTTCTTTAAAAAAATAAGCGCAGAATTGCAGCCCTAGCCAAACATAAATACATCTAGATTATTCTACTGCAGATGAAAGCGAATTCGGAATTGTACAAATTTGATCCAGAAGTCTAGGCAACCATCCAAAACAGATGTGATTATGCTTAGGGTTGAAGAGAGAATTAGGTTTTTTTTAAAAAAAAAAAAATCTTTTTCTTCTTTTCTCATTATTGTCAGTTGCAGAATCCTTCTATTGAAAGGAAAAAACATTAGATCTAGACCATTATCGTTAATATAGTGTCGTATCATTTCTCATAATATTGAATATAAATGGTATCTTATAGACAGTAGTAGTTCATTATCTGTCATTTCTTAACATAACACTTATGGTATATTCCTTAACCAACTTTACATGGACATCATAATTTATTTAGAATTCTACTGCATACAAAGACATCTTGTGATTAAATGGTAAATAAAAGCAGACTATAAATAGACAAGCTGCCAGGTATGTCTGAGGATTTTGTAAGAGAAGAAAATGATATGACGTACTTTCTTTGCAAAACACTTCTCTCCTGAGGACAGCATGCCATCTCTCCTACTTAGTATCTCTTCTTTCCTTCCCACCCATCTGCCTATCAGGTCCTGAATTTATTTTCTGTTGCTCTCTAATTTAGATTGGAAGCTCCTTAGGGCATGGACCTTGTCATACTCCATGTCTTTAAAGTGCTGTGCTTTACCTCTAGCACTAAATAAATAATAATAGGATATGCCGAATCAATTTAGCAGCCATCTCAATTTGCAGTGAAGGTTCCCCCATGCTTTCCAAGGCACACAGCCCACTCCTTTTTGGCATTTGCTGACAATGGAGAGGAATGAATATAAATCCCTGTCTCTCAGCCTTGTACTGGAGCAAACATGCTCATTATCATCCCAGTTGGCAGCCAGTTTGAGCCAGTCTAGTCAAATCAACTTTTTGCTCATTTTCGCCTACATTCAAGTCATCTGGGTTGATTTCTCTAGATTTAACATTTGTGGTTCTCTTGGCACTCCTCTATTACTAAATAGTTCCAGTTCTGAAAAATGAAAAGGTCAGTTTTTAGTAATAGCTGCTTATGTTACAAAGCAATTTGAAAGTCCTGTTTCAAAAGTGCAAATGTTTCAGTTACCCAGTCTACTCTCGTCTAAACATATGATTGCTGGAAGAAGCGTTAGTGTGTCAAGGGAACATGTTTCTGAATAAGATTGAGGTTTTAGCATTTCCTGTTGTCACATCTCTAGCATGGGATGAAACATAGTGATATCAGAAGATATCTTCTTGAACTATTAGAATGTGAAATTCGGTCATGATGCAAGAAAGGTGACCTACTGCATGGATACAAAAAAATAATACGTTGGCACAACTTTGAGGCATGTATTTAATGCAGTGACACTACATAATGCAATGTAGATTACTGTACATTGCCTTAAAAATGGGAGAGAACATAAAACAAATACTTCCTTACTACTGACTATCCTGACTGTAGCTTTTAGATGTTAAAGTCCAAAATATCTGGAGAACCGTTTTTCCCCATCTCTGCTGTAGAATACTTGGAATATCATTTCTGGTCATAACAATTTCATGGGATGTTTTTCTTTTGAGAAAGGATAGAGAAGAAGCCAAACAAAAATATCAAATGGTTGTCTCATATGAGATTAGGTTCAAATGTTTGGAGGTGTTTTTTTTCTTTAAGAAACAACATGAGATTCATAGAGGTATATAAAATATGCCATGGAACAAGAGGATTGGGAGAGCTTTTATTTTTCTCCTCTAGAAAAACCCAATGAAAATGAATGGTACAATATTCAGAACAAACAAGAAGGTCTCCTCCAGATTGTATCCATTTCACCACTGTCCTCAGTCTAAGCAAGGTGGTGTCCTTATTCTGGTACTTATGTAATGCTAGAAGTTTGAGTACAGAAGGCAGATTAATTCCATCCCCATAGCTACTAGGCTTGTGCAATCTCTGTAAATTTTGACCCGTTTCATTATCCTGTTTTTGGAAACCTCCCAAAATTGAGAGGGCAGGTATCTGTTTTCGCTCTGGAGTGTCAAAAGATCTATTTTCTATCAGCCCATTATTGTGGGGAGGGCTTCTCAGGCTCCCCTTCCCATCATTTTAGGCATTTAAGTAGTTTCTACTCTACAGGAGAGGATCTTAGCTGCAGACATTCACACACTTTAAGGAGGCTTCTTACCTTTTTCTACTCTAACAGGCAGGGTCCTGTGCTTTCTCTCCTGGGCTTGTATGCCACACACACTCTTTCCAAGGCAAAGAGGCAAGTACTCTGTTTCTTGCTCTAGAGGAGAGGCACTTGGTTGCAGGCAGGTATCCTGCACTTTCTCTCCTGGGCTGTACCATGCCACCAGCCATGCACACACTATTTCCAAGGCATTTTAAGGTGGCTTTCCACTTCCAGATAAGGAATTGTGATGACCTCCAGGAAAAGGAGAGTAATTTTCAGGGAATGAAGGCTTTCCTTTTTGCTGGGGGATTAATAAAAAAAGATTACATTGTAATGCCGAAAAGCAGAGGAGGAATCGAAATTGGCTCCCGCTTGTTTTTTGTGTCAGGCAGGTTTTCGTACCAGGAGGGTCCTTACCGTTACAAGCTCCCAAAGTACCAAAAATACTGAAAGAAATGGAGGAAACAGAAGAAACAAATTCTATGCACAAGTATAATAGACACTACTCTCATGAAAGGCACTGCAGACTACTTCAACCAGAGAAGTCAGCCATAGCAGAGCACCTGATGAACCAGCCTGGACACAGCATATTATTTGAGAACACAGAAATGCTGGACCACACCAACAACCACCATGTCAGACTACACAGAGAAGCCATTGAAATCCACAAGCATGTGGACAATTTCAACAGAAAGGAAGAGACCATGAAAATGAACAAAATCTGGCTACCAGTATTAAAAAACTCTAAAATTACAACAGCAAAACAGCAGAGAGGAAACAACCAGGCACATCTTAACACCTCTCAACAAAAGATTTTCCCAGGCTCAGGCAGGCCTTCAAATGCTAATGAAGGTGGTCAGTTGAAACATTCACACCTAGCTCTAGCAGAGAAGAGCTCTTTGCCCCACCCCAGCCACTCCACAGATATATAAACCCATTGTCCTATTTCCAAAAGACCTCACTACCTCTGAGGATGCTTGCCATAGATGCAGGCGAAACGTCAGGAGAAATGCCTCTAGAACATGGCTCTATAGCCTGAAAAAACCCACAAGAACCTAATGATTCCAGCCATGAAAGCCTTCGACAATACATTATTATTATTATTATTATTATTATTATTATTATTATTATTAATTCAATAATGTCCTCATTGAAGTATTACATCCCTACTTTAACAATTATGAAATCTATGATCCAGCATTTGTGTATATAAGTTAACATAATTTTCAGCTACAAGCCTTCGACAATGCACTACTCTCATTGTTCATCTTTCATGTCCTGCAGTTTCTCAGGTTGTTCCTGACATGAAGAAAAAAAAAAGTCCTCCTCTCTTTGAAGCAGCGGCTTGCTCAGCTCTTCTATATGCCTTGAGTTTGAAAGAAAAGGAGGATAATATTAGTAATATTGTAAATTGGAAGGTTGTAGGGAAATATGATGCATATATTCTGTTTTATTATATTTATTTACCGTATTATTATAAGTGTCTTATATAACTTACCACATAGAGTTTTGTTAAGTTGGATCAGGCTTTGTTATTTGGTTCAGTATGGTGATATGGCCTAAGGGGTAATCAATAAAATTTATTATTTCTTAGTAGCAATAACAAATACATATAAATAAATAAATAAATAAATAAATATCTGCTTGGCTGAACTAAGTGGCAGCCAGCTTCTATGCATATAATGGATGTGGCACCACATTTTCCTCTGACCTAGACATCAAAGTGTCATTTGATGACCCTGGTAACATGAGCTATATTGAGGACATTCTGAACTTCTTCTAATACTAAAATATGCAAAACTGAAAAACTAATATATGTTCAACATGTTAAAACAAGTATGTTGAAACTTGTGTTCAATAATTCAAAGTTCCAGATTTTCCTTCTCCTGGCTTTTTGTGCTCTTATTGATTTTCTCCTTCCTGCTCCAGAGACCCCTGACTATTTATAACCATTTCTAAGTGTATAAGACTCTGAAAGCAGGCGATCCCCTCTTATTTTAATAGAAACATCTCTCCATACATATCCTGATCAGTGGATGAAAATTATAGAGTTGACATAATGTCCAATTAAGGTGCACAAGTTAAAGGCAGGATTGAAATCATTGAAATCATCGCTGCTCTGAGTCGCCTTTGGGCTGATATGAGCGGGGTAGAAATAATGCAAATAAATTTAACACTATGTATATTGGAACAGTTGGATAACAGTCCTAAACTGTATATAATATATGGCTGTTTATATATACATATATGCTTAAAGGCACTAGATCCTGTCTGATATTGGAACCTAAGCCGGGTCAGCCTTCTTCAGTATTAATATCACTGCTACAGTATATTTTTCAGAGGAAGAAATTAGCAAACTGCCTCAGAGTATTCCTTGCTTAAGAAAACCCTATGAAATTCATGGGATTGCTGTAAAATGAATATGTATGTGCACACAAACACATCCGCACACACTTGCTGCATGAAGGGGTACAGTTTAGAGAAGCTGTTAGTACAAGCACAGTGTATTTCTCATCACATATAATTATTCCAGAGGTACAATTATATGTTTAATTATATGAAGCACAGTCAAAATTCTAAAAACCATTCCTTTCCATCCTCTTTGCATAGTTAAAACTTCAATATCACAAGGTACCGGTCTTTGAACCCTTGCAGAGAATCTTGTCCACTCCAGGTAAGATTAGTTCACTGACATATAAAAACTTAAAACAGTCCCCCTAGCAAAGCACATCAGACAAGCACAATCATATGAGGATGAACAGACATCAGATAATCTATACTGGCCCAGTATGCTTATAAGATTTGAGGGGAACAAAGTTTATCCGTCTGCAATATTGATCTGAAAGAAGATACAATTCCATCTTGTACCGTGAAAAATGTGCATATGAAACTCATCATGGCAGGTTTAATGAATATGGCAGTATCTGTCATCCCTGAAGGATGGGGAGGAAGGTAGGATTATGCTTGAAACCCCAAGTCTCTTGAGATTAAGTGTGCTCAATAACTTGCTAAGCTTCAGCAATTTATTATTTGGGAAAGTACTCCATGACATGACATGATTAAATTATTCAGTCAATAATGCAGAGTTAGCTTTTGTCATGAATACATTTGATGATATAAAAACACTCAATGACCTATTTATCATATTGCTTACCCCTTGATACATTGCAGCTGTTGTCACTGGCCCATTTCCCCCCTTAGCTTTAAAAGCACTAATTAATGCATGACAATGATGCATTAACAGCAATAAAAGTGTGCGAGTTAGTTGACGTATTTAGAATGTGACTGAATAAGCATTTACTAACACTGTGATCTGGTTTTATCAACCATTGCAGAATGGAGTTTAAGACTATGGGAAGAACCATATTGTTAAGAGATAAATGGCCCATCTAATTATATGTCTTTTTTGATGGTTGCCAATGCAGCTGGATGGGAGAATAATGTAGTTCATGTAACATTATGGAAGAACATTACTCCCTTCCATAAATCAGATGGTGGCTCAAATAATCTTCTAATTATTTACCATCTTATGAAAGGGAAGCACTTATTATGTTTCCAGTAGATATTATGTACTAGTCCTAATATCCTACTTTGCTTGTAGAAATGACCCAAGGGAATTCCTTTTCATTGGACAGCTTTCTGTATAACTTACAGTGAAAAATGGAAAAGTGTTCAGTATGCTTTCAAGGCAACATTTTGGGAAAGCAGTATTTTGTATGGAATAAGTTTGACTGCAAGGGATCACAAAGATAATTTTAGAGCAAAGTGGTTTGATTATGTTTGATGTCTTTGAAGCTGTAAGACTTTAGTACAGGAATGGATGTTTGTAACAAACCTACTGAAGTCAGCTTGTACAAGGTCTCCCTTGAAGCAAACCTTACTAACTGAAAAAAAAATCATGAATTTCTAAAATCTGACTTGTTTGATTTCTTAACTAGCCTTCAGTCATAGTATTAGAAGTAGAAATGAATGCCAATGTACATTAATACAAATTAAATGCAGGGTTCTGGAGAAGGAAACCATATATGGAATGAATACACATGGTCATCTATAGCAGACTTGCATGAAGAGATACTAGATTGGACCTGCATAAGCTTTTATTGTGTCCCTATGGGAGAGGTATACATGCCTTCTAAACCATACACCTATCATGCCACATGAAATTTCTTATTAAACCTCTCTCAGTTCTCAGACCTAAAGGTTTTGTTTCTAGGACAGAGGAAACAGGTTTTATTTTTCTCTCTACCTTAGAAGTCTGACAAAGCATAGAGCAGAGACTGCCATCCCATGGGTTGCAGGTGGCTTCTATCAGTCTTTGATGTCTCTGACATTCCCTTGTTGCCCAATTTGCCACTGTGCCAGCAGAAAAATGGTGGTGGGTGGTGGCAACATAAAGTCATAATTTTATTTGGAATATTATCCAGAATGATCACACTGTTAGTGGATTCACAGAAGCGTGATTCTGTTCTAACACAAGGTGAAAGCTCCTCAGGTATGTAACTTGCTTTCAAAGGAAATGCCTTTCTTTTTTAACAATCCAGCAGTACAGTGGTGATAGAATATGGTCCTCATGGATTGTAAGGACAATATTGGATCCCAGGGCCAAGCAGTTGTGCTCTCCTTTTAGTTGCCACCCTGTTCTTTCAGTATAAATATTTACCTTGATAACAGGGAATTTCTAATGGTACAGAAGAATGAAGAGGCAGAACAAGTCAATCAGATGGCCATTTAGTTACGAAAGTTTCGGGGGTTTTGGTTAGTTACTTTTTATTACTTTAAATCTAGAGTCTTGCCAAAGGAAGAGATTGAAAGCCAGCCTACATCTGTCAGTTCTTATGGTGGTTGCTTTAGCAATTTCATGTGTCAAAATAATTGTGCTGTAGAAACTCACAACTTAATGAAAGCTGTATTTGGGGGTGACTGAAAAGTCTTCGAAAGAGTTGCCATTATAAAGCAATATCCTTCTTTCATGCTGAGAAAATCTTCTGCTTCCCTGCTTTCAGGCATCTTGAAGTTTCTTAAGTGCCAAAAGCTTTCAGAGATTTTCATGACAAGTGACCCACACTTTATGCCCTGTGACAAATTGTCAGCTGGACAATTTAGACTGCTAATCCATAAAAACCAGTATCTTTGTCACTGCTGGCACATACCTTATTCCTTTCAATAGCATATACAAAACCAGATTCCTAATTGATAATACTGTTCAAAGTCAACAGGCCCCGAATGCTTCAATCATTCAGAATATTTTAATGATGTTCCTCAACTTGAACAAAGATGGTTCAGTCCCAGACAACCTACTCTTTCTAAGATTCTTAGTTCAGATTGTTAGCTTGGACTGAAATACGGATTAAGTATTTGTTTCCCAGTATCCAATTATTAACTTTGGAGGCTGTCATTTCTGCTGATAAGGGAAATAGGATACAAAAATTCAGAAGGTTATTTTTAGTGAAAGAAAATCCAGCAAGAATTCAAGTTCCATGCAAAAGGAAACAGTGCAAAAGAGAGAAAAAACAAATAGCAATAATAACGGTGAGAATGCTAGTGAAATAACCAGGCTTCCATCAATATTATTTAGATAATTATGTCTCCAGGAGTCAGTGGATTGCTTCTGTCTTCCTTATATAAACACATGCACCAATCCTTGATGGTGCTTTTCCTGCATGATAGGTGGTTGGATTAAATTACTCACAAGGTCTCTTTCAATTCTATGATTCTATGATTGTTGACCTTTTATTTTGGAGTAGAAGCACAGTTTGTCCCCTCAACTAATGGATCAGATGATATTTATTTTTAAGATACTTATACATTACCCAATATCATAAGTAATCAAGGTGGCATACATGCAGAATCAGTACACATTTTTTAAAAAAAATAGAATGGTTTTGATAATTTAAATGGACTAAAGGCATATTTTAAAAGTTGACAAGACAAAAAAGGGATGAGACGGCAAAAAGCCATTTGCATAAACATTTTGGAACAAATATCTTAGGCATAAAAGGGTTTTATAAATAGTTATATTTTATACGGGGCATAATTGAAATTAGTATTTACACAAATCAACATTCCACAGTTGTGGTGCTACAACCATGTCAACCTTTTCTATATCACCACACAAAAGATTAATTTAACTAGTTGGACACCAAAGGTGGATATCATGGAACTCCATCCTGAGGTGGCAAACGTACAAAGAGGCACATGTATTGAGGTCCCAAAGTATTTAAGGCTCTCTAAGAACATAGATGTCATCACAAGAATCTTGAATTCAAAACCCCATAAAATGTTTAGGATGCCTACGGGGTTTTATTCAAATAATGTTTGTATGTCACAATCAACACTTGACATTTCAACAAAATAGGATTATTTCCAAAATATTGCCTGGGCCTTTGCTCTTGTTAGATCCCTTTGCCTTTTACTAAAGTAATAAAATCAGGAACATGGTGGAATCACGTAATGTAGCTATTTAAAAAAGCCATGCTAAATTTCTCTGAAGATTTAAGACATGGCATAAAGTGGATTGTAACAATTTACACATATTGTTTTCATGGAGATGATGTTCTTCTCATAAACTTGCTCACTGGGAAATTGAGTGCTCTGGAAAAGGGAGCACCATGGATGGATTGCTGTGCAGCGCCAAGAGGTATTCAACTAAAAGAGCTTATTGATTTGTGTTTGAACTTTGAAAAGAAACTTCCAAAGACACTGGGTTTTTTTCTCTGCTCTGTGTGCAACAATTCATGGAGCATAACCTTACAAACTATATGTCAGTAATTCAACACATCAGCATATAAAACATAAACAAAGAATAAACATTCAATTAAAAAGAGCACCTTTGTTCATCTGGCACAACAAAACTCTTATCCAAGAAAAACAATGATGTTAATCTTTGAGGATCCGCTGCATGGTAGAATCTAAAATGTTTGATCTTTTTGACTCCATTCTCTTTGCACACCCACAACATACAGACTGAGATACTTTGATCCTTGGGACAGAGAGTCTTTATGGTGTCCCCAGCCTGAATAATAAAATACTATCAACAAGAAGACATAAATTAAATCATATGACATCAGCACAATCTAGTGTGTGAGGCTGGGTGGACCATGTGAGAGTAGTATCAAAGCAACCATACTGGCTGTAATGACAAAACTTCAAAATACTAGATGCTTGTGCCTTTTACTTTTGTTGTTTTTTATTGTTCAAATATCTAAACCATTTCACATTGTCAGCATATTTACCTTTCGATAAGATGACATTGGTAAGTATGTGTACAGTTAGCCATATTTAGAAACAAGGATGATTCCAAAATTCACTTCATGAATATTTCTTTATTGATTGACATAGTTCCATATTGCCGCATATTCTTTCTGAACTGAAATTCTGCATTTTTATAATGGAATAATAATAATAATAATAATAATAATAATAATAATAATAATACCAAAGATTATATTTCAATACAGAAACAGAAGTGTGTGATGCATAGCAAAGAGCACCAAATAAGTAGTAAAAGAATGGAAGGAGGGGAAAGAGTTGATCCTTTCTGCATGGAAATGTGTAAGCATTTCAGTTGCTCATTTTCCATGTGTGTGTTAGTGCAAATTGCTGTTTTCTATATGGCAACTGATGTTTGCTGCAAAGGAAAACAAATATTTCTGTGCAGCTCCCAATTCATATTCACACATCTTGAAGAAGGGTGATTTGGAATTTATTCAGCTAAGAAATGGACGTGTGTTGTTGTGGTGCTGGTGGGGGGTGAGGTGTATGATTAAACAATATTTCTAGAAATATGGTGTGATTGCTATTCCAACACATGGGCTTCTATCACTTACTTTGCCCTTTTACTTTCCAGATCCCTCTATAGACTTGGTTTTCTAGACTAAAAATGACCTCTGTACAAGACAAGTAGTGTGTTTATCAGTGATTTCATGTAGAAATGTGTGGCCAGTTCTCCTTTTCAGTTCTTAAATAAAACAAGCATAGTTACAGAAAATAAAACAATTAAGCAGGCATTATATAGCAATTACTTTAAACATGATTTCCTAAATTATTACCACATTCCCAGCTCAAGATCTTATCAATCTTATCAATTCCTCTCTTCCTAACTGGCCTTTGTCCTGTTCTGACTGTCCTAACACTTTTAGGGCCCATCCAGACAGTACCTTTCTCCCAGGAGCTTCCACAGCAAACAGGAGGGTGGCCAGACACCGTTCCTTGTAAATGTGGAATCAATCACTACAAAAGGCAAAAACTATGTGATTTCCAGGTGAGGAAATATCATGGTTTCAAGCCAAATATGCAGATCTTCACATGTCTGTATGTCCCTGCAAGTGCACAATCAAATTTGTCTGGACAGATGGCCAGGTAGCCAGGCTTTAAGAAGTGTCAATAATTACAAAGTTCTGTTCCTGGCTTGAAAGTGTGTGTTCCTGTATGACTGTGCAGTGCTGACTTGGACAGAAGTGGTCCTACCCTGTAAACATTTTTTGTGTGGCAGATACTTCATGAAACATGTGGAGGACACAGTTTATTTGGCCAGGACAAAGAACGGAACTTTTTCAATGATTCGCTGCAGTGATTTTCTGCATATCTGCCTATCCGCATCTTGAGAATAAACCACCGAAGTTTCCAGTGAAAGTCTTGCAGTGGCCATCTTGGGAGTCTCTAAATCCTGCAACAAAGTATCCAGTCTGGACAATGGAGGCAGAAATCCTGAGACTATATGTGAACCTCTTCTGAAGTCCTGGGATTTTTGGCCCTCGTTTAAAACCCATGATCTAGTGCTTTCTGGAAGTGCCCTTAGAAACAAATCTTTGTGGATGCATCTACATTGTGGAATGCTGCTTGACACCACTTTAGCTGCTATGGCTCATGCTAAGCAGTCATGGGAATTATAGATTTTCAAGACTTTTAGCCATCTCTGCCAAAGAGTGTTGGTGCCTCACCAAATTACAATTCCCAGGATTTCATAGCATTAAGCCATTACAGTTAAAATGGTGTCAGATTGCATTAATTCTACAGTGCAGATGCACCCTAGGTTGCAAACTTTCCTCCTATGGGCCCCCCTTCACACCAATCCATGAAATTTGATTGACTCGTTCTAGTTAATCTTGTTCACTTCACCACTTCACATATGGGATTTGAATTGAATTAATTGACAGGAATCAAAAGCTTTCCTCGTGCATCAGGGTAATGGTCTTCAGACATGTTTAAGAAAATCCAGGCATATCTCTTCTGTTAATTAGAAGTTCTCTGTGTAACCACCTACATTCTACATTCTAGTGCTTTCTGAAGAAGGAGTTGGGGGTGCAGGATCCTTTCAGCATGAAAGGAATTCCAAACCAGACATGAATGAGGAGTATTGCATAATTGACTATGAGTTTCTCCTCTTCCATTTTTCAAAGCATCTCCATCTCTGTGTTTTCTGGAACTGTAAAGATTAGGTGCCCTATACAGAGAAGTGTGGGGAGGAAAAGGAAGAGAGAGAGAGAGCACAAAGAACAATCTTACACACACATCATCAAACTTTCTTTGAGGCATTTACTGTGTTCTACTTTATAATTGCTGAGACTGCGTATAGTTGCAATAGGTGAGAATTATTATTGAAAATGGATTCTGCATTTCTCACCAACACTGACACTCCTGCTCCTTTCACTGTGAAGTGATAATTACAGTTTCAGAACAAAATGAACTCAAAAGAGACCTGTAGGGCAGGTGTTTATAAGGGAATGTGAACGGGTCTTTTATAAACAGTGAAATGGGTAGCACACTACGGTACAGGTTCTACTCTCATCTTTCCTACATATCACGTACATACTCATGAATAGATCTGCTCCGTTCACTTCTTTTGCTTACAGCACAATCCTGTAAAACTAGAGTTCATGAATGGATGATTTCTTCAGTTACCCTTTGACTAAGGCATCACATTTCTGGCTATGGAAAAGCTATGACTGCACCTTGTGCTTAGCACTTCTTATGGATAATGAGAATCACAAGACCGGAAGTGAGGCAAGGCCATGACACCCCAGAGAAAAGGTGGTTGTGTCACTCTGCAATGAATAACTTAAAATAACTGCTTTGAAGTGAGTTTGGCGTTTGTATAAGTGGGATTTTTCTTTTTAATCTAGCTGCAGCTATTCAAGATGGAACCAATGACCCATAGACACAATTCAAGATCATTTTAATGGTGAATGTAATGAAGCAAAGATTGGACTTTTTCAGATTTCTCTTGGCTGACTCTAGCCATAAAGCAAAAGTAAACAAATAAATCATGACATACAGGACTTTTATTTTGTTGGTGAGGGTGATAGAGCACCTTCAGAAATATACCCAAAGGAGTAGGAGGAGAATGTTCTTTGTATTGAATTTGCCATGTGTTCCGTGAATGCCATGTGTTTGGATATTTGCAATGGACTGCCTACTGTGGGCTGAGCAGCATATACTTATCCAGTTCAAAGACTGGTACTGCATGTATTCATTACAATATGTTCTCCCTAGTCTTCTCTATCCCTAGTCTTGTATAAGGTTGGAACTTTATATATTAAGTATAGGAAACATGTAACCTGCATGTTCCATTTGTTCCACTGGCTATTCTTGCAATGGTGTTGTTGGTGTCCTCATCAAGACAAGTGCTTCCGACACATTCTGACAGTGTTCTGCATCACAGAATACTGCAGCAGTTGTTGGATTTCAAAGCAGTTCTTGTGGTGGGAATCTTGGTAGTCATACCTAACATTCCAGTATAACTTCCAAATTTTGGTGATGCAAAAAGCAGTATAAATTTTGATCCCCCCTCTAGAAAATCCCCCACTTCTACTGTATCTGGAAAGAAGCACTACTAAACTCAATAGGATTCACTTCTGAGTTGTTCTGTAAGTTGTGCTATAAATAACAAGAATTTAATATTTGACACAAAGAGAGCAGTGCTCTCTACTTTGGAGGATGCTGACCCTGAAGCGAGTTCATTGACCATATTGGTGCTTTGGCCTAGGAGGAAGAAGGAAAACAATATAATTGTCTGTGTTCTCAGTGTATAAGATTCTCTTTAGTTTGTCCTGGTATTTCTGTTGTACATATATTATAGCAGTGGTTTAGTGGTTTTACAATTCTTTGGGTTTTATTGAAGATCTGAGTCTTCATTGTCTAGTAAACACAGGCATTAATAGCCACTTGAGATTGTCAACATTGTAACTGTAGGACGGTATACAATATTATTGCATTTCAGGGTAGATTTATGTGCCACGTTCTGTACATTAAGTAGAACATGAGCAATAGCATTTCCAAAACAATATTTGGACATTCTGTTCTGTTGGCAACATTGGATCCAATAAATTATACCCTTGAGTTTATTCTCTACTGTTGCTTTAGAAGTGTATGGCAGTATAACATTCTTTCATCTTCAGGTAAAGGAATCTTTCAGGTTGCCAATATTATTTTTGCTTTCTTAATTGGGTCTAGGAAAAAGAAGAGTTGTTTTGTTGCATACTTAGAATCATCATCACCATCACAATCTATCATTAAAACATCTCTCTCAAAAAAAAGCCAGAGAGAAAAATGTACCAAGGCATACTAAAAAAATGATACATAAAATTAAAGATTATAAGAATACACAATAAATGTGACAAAGTGTATTTTTATCTTTTCACACTTTTTAGGGTTCCCTGATGCCTTGATTTCTGTACTTTAAATGAAAAGTAGAAATCAGATACCTAAATATCTGAGGTATATGAATTATATATACTTATATTAGCCAACCAATTGTATAAGGGAAATAGTGTCTATTCCAATGAGTAAACAATTTACAGATCAGAATATAGAGATGTGGCATGGGGAATGGTGACACTTCAGAAGGTTTAGAGCTGAATTGAAGAAGCATTTGTGTCTGACATAATTTTATAATGTTGTGAATTTTTCATTACATCAACCAAACAGGATAACAAGTCTGTGTTAATGGAAAACTATATTCAACTCCTACTTTATTGAATGCTACACAACTTTGAACACATTTTTCATGTAAAAAGCACAACATTATTAAAAGTTACACTTCAGGAACTTTTCAAAGTTTGCCTTAGGATAGTGAATTACCATATATTCCGGAGTATAAGACGACTGGGCGTATAAGACGACCCCCAACTTTTCCAGTTAAAATATAGAGTTTTGGGATATACTCACCATATAGGACCACCCGTCTTCTGCCTCCTCCTCCATCTCCTGCACCGCAAAGGAAGGAAGAGAAGGAGAGAGGCCTATACTCAACACTTCTCTGAAACTATTTCAAAGTAGTTCTATGCATTTTTTTTCTTCATTAAATTCCTTACCATGACACAGTTTGTATATTCTGGCATTTACTGTATAATGTTACCTTCTTATTATAGCATGCATAAGTGACATAACAGTTGCTTAAAAATTAATTAAGGAATTGCATTACTTGTTATCAGCAGTTTTACACCAGGAAAGAACTGTTAATACAACTTAATTTGCAAAACAACAATTTCATTGTGAACATTGAACCAAACTTGGCATAGAGAACTCCCATGAGCAACAGAGAATACTGGAGGGGTCTGAGGAAAACGGACCTTGGCATTTGGAGCTGCTGGGATTTATAGTTCACCTGCAATAAATGAGCATTCCGTACTCCAGCAGCAATGGAAGTTAACCAAACTTGGCACAGAGAACTCCCATGAGCAACTGAAAATACCTGGCGGATCTTCGATAGAGCTACAAGCTGGGTAGATGCGGGGAATGCCGTGGATGTAGCGTACCTGGATTTCAGTAAAGCCTTCGACAAGGTCCCCCATGACCTTCTGGCAAGGAAACTAGTCCAATGTGGGCTAGGCAAAACTACAGTGAGGTGGATCTGTAATTGGTTAAATGGACGAACCCAGAGGGTGCTCACTAATGCTTCCTCTTCATCTTGGAAAGAAGTGACGAGCGGAGTGCCACAGGGTTCCGTCCTGGGCCCGGTCCTGTTCAACATCTTTATTAATGACTTAGATGAAGGGCTAGAAGGCATGATCATCAAGTTTGCAGACGACACCAAATTGGGAGGGATAGCCAATAGTCCAGAGGACAGGAGCAGAATTCAAAACGATCTTGACAGATTAGAGAGATGGGCCAAAACTAACAAAATGAAGTTCAACAGTGACAAATGCAAGATACTCCACTTTGGCAGAAAAAATGAAATGCAAAGATACAGAATGGGGGATGCCTGGCTCGAGAGCAGTACGTGTGAAAAAGATCTTGGAGTCCTCGTGGACAACAAGTTAAACATGAGCCAACAATGTGATGTGGCGGCAAAAAAAGCCAATGGGATTTTGGCCTGCATCAATAGGAGCATAGTGTCTAGATCTAAGGAAGTAATGCTACCCCTCTATTCTGCTTTGGTTAGACCACATCTGGAATATTGTGTCCAATTCTGGGCACCACAATTCAAGAGAGATATTGACAAGCTGGAATGTGTCCAGAGGAGGGCGACTAAAATGATCAAGGGTCTGGAGAACAAGCCCTATGAGGAGCGGCTTAGGGAACTGGGCATGTTTAGCCTGAAGAAGAGAAGGCTGAGAGGAGATATGATAGCCATGTATAAATATGTGAGAGGAAGCCACAGGGAGGAGGGAGCAAGCTTGTTTTCTGCTTCCTTGGAGACTAGGACGCGGAACAATGGCTTCAAACTACAAGAGAGGAGATTCCATCTGAACATTAGGAAGAACTTCCTGACTGTGAGAGCCGTTCAGCAGTGGAACTCTCTGCCCCGGAGTGTGGTGGAGGCTCCTTCTTTGGAAGCTTTTAAGCAGAGGCTGGATGGCCATTTGTCAGGGGTGATTTGAATGCAATATTCCTGCTTCTTGGCAGGGGGTTGGACTGGATGGCCCTTGAGGTCTCTTCCAACTCTTTGATTCTATGATTCTATGATTCTATCTGAGGAAAACAGGCCTTGGCATTTGGGAGCTGCTGGGATGTATAGTTCACCTGCAATAAATGAGCATTCTGAATTCCAGCAGCAACTCCCTCCTCTTCCCTTCCCACGTGGCTCACCTTCCCAGTCCTTTCCACATGCTTGCAAAGGCGACACACATCCTGATTTCCCCCTCTCTTCCTGTGGAATAGTAGGGGAAAAGGCGGGGGGGGGGGGGAAGGAAAGGGCCTGAGGCTGTTAGGAATGGTGGAAGTTGAAATCCAAAACACATGGAAGGAGGGGCCAAGTTTACCCAAGCCTGATCCAGACACTGATTTACAAACCTCTCTTTCTGGCTGCTTCCTTGGGAGAGGGAGGTTGCTCCACGAGGGAAAGAGGTGACCAGTTCCAAAGGAATGCAGCTTCCTTTTCCCTTTCTATTGCCCTTTTGGCCAAGTGGGGAGCCTCTGCCCCAATCCAATTGTTTTCTCTCTCCTTTTCCTGACTTTATGATCCTCCCAACACAGAGGAATGACAATACAAGCCGGGTGGATCTACACAATGCAGTTTGGATCTACATTAGAGAGCGAGTGTAGAGCCAGCCATGCAAATACACACACTCACACCAAAATGGCAAACTCCTCTCTTCGATCCCGCATGCCACCCAAAAAGAAATCAGACCTCGCAACCTTTGAGGATGCCTGCCATAGATGCAGGTGAAAGGCCAGGAGAGAATGCTTCTGGAACATGGTAATCCAGCCCACTAAAATTACAGCAACCAGTGATTCCAGCCATGACTGTCTTTGACAACATAAAAAGAAAGTTTTGCCTACCTCCCTCTCCAGCAAAGCAAAGGCTGGACATCAGCAAAGGCAAGTAGGGCTGAACCCCTCTCTGTCTGTCTGTCTGTCTGTCTCTCTCTCACACACACACTCACTCTGCACCTCGCTTGGCTTTAGAAATCAGCATGTTTCCCAACAATTCCAGAGACAAGCTGGACAAAGGAAAGAAAAAATTGGGTGTGGAGAGAGAAAAGGAAGGAAGGAAGGAAAGGAAGGAAGGAAAGGAGAGGGAGGGTTCCCCCCCCCCGGCCCACTGGGTAAGCAGCCCAACAGGGGAAATGGAAGGCCCTACCATACCTGCAAATGCAGCAGCGGCTTAGGAGGCATTTGCAGGCACGGATGGCCTTCGATCATCCTCTGTCTGGCTGCTGCTGGGCTGCAGCTGTTCCTGCAGGCCCGTAGAGGCCTTTCCTCCACCTCCGGGAAGGAGGGCGATGGAGGGTCCTCCCGGATCTGCCTACACAGTGGCGGGTTGGCAGGGCAGAGGAGAGACACCCCAGGACACACAGGAACAGCAGTGGCCTAACGACAGCCCAGCAACAGCCTCGAGAAAATTTGCTGATGTAGGCCTGCCTTCTATCTTCTGCTGAGGTAATGCAGGGCTGCCGCTAGGCCCCTGCTGTCCCTGCGGGCCTGGGAGGGGGGGTGCTCTCATCCACCCCACCAACCTGTACCCAGCGTATAAGACCACCTCCAACTTTTGAAATCCATTTTAAATATATTAGTTCCTTTCAGTTGTTCCACATCTGGGCAACAGCTAACAGCTCCCAGCAATATGGAAAAGTTTAGTGTGTTTCAATTGTATATTTGTGTCTTCACTATACAATTCCAACCCTCTGGAGGTTGCTCTGTAACTAAGTTATCAGAGTTGGATCTATGAGTTCAACATTCTTTAGCTTTCAGATAATAAATTCATCTGTACCCCATTGTTCCTTTTTATTGCAACCACTGGGTGAAATTTTCATTTCAGATTAGCAAAGATGGTAGTGATAAACTACTATGAAAATATTATCTTTGTAATGTATTAAATCTGATCCTTATGGAAGTGGCATCCAATTCCTATAGGCTCTCAACTATGTATTACAGGATAAAACGTGTAACAGGAAATGGATCAATAACAACCTTCCTATGTCCATTGTAAGCTAGATGGAACACTATCATCCCACACATCAGTTAGGCAACTAACATCGCCAGCTTACCAATATGGACATCATAGCAAAATGGTAATTATTCAGACCATAGTCATTGGCCAGAGAAAGAGCTGCTGTTCTAGTGCTTGCTTTCCCTTTCTCTACCCCTCCTTTTTTTAGATCGTGGTCTACTAGATTTCATAGGCATCTTATTTTCAATGTATATACAGCATAGTCAAAGCTAGTCTCTGGGCATAACCAGAGCTAATTCATGCATGTAAGGTCTGCTTGTTCCTCTGTAAATGAATCCTCTGTCAAGCATCTCTTCTAAGTTACTGGCCTGGCATTAAATAGCTGAACTATGTAACAAAAAAACCCCTCTTTTTTCTCAAAAAGAGTTAAAAGTGTGGTAGCTGGATAGTATATCAGATGATGGAAGGAATGAAAGGGATCTTCTCTCTTTTCTTGTCTATTGGTCTATTACACAACCTATATCATATTGTCTCATTTATCATTTGCTCATTAGCTACAATTTGCACTATTCATTCTCTTGTTATTGTGTACAGTTGGCCAAGTTTCACGACAGTTCTCGTCATAGGTTATTGGACGCTGCTTTTGAGTTTAAATTATTGTTTTATCTGCTTTTAGTTGTATTCTGTATTATATTATGTGTTTATTTTATGCAATGTTTAGGGCACATGGTGCCATATGTAAGCTGCTTCGGCTTACAAATAATAATAATAATAATAATAATAATAATAATAATAATAATTGATCTCTCTTTTTAAAAATGGGAATAAGGTTATATCACCCTACCACCATGTGGAAGTCCTTACATAATAATACATCACAAATGTTGTAATTTATGATACTTCCAGAACAGTCTTATATGTCAAATCTTTATATGCTCAAATCAAAAGTATGTCCTACTGAGATGAGTAATTGTTGTTATGCTATTGCTTTTAAATGTTCCAATAATTTTGTAATGTTTGTATTGAAACTGTTGTTGTTAACCCCTTTGAGTTGCCTAAGGGCTAAGAAAAGCGGTATATAAATGAAGTAAATAAATAAAAAATAATAATTTCTATAGGATTTCAGACATGCTTACTCATGACTGCTAGTGACAAATAGTACAATTATTATATAATAAAATGGAATTCTGGCATCTACATTTTTGCATAAAAGTCTTCCTTTAAAAGCAAACTAGATTTTTGTTATAAACTGCTAAATGAATTATTCAATAACTAATAATACAAAAAGAGTGAATCTAGAATAAAACATTACCCAGTCTTGGTTCATCCTGTTTAACTTTTAGCACTCTATAAATTCCTATGTTGCCGATTTTAAAGGTTACAATGGGAGTCATGTTGCCTCTGTAGTCTTCGATCCTGAATATTCCACCAAGATTTGTTACAAAATCTTAAATACAATTGTTCCCGTTACCAAAACAAATCCATTAGAGTATTTCATCTTTACTGCCTTCCTGGATATCTCCCTGAACAATATGTTTCTGGCTGTACAATGCTTTTAACAAGAAAGCCCAGAAAGAATACATGGTCTTTACCCATTGTTGTTTAATATGCATTAATACAATGATGCATACATCTCAGTAAAAGTATTTTTTTAATTAGCTAACCAAGAAAATAAACACAGCTGCAGACCGCTGTAGATTTGAGGAGAAACTTGAAAGGAACAAGACCAAAATACTATAAGAGTAATCCAATTTACATGACCTTCTTCCCAGAGTAAAACAAAACATTTCAGAGTGGACCAGATTATTTGAGCCAATTATTACTGAATGAACGAAGAGTTGAGTTTCTTAGCTAAAGCTGGACAAACTTTATGCTTATGAATAGATCTCAAAAGAGATCCACAGGATTCACTAGGGACCTTATCACATTGTTTTTTACTCTATTTCCTAGGTTCTTTGAATGCAATTCTGAATGAGCCAATTCTGTCAGTAATCCATATGAATCCTTCTGCAAAATGTCACAGAAATTGAGTAATTGCACCCAGGATGCTAATTGTGTTTTTCTTATTTAAAACAGTTCTGAGGTGCTTTTCTTATATGCAATAATAAAATCAATATGCATTCTGCCAGCTAAAATCTCATGAGAGTGGTAATTTGAGACTTCTAGGCTATGTCATTGTAAAATATTAGGGGAATTTTTTTAAAAAAATATGTAGGGAGGCATTTGAACAGATTGGGAGGAGGCAGCCTTCTGTTGTGTAATAAGTCAAAGTGCAGTATTTCCTAAATGTAGGAATCAGGTTTGATAGGGTAAGCATGCATTCTACCTGAATACAGTATGCATCCAGTAAAAATAATACTGGATAAATACTAATATAAATGGAGTATATCCCAAAGTGATGAGTTCCCAAAACCGAAGCAAGGGTTTATTGCATGGGGGTTCAGCTATAAGTCGAGGGCAGGTTCTGTTGACAAAATTATTGATTTTGATATGACCCATGAATAAATCAAGGATCATTCTGCAGAGAGGAGAAAACACCAATGTAACTTCAGGGCCACTGCACCTGCATGCTACTAGCATTTTGCCCCAAGGCTTTCACAAAAAGGCCAAAAGCAGTGCCACAGTCGAGAGACTAGAGGAGATCCGTGCTTCTTTTATAGTCTCTCAGGATGGACTAGACCAGGCATGTAGCCGGGGGGGGGGGAGCTCGGGGGGCTTCAGCCCCCCCCCCCCCGAAATTTTCATGGTGGTTCGCGAAAAGGCCTTATTGGTGCATTATTTAAACTGTTATGTTTATTCATATCATGATCTGATCACCATACTCAATATATCCCATATGCATGGGGGTATTGGGGTAATGATACAAAAGGTTTGCTAGGCTAGACCCTCTTTCACTCAGACTCAGCCCCCCCCCCGAAACCCCCCCTGAAAAAAAATTCAGCCCCCCCCCCCCCCCCCGAAACGAAATCCTGGCTACGGGCCTGGACTAGACTCTTACCTTTCACCACCCTACTCAGGGCCCTTCTACACAACACTAAAACCTGAGAGGAAGCAAGTTAAAGAAACCCATTTCCTCTTGGGTTTCAATACACACCCCTCACCAAAACCCCAGGCTTTTCATCCAGGTTTTTTAGATGAATGTTCTGACTATAATTTCTAGACTATAGATGAGTACATAGGATAGTTAATCTCAAGCGGTTTTCGCTTCTGAAATCCTAGTTCAGGGGTCCTCAAACTTTTTAAACGGGGGGCCGTATTACTGTCCCCCAGACTGTTGGAGGGCCGGACTATAGTTTTTTTAAAAAAACGATGACCAAATTCCTATGCACACTGCACATGTCCTATTTTGCTACTGTTATGAATAGTAATGTAAATATCTGATATGCATGATATATTTTTATTGTTACAATCTGAACATAAAGCATCGTTTTAGCATTTCTGGAGATATAATAGTTCCAATTAAAATGAGGAAAGCATTCTATTTTCTGTCTTTTTGAAAGTGGTTTTTGGAATATGTAAGCATGAGTCCCCTTTCAGGGGGAGAAGGGCAGGGTATCAATATAGGAAATAAATCTATATAAATAAAAATGTAATGTTCATTTGTGGGATTAACAGAACTCAAAAACCACTGGACACCCAATGTATGTCCTTCACTAAAAAAAATTGATTTTGTCATTTGGGAGTTGTAGTTGCTGGAATTTATAGTTTACTTATAATCAAAGAACATTCTGAACCCCACCAATGATGGAATTGAACCAAACTTGGCACACAGTTCTCCCATGACCAACAGAAAATACTGGAAGGGTTTGGTGGGCAGTGTCCTTTGGTATTAGAGTTGTAGTTCACCTACATCCAGAGATCACTGTGGACTCAAACAAGGATGGATCTGGACCAAACTTGGCACTGATACTCAATATGCCCAAATGTGAACACTGGTGGTGTTTGGGGGTTGTATTTGCTGGGATTTATAGTTCACCTGTAATCAAAGAGCATTCTAAACTCCACCAATGATGGAATTGAACCAGTCTTAGTACACAGAACTCCCATGAACAACAGAAAATACTGGAAGGGTTTGGTGGGCATTGACCTTGAGTTTTGGAGTTTTAGTTCACCTGCCTCCATAAATCACTGTGGATTCAATGAAAGATCTGGCCCAAACTTGGCATGAATATTCCATATGCCCAAATGTGAACACTGGTGGAGTATGGGGGAAATAGAATCTTGACATTTGGGAGTTGTAGTTGCTGGGATTTGCGATGCTGGCTTCCCTGGCCCGAAAGCCTGGCCACGCCCACCCGGCGCCGCCTCCCCCATTCTCGCCAGCAGGGATCTTCTGTGGTACAGCAATGGCATCCGCTCTGCTTCGCGATCTGTTCTCCGTGGGAGAACAGAGAGTGCTTCTCCCTCCACAGGCTTCTCCATCCCATGTGGAAGGAGAAGCCTGTGGAGGGAGAAGCGCAGCAGAGTGGACGCCATTGGCGGCGGCAGCGAGGGGCTTTGGACAGGCCACGTGGCGAGGGACTTTGGATAGGCCACGACAGGCTGCGCGGGCCGGATAAAGGCCCTTGGCAGGCCGCATGCGGCCCGCGGGCCGTAGTTTGGGGACCCCTGTCTTAGTTTATACAGTCTATAAACTCTGTATCCACTTATTTATTTTTTTTTAAAAAACCCTTTGTATTTTTTTAAGGTTGTAGCCTATAAGCGCACTCTTCAGGCAATAGCCCTATTGAGCTTGCTTGATTTTATTGTATAAAATTTAATAAGACTAACTTTTGAATATAGAATGAATGGATTGCAACATCTATTTAAACAAAGAAGGTAATTTAGTTTTGTGTTGCATCTCCATGCATTTTTTTACCTTTTTTAAAAACTCTGGTTGTTTTTTAAAACCCTGAAGTCCATAACATCTGGTACTGCTAAAGTTCTGAGGAGTAGTAAATCTCTTGAGAGCTGTGTGCACCCAATGAAGAGTTGGTTTATTAGTAAATTATGCATAGGATGCATCTTGTGACTCACCTATAAAAAAATAATGCGGCTGACAATACAAATTTCCACAAAGAGAGCTGTTAGTTTACTAAGTCTTTGCCTAAAGACTTTGCTGATCCTAAAGCTTCATTGTGTGTGTCAGTTTTTTGTAACTATATTTCTGATTTCTTCCCATGTTCTTGCAATTAATGGAAGAGTAGGTCCACATTCAAATAATTATGTCTATAGTAGTTTTACTTTAGCAGCAAACATGGAAAGTACAAATTTGAGTAATGCATGTTTTAATAAACATGTATTCAAACCCTGAAAGACTATTTGGGCAATGAGTTCTCATTTGTGATCACAAATACGTCAGAATATGCATCTGATATTCACAATTATATTTCTCCATGGAAACAATGGATTCATGTATTAAATGAGGTGGGGGGAGTGTGACCATAGTTTCACGTGACTCCTGTCTTCTTGTTTTGGTGTTTCTAAAGTCCATGTATAAATGTCCCAAAGCTCTTAGTAGCCCTTTTAAAAATGGTTCATTTGGTAAATAAATAGATGCCAAAGCTCACAGAAATTATGCATTCTCTGGGCCCCCTTCCACACTGCCCTATATCCCAGGATTACTGGTCCCAAATACAATAGAACCACTGAACTAAATGGGAGTTTGAATATAAACAGTAATGTCCAATGCATACTCTCATTAGGATAGCAATTGGGTTTGGTCTATTGTTTTTATACATTGGGAAAGCACTGATCCAGTGCAATATTGAAGCACTTCTCTGTTCTGCTATATTTCTACCAGAAATCACTTGATTTATCTGCATAGACAAGCCAGACTTCAGGCTGTTGAATACCATGCAGTGTAATTGAAATGAAATGAAAAAAAATAGCCATGGCAATTAATGTGGTGTCAAACCGCATTAAATCAACAGTGTAGTTGCATCCTAAATCTTACATATATTTGTGAATTGTATAGCAGGACTTAATTGTATCATGTAGAAAAATGTAAATCAACAGCAAAATTTGTATGCTTTTACAGCACATTATCTAAAAAATATGGAGTTGCAGTCTGTGCACATGGAGAAGATGGAGCTGATCAAAAGATAGCAGAGTTTGCAAAATGTTTGTGTGCACTTCTATTCCCTGAAGATGCATGCAACTTTTCTTCAAACATGTGTTTGGTATTGAACATCTAATAGCCATCAAAGCAAATGCACATATTGCATGAAAGAAAAAGAAACAAAAAAAGTTCTAGAGAGTGTATATTGTTTCTTTTTAAAAAAAAACAAACCTAATTCATCATTAAACGTAATATAAGCAAGCATGGGAACCGTATAAAATGAACTAGGTAAAAAAATTTCAGGGTATGTGATGGTGTCTTAATTTGGTGTTGATTATCTTCACTACTTACTATTGAAAATGAAATTAAAGCCATTAAACATGCACTAATTTTGTTTGGAAATTTGGTATTAAGACTGCTTCCACACTTTGGATTAGGCAGGCAGCTGCATGGAATTAGATAGCTTTATCAATGGTGCCATGTACCATGAAGCCTCAGGGGAAGGGGATGGGAGTGGGGGTGCGGGTGGGGATAAACATGTTTGCAGGCCTCCAGTGAAATCCTGTCACTTTACAATGTTGTTATTGCATGCTGGTCGCTTCTGTGGCAAGAGAATCAGCCGTCTATGAAGACGTTGCCCAGGGGACGCCCAGATGTCTTGCAATCCTGCGAGGAGGCTTCTCTCATGTCCCCCAATTATGCTGATGATCATGCCATTACTGCCCAATGCTGATGATCGTGCCATTACTGCCCAAGCAGGGAGCTTTGAGACGGTAGAACAGAAGCTCTCCGAAGCTCTAGGTGCTCTTACTGCCTACTACAGGGAAAACCAGCTGATCCCTAACCCATCTAAAACACACACATGTGCCTTCCATCTCAAGAACTGAGAAGCATCCCGAGCTCTGAAGATCACCTGGGAAGGAATCCCACTGGAGCATTGCAGCACACCCAAATACCTGGGAGTCACTCTGGACCGTGCTCTTACCTAGAAGAAGCACTGCCTGAACATCAAGCAAAAAGTGGGTGCCAGAAACAATATCATACGAAAGCTGACTGGCACAACCTGGGGATCACAACCAGACACAGTGAAGACATCTGCCCTTGCGCTGTGCTACTCTGCTGCTGAGTATGCATGCCCAGTGTGGAACACATCTCACCACACTAAAACAGTGGATGTGGCTCTTAATGAGACATGTCGCCTTATCACGGGGTGTCTGCGCCCTATACCACTGGAGAAATTACACTGCTTAGCCGGTATTGCACCACCTGACATCCGCCGGGAAGTAGCAGCCAATAGTAAAAGGACCAAGACAGAGACATCTCCAGCTCATCCCCTGTTTGGGTATCAGCCAGCATATCAACGACATAAATCTAGACATAGTTTTCTAAGATCTACAGAGACACTCGCTGGAACACTTCAGCAAGCGAGAATCCAAAAGTGGCAGGCTCAAACCCAGCACCTCAACCAATGGCTGATACCAAATGAGAGACTCCCTCCTGGGCACACAGAAGACTGGGCGACTTGGAAGGCACTGAACAGACTGCGCTCTGGCACCACGAGATGCAGAGCCAACCTTCAGAAATGGGGCTACAAAGTGGAATCCTCGACATGCGAGTGTGGAGAAGAGCAAACCACTGACCACCTGCTGCAATGCAACCTGAGCCCTGCTACATGCACAATGGAGGACCTTCTTGCAGCAACACCGGAAGCACTCCAAGTGGCCAGATGCTGGTCAAAGGATATTTAACCAACTAACAAACCCACAAGTTTTGTATTTTTCTATTTGTTTGCTTTGTTCTGTTAGAAATGTAATACAATGGACTGGTTGCTCTGACACGACAAATAAATAAATACAATGTTGTTTGGTGTTAGGCATCATGATGCAGGAGATCAGAATGTGATATGCAAAGATATGTGGGTCCTTGATTCCCTCCTTCCCATCTCTTCTGGCAATCTTTATTGGTCCATCTTTCCACCTCTGACACAGTGTCAATTTACTTTGAGGTTGAATAGGATTTTTTCACCTTTTCCACAGATCTTTTTTGTCTATCCTACACTGCTGACTGATGGATGAGTTTGTGAATTGGAGCTTTTCTACACAAACCCTAAAATCCAAAGAGAACCAGAAGTCATTTCTGGATGGCCAAATGACATGCATCTGTAACAGTCTGTAACATGGGATAAATCAGTCTGAACCAGTTTAGCTCCTTGTTAAGCAAACTCTAGGAATGTTTCAGAGTTTTAGCAAAACTCAGAAGCAGCCTATTGCTTTTGGTCCATCAGCAGCCTAGCTCCAATGCCTTCGCCCAGTATGTTTGGTGCAGTTCACTGAAGCAAAAGGCTGGAAAGTTCCTGACACTTGCCTTTGCATTACCAAGAAGAAAGAGGAAGATAATGTCCTGGTCAGGAATTGTGTCAGTGTCAGCAATTGTGCCTGGTGATGGGTAAGGAGCTCCTTGAATCAAGCACCTAGTTTTCATGTGAAGCTCTATGTTGATGAATCATAAATCTTCTATCTAATTGCTTATTAGTCTGTCCATCTGGACTTTCACTATTATCCTCTGAGCTCAGTTCTGCTGGAATGTGGCCTTCAGAAAGAGATTGCTCCTTTTCAAGGCCAAAAATCTCTAGCTGCTCCTGCTGACTTTCCTGCTGACTTGCAGACCCAGAATCCCCTGTGTCAACAGGCTGACTAACAGGCCCAGAATCCCCAGAGAGATCAGGTGCAGGCACAATCAAAGGTTGAACTACAACAGGTGGCTCCATCCCCAACTGGGATCGAAGTGTTGTTGGACAATTTCCCCACAACATAGGATGCCTTCGTGTTGTTCTGGCTCCAATGCAGAAAGGTGATAATCCCCATATGTGATGGGGAAAGCATCACCAAGAGGAAACTGCACACAGGGCAACAGATTTGCCCCACTGCCCCCCCCCCCTTTCCTCAGTGAAGCAGGGCATTTGAAAGCAATGTTGAATGTACTCACCCAAGACGGATAAAATCCTCCTCTTCAACTACAAATAAAATACTTATAATCTTTATTGACCACAGGTGTGATCTACTACGGAGGCAGATCTCCTCAGTTTTTACTTCCTTCAATCAATGTAGTTCAGATTGCTATTAACTTATCCAGTTATAACTTCTGTGAGTATACTCTAAATTAGACAACAATTTTAAAGACTGCTTCACAGCAAGATAAAAATGTTAAAATTGTTTTTGTTTCCTTTGAGAAGAAAATGATGAAATAATTACAAACATAGAGATTGGAAGCTGGTCTTCCTTCTGTTTCTATGAGGCTTGGTTTGGAATATTTATTTATTCACTAAATCTAGTACCTTCTGTCTTGCTTCCTTTAGTTCTGCATGATTTTCATGAGAGCAGCTGGATGAAAGCCATCAAGCTTCAGCTTTGCTCTTTAGGGTTTTCACCACAATGATTATTAGCTGTTGATCACAGATTTACTAAGGCAGCATCTGTACTATATTGAATAACAGGGTTAATTGTCTGCCCCAAGAAAATTTTACTGTTTTCCATGCAGCATTGCAAATAAGTTGACACCATATTTGCAAGATCTAAAAATTTCATAACGTAGTTTTGTTTCCAAACGCATTATGGAATGTACTGTGCTCAGCATTTTTGAAGGTTGTGTGAAGAGTTTCCATTGTAAACTCATACGTGGCCTTCTGGAGACATTATGGAAACATTTGTTTATGTGCTATTGTTTTTTTTCATTCTGTACAGATTTGCTTACAGATTTGCCTAATTACACAATTATTGATTCTATATGTATTGTTTCACATTGCAAGTTGAGATAAACAAGTAATAGTAAAGTCAGTAAAGTGTTGGTCATCTTCTGTCAATGTAAGACTTAATACAATGCCCCAAATAAGGGCCAGGATTGTTAAACACAATTTTGTATGTTTATTCTATTTAGTTGTATTTTATATTTGCAGTTGATATTTTAAAACTGATTTTTGGTTCAGAGATTTTATTCCTTAAAATTTTGCATGATGGTATATGGCAGTATATGTGTCATATATAGGGACATAGCCCGATGAGGAACCTTTACTTATTTTATTCTCACATTTAAGAAGAAAACCAAAAACTTCCCACTGGAGGAGATTATGGCTGTTTTGCCAACTTTTCATGCGTTTTAAATTTGGGATTTTTTTTCCTCTGAAGAAATTTTGAATTGTTTTCATAAAGCATTGCATTTTACACAATATACTTTTCTGCAGAAGCAAGAACAAGATGTATACCCACACACACAAGACACACACACAAGGGCTGGGCTGTGTTGTTCATTTTTAAGGTAAAAAAAATCTCAGGATAATATTTTTTTTCCACAATGGCTTTTCTCACCAAGGATAAGAAAAAATGTAGATGTTCTCAAGATATTCAACCTATGAAATGAAAACCTTTCATTTTCCTTTGGTGAGATTATCATTATGTTACATTGTCTTCAAATTGCCCACAGCAATAATAATAATAATAATAATAATAATAATAATAATAATGATATATT
This sequence comes from Anolis sagrei, assembly GCF_037176765.1. NCBI lineage: Eukaryota > Metazoa > Chordata > Lepidosauria > Squamata > Anolidae > Anolis > Anolis sagrei. The sequence goes on from NC_090024.1 coordinate 71,434,238, forward strand.
TATACCCCATCTCCCATTGGGACTTGTGGCAGCTTACAAAATAGCACACAAAGATGCCATACATAAAATACATTACATAAAATAATAATAAAATAAAATACATCACCATGAAAAACATAATACATTACATAAACCAGATATATAAACTAGATAAAACGACCTCTATTAAAATAGAATCATTTAAAAGATCCATGTAATTATTATAGCAGCCCACCTGAATGCACAAAATATAGATATAAAGTGCTAAGTGATTTACAATCAGTGCTGGTTACTATCCAAATATTATGAAATGCCTGCTGGAAAAAAACACAAGTTTTTAACTCTCTCCTAAAGTGTTATAGTGTAGGGACTTGTTTAAGTTCACAGGGGAGGGCGTTCCAGGGTGTCCCAGAGCTGGAGGGCCACCTCCAAGAAGGCCCTCTCTCTTGTCCCCACCAACTGCATAAAGATGGAGGAGGAACCAAGAGCAGCCCCCTCTCCCCCCCCCCAGCAGATCTTAGCGTGCGCATCGGTTCTTCTCTACAGAATATATGTGTGCCTTCTAAGTTGTTGTACAGTTTTGCCCAAGTCCAGTCCTATTTTTTTCTCTTTGAGCTGATACTCAACAAAGTTAAGGAGGCAAGGGCCTTGATTTCAATTTTTGAATTATTTGTTGGAGTACTTTTGGGTTTTTTTTCTTCCTCAACTGTTTTCTCTCTTGAACTCTTAGAGGGGAGGCAAGAAATGAAAATGATGAGAGATATAATTTTATAGCATGTAGTTAAGGCTACTGATATCTGGATTTTAGTTTTTTATGGTTAGCACACGTAAGAAAGGATAAAAACAAAATAGAAAACGAATGGAAGGAAGGAAGGAAAACAAACCTTCTACAATCTCTTGGATTTTCCCCATCAGTATGTGTGAAATCTGCAATGAACATAGGATTTCAACTTGAATGATGCATCTTATTCAAGAGTTACAGCTGAAATGCAGCATAAGCAGGAAAGATCTTTGGGTGGCTGTAAAAAATAAATGAAAATAAAGGAAAAGCACAACTATTGCAGATTCTGGCATGGAGGAATCTTAATTTTGAGAAAGTAAAGAGACAGATTTTTATTTCTATTTCTTTTGCATTAATTTTATCTATTCGGATTGTTTTTCTAGTGGAGAAAAGTCCAAGAATAATACTTGCGTCTTTGTCATTTTTGGATGCATGATGCCTAGGATCAAAGTAATACTGTTATTTGGTACTGTTCAGTTCAGAACTTTAAAAGTCTGATTGTGGAGCAGGATATTTATAATAAGACAAAGGACAAGTTGTTCTCTTGGGAACAAACAGCCTAAAAAGAAGCAACTCATTTGTTACTTCTGGCATCCCTGGAGTTTACAATTACGTTGGACAAATGATGACAAATCGAAGGAGTGAGAGCAAATTCTTAGTTCGTGCTTTTTACTCTCTGGACTTGGCACTTCATGCTGTTGGCAAGGATAGGGCTGAGATATTTCTGATATGACTTTTTCTGTGCTTCCAAGTAATCTGTGTCACATAATATGTCACATGTGACATAATAAAAGACAGATTAAGAAAATAATGTCTACAAATCTTGCAAGTTTAATTTCAGGCAGAAATTGCAAATGTGACAGATTATTTTTTTTATTTTCAGAAAAAACCAAGACAAGGTATATGGGGTTGTTGTTTTTTTAAAAAAATGGAAATTTCAATTCATATTCATAGTTTTTACATAGATGCATAAAGTGTAATCCTAAATGTCTGAAAAACAACAAAAGGAAAAACAATTTTCTTAAGAAGTGATATTACTCAGAATTCCAACTTGACAAAAATTAACATATAGACTACTTTAAGTTCACTGGGGAAAAGTCAGTTCTTTAAATAAAAGGTCTGAAGAAGATTGGGACCTCAAAAATCCTAAGGAAACTGGATTTTAAGGGAGCTGCAAATCAGTAGTAGAAATACCAATGTTTAAAATTCACTGGGTTGCTGTAAGTTTTTCAGGCTGTTTGGCCATATTCCAGAAGCATTCTCTCCTGACATTTTATCTGGATCTATGGCAGGCATCCTCAGAGGCTGTGAGATTTTAAAATTCAATTGAACTAACCAAACATTGCACAGAATAGAATAATCTATTCCTGAACGCCACTTTGGATTAGCTGGATCTATTTATAAGAAGTTTGAAGACCTAACACCAAAGTCATAAATGTCACAGGCAAAAAACTCAGATAATTAAACTTTCATCAGTTTTGTTGATTGTATATTTAATACGAAGTAGTACATATATTGTATTAGTTTCTGTAACAGATTGTCTTTGCTCCTTTTATCTTGGACTTCTAGATGTTATCTATATTGGTATAGTGGTATGTGTTTAGACTGGATCCATTGAGGTCAAAAAGACTCAGTGTAATCATGACCCCCAGGGATTCTTTCAGTTTTAGGTTACTGAAACTTTAAATTGTTTCTGTCCATTTGTGAGAACAAGTGCAATAATTTGAAATAGAAACTCTCATATAGGATTAAGAAGAAGCAATGTATCATTTGTTCGAGCACACAGTTTGCATATATGAGTCAGAAAAAGTGCTACAAAGATTACAAAATAAGCTGAGAGAATCTGACCATAACTTTTGTTTCTAAATTAGCTCATCTCCCTTTTTTCCCTTCCTTCCAGACATCTTACATGCAAGATAAACCTCTACTCCTGTATGTATACTTTACTCTTTTGATGTTGTTTCAGAATTATATCTCAATGGCCTGGTTATATACCCATGCATCCATCTATTGGTGCCACATATCAAGACCAAATTAGAAACATGAAATGGCCTTGTCTTCAGTACATAAAAATTTTGAATTCGCTTAGAAAGGATAGGAATCTAGCAAAGGTTTCTCTGTGGACTATATATCAATAAGACTGGCACTATTTTTAAGTTAGTAGCTTTTCCCCATTTGAACAGTTCTAAACCAAGAAAACCCTGTGATAGATTTGCTTTCGAGGTGGTCACCATAAATCAGAAATGACTTGAAGGCACACAAACAAAAACAATGGTAGTAATTGTATTTTTTTTTAAAGCAGATAACCATGCTAATCTTTTCCATCATTGGAAGGAAATGAGATAAATCTAGCAGCACATTTAAGACAGATATATTCAAACCAGAGTTTTCATGGATTTCAGCCCAATTCTTTTGATGTCTTGATGGAATACAGCTTTGAAAACCGAGCTATAATTTGTTTAGGGTGTTTTTCTGAACTATCAATTGAGTTATGTGGCTGTGATTAGCTTCTTCCAACTCTGCCCAGAGTTTATTAAAACTAAAATAGTCTCTTTTTTATTATTGTAGAGTCAGAGGGGAAAAACCCAACTCACTTGTCTGAATGATACATTTCCTTGCTTACTTCTGGGCATAGCTCTAAGGTAGATAAGATATCATTATTTGGACACATAGAGTACATCTTGCCTGCAGTTAAGCTGCTTCCCTATTTCTGTAAGTTCATTTTACCTAGAGGTCTGCAGTACTTCCTCATGTTTTTCCCGGCTAATAGGTCATAAATTATGATCCACTGTTGAGACATCACTATCACTTTCACATGTATCTTGAAATGCAGAATGTGTTTAGACAAGAAATGCTACAAGATATCTGAAGGAGCAGTGAGATTGACCTGACCAACAAAAATCATCTGGGGAAGTATTCAAGCTCTTTAAACACAACAGCTGTTTCTAATATAGAGATTTCTCCATTAAGTGTGCATTTATTTAAAGCCTTGAACAACTCATGATTGTGTACTCTGTCAACTAATTAAGGCAATAAAATTATGTAAGAAAGAGTAAATATTCATGTAAACACATGCTATTTGATAACATACTTTTAAAAAAGAAAAGGAAAGAAAGGTTACCCTAAAATCCATTTTCACAGCATTCAGAATAGACTCCCAAATGGACATTTTCATTTTCTACATGAGCTGAAAATATCCACTACACTTTGGTACCTCACCAAAGCCTTAAGACTTTAGTATCGAATCTGAAAGGATACAGAAATCACATTTTAATATAAAAGAGCTTAGATATTTCTTACCAATTTGATTTAAAATATTAGTGTTTGGGTAGCATGCTTTGGCTATGCCAGTCTTATTTATTGTGATACTCACTTACATTGCAACAGCATATAAAGATTAGATGGTTCATTTGCATTTTTGTCACCCACTTCAACAGATCTAGGGTGATATATTTCTATTTCATCTGATATATTTCTATTTCATCTAATCTTATCAATAACATTTTAAGATGTGGCAAAGAGACATACTACAGAGAACATTAAGATCAAAACTATACTTAACAATAGAATTTGAACAAATCATTCAACATTACATTTTTTTCCAACCAGAAAGGGTGTGCTTTAAAGGTGAAGGGAACAGTATCTATAATATTTAGATCAAGGTCCAAATACTTTGCCATCTTTAATCCTCCATATGCTGCTGGCAGTTCCACTCTCATATCATTCACAGGCTGAGACTTCTTTAGTAGTAAGGGGAATTGTGGGAAAAAACTAAGATGTCATAAAAACTATTATAACCAACTTTTAGCAGTGGTGCAACCATCTTTATGCCAACATAATGTTTCTGGGATGATGCAGCATTTCATGCCTTTCCAACAAGACACTATGGGTAAGTGTGCCCATGCAGCAGGCAGATATATATAAGAGCAGCAGTACTTTTATTCAGTGTCCTGAATAAGAATAGAAATTCATCAGCTTAGGAACAGGTAGCCACAACAGGTTGACTGAGGTTCATTTACACAGTATAATTAATGCAATTTGTTTTCTATCTAGATGGTCTACAAACCCTGAATTGGGCAAGAAATTGTTCCTGGCCACCCAGAAGACATTTCCAGTAATTAACAGTTTTTTTTTTCATGTCAGGAGCAACTTGAGAACCTGCAGGTTGCTTCGAATGTGAGAGAATTGACCGTGTACAAGGGGACACCCAGATGTTTTACCATTGTGTAGGAGGCTTCTTTCATGTCTCCACATGGAAGCTGAAGCTGAGAGATGGGAGCTCACCCCATTCTCTAGATTCGAATCACCTACCTTTCAGTCAGTGATGTAACCAATTGTGCCACCGGGGGCTCCATTAACACAGAGTAAAACTTGTTGACATGATTTTATCTCATGTCATCAGAAGTTGAGGAATGCTTCAGAGTTTCTCCAAAATTCAAGACCAGTTCTGGATTTTGAGATTAATATGAACAGCTAGGAGAGTGAAAATTTGTAACCAGTCCCACTGTTTATATGAATCAATGGTGCCATTTTGTTTTCCATTAAACGTGTTTATTGATGCTCTTCTTTGTATTGGCACTTTGACAGAGGGAAGAGCATCCTCTTTTATTTCTGACTCCATTCTATTTATTTCTTCAGCACTGCTTTTTGTTTTTAGAAGATGAATTTCTTGGTTAAAAAGAAAACAACTGACAGGATAATTTAAGTGTTTGGTATAAAGAAAAAGGATTGAAGTTTTCCCCAAATTCATGTTCCTTATCTGAATAAGCTCCTTTTTGTCACCAACTATTTTAACTATAAGAATCTCTCACTTACAAAATCCCCCCATACAATTGGCTTATAGTACTTCAGTGTAACTTACAGTTTGGTATTCAAAGAAGAGAAAATGCAGTGTATAAAAATACATTCCCTGAGATGACTAAAATAATGTTTAAATACGTATGCTCTGATGTACATTAAGAATCTGATATACATTTTATATAAAAAAATTTCTGGACACAAATACATAATGCGATATTGTGTATCAAACCATCAGTCCCAGTGGATTGATATGCTCTGAGACATGGGTATATACAGTATGTAAGCCCTCTTCTGGCATAAAATATGAATGCCTCAGGGGTTTCTCATGCTGGGATGCATATTTCAAGTTATTTTGTTCACATATAGATGAATTAAAGATTCCAAAAGTTTCCTTTTCTCAAGCAAAAGTAAAGGATTTGTTTCTTATGATTCAATACTTTTTAATATTTCAGGAATGTTTGTGAGACATTCATTGGTGGGAAGTATTTTGTTTTTGTACAGAAAACAGTGAATGAGATCCTGTATTATGTGACAGAGCTGAAATGACATTACTAACTATATTTCTTAATGGCCTCCAAAACATATCCCTTAAGCCATGCTACTCCCCCCAAAAGAGAAATTGCCAAAGTCCCAGGAAATGGGGCAAAGAGCAATGACACATCCAATCTTCTTCCAGTAGCAGAGCACTCTAGAACAGGCAATTGCAATGGAACAGAAATGCTCTTGGTCATTGACCTGATACAAAGAATATAAAAGTACACTTGTCTAATTATGGCATCATAAGCTAGGTTTGGGTTGTAATTATTAGAAAGATGCCAGCTATCATATGAAAAGAACTATTAATAGGAATGGGATAGGGGAAGAGCAAGAGAACTGAACTTTATTTATCTGTCTCCAGAAGGTAATTGGTAGATAAAGAAGATCTTGGGTCATGATCTTCTCCATTCACCCTGTTTGACTCAAACAGTGAAACGGACTTTACAATCCAGCACACCATGAAATTCCAGAGGTCACGGAATATGCTTTGGGTCTTCTTAAAAAGCTTTGCCTCATTAAAAATGAATCAAAGTCAGCATTCAATAGTTGGACTTTTAAAAAAGTAGATATATTTCTAGAATAAAGCCATCAGTATACTTTATACTGGAGAATCTTAAGGGTTTATTCCCTTCATTCATACTCAGAATAGCTATGGAAATACAATGAGTGCCGAACTAAAAACAAGGATAGCTTGATTTTCTAATGAACTTAATAAACAGCAGCAGAGAGATGTTGTTTCAGTGTGTGTGTGGGAATGTGCCTTCAAGTTGTCTCTCAATTTATAGCAACACTATGAGTGTCATGGCATCTTCTTAGGCAAGAAATACTCAGAGGTAGTTTTGCCAGTTCCTTACTCTGAGGACGGGTCAAAATAATACAGGAGCAATCATGTTTGTTAAACGTGATTGCTCCCAGGTTAAAGTCCACCCTCTCCTTCCCAGAAAGTTAATGCTTTTCTGGGGAGGGGGGGGTGTCCAGATGAGAGGACAGAGAGAGAGCTCCTACCCTCTCCCACAAGTCCTTTAAAAAGCCTTTTAAAAATAAAATAAGTAACCCGGCCTCCATTAAACTGCTGCTGGAGCTCTTCTGACATGTAGGAATAATGCGCCAGGAGAAGAGGGGTGGGCAGGAGGAAAATTGTTTCAGGATATTGTAATTCCACTATCAACTGCACCGTTTGGCAGTTCAGAGTGACCAGAGTGTTCATGCCCTGAGGGGGAAGCATTTGCTGGTGAGCGCTTATAGCAGATTGTCATCATTTCCCTACAGCCACTTGAGTTTCTTCTCCTCCAATTCCTCTTCTTCTGCTGCATGGGCCCTGGTGCCCATGCTGTCTCAACCGCTGTGTTGGCCATTTCTTTCCCTGGCTTGGCTGGTGGGGTCTTCCAAGGAAGGGGCTTATCTCCCTTGGCCTGGGCTGCTTCCTTCCAACATTCCACCACTCAATGGTTTTCCTTCCTGCATGTGAAGCAGGCTCCCTGCTTCCCTCCTCTCTCCCAGCTGGCGGAATGCTCTCTCGCTGGGGACTGATGCTCTCCCCCTAAAAGGGGCTGCCATTGGTGTTGTCCCTCCCCCATCCATCTTTATGTCACCATCTCACCTACTCCTGGTCACCCTCCACTCTCCCTGCAAGAATAATCCATTTGTTCAATGTGCCTGGATTGTCATGGTGTAACACACATTCCAGGAGATTGGCATGCAAGCCCATTCTAAAATAGTGGGTTGCTGTGAGTTTTCTAGACTGTATGGCCACTTTTCAGAAGCATTCTCTCCTTATGTTTCACCCACATCTATGGCAGGCATTCTCAGAGGTTGAGGGATCTGTTGGAAACTAAGTAAGTGAGGTTTATATATCTGTGGAATTCCCAGGGCGGGGGAAAGAACTCTTACCTACTGGAGTTATGTGTGAATGTTTCAATTTGCTACCTTGATTTTCATATAATGGCCTGCAGTTTCAGTTGGCTGGTTGCTGATTGAGGGAATCCTTTGTTGGAAGGAGTTAGCTGTTTCTGATTGATTTTGGGCTACCCCATTCTAGAAAGAAAGGGACCAAACACAAGTTTTTAGTTGAATATGTTATGATTTGTATAGGAACATTTTGTTTAATGATTTACCTGTTTCAATATTTAACATGTGAAAGGCATGCAGAAAGCTACCTAGTATATGATTCTTTTGAAGCAAGAGTTCATTCCTATCCACAAATAAAATCAGCATTCCAGAAGGAGGGTGAATAGTAGGATTGGATGGCAAACTTTTTGGAAGTGGTTTGATTGTTTATTTCTGCATGGCGGGGGAAGGACTCAGTGGTCCCTGGGACCTCATTCAATTCAATGATTCCATTATACTATGAATATATGATTCTAAATCCAGGTAAAATGCATGTGTGGGCACACATATGTAGTTTTTCAGGTTGGACAATTGCATGGATAACATGAGTCATCAAGGGACATGGTATGAAGCAATGTGCATGCAAACGTGAACCATCTCTTTGGATACTGTATGAGCAAGTAATCCTTTTAAAGTTCTCTGCTGGCCTTGAATCTATACAGAATGCATTAGAAGAATCCAAACAAAGTATTGTTGAAGGCTTTCATCACTGAAAACAGCAGGAGAGAATGCTACTGAAACATGGCCATACAGCCTGAAAAACTTACAACAACCCAATCCAAACTAAGGTGTGTGGCCATATTGTATACCTCTAGGAATGGGCAGAGTTTATTTTTACTACGTGAATGTCCTGGCCACCACAGAATCCTAAGCCTCTAAGTACAGAGATTAATGAAGAAAACTTGAAAAATTATTGTTCCAGAGATAACATCACCCCATCAAGTACAGTATGAATATCTATTCACAGATCTCTCTTTTGTTTTCTATTGTGTTTGGACAAGACTCAATTTACTCATCCTCATACATAACAGATGCCAAGCATTGGTTTAGCATGGAAACAGCTTCCTTGTTATTAGGAGAAAGGAAAAAGTATGCTCAATGTCATTTGTAAAACTTTGGAAACTTTGTCCAGATTTCCCAGTGTTTTCATTTAAATGGGAGAAGAGCATGTTGGATTTATTTGACACAGCTATTCCAAATCAAGAAGCTACAGATGATAGACGATTTCAAGTTTACTTACTGGTATTCCAAATCAGATCCCCCCCCCCCCCCCCCAAATTAGCTTTTCCTGAGGAAAACCTTTGGATATTTTATTGACATAAATAAAAATGTACCTTCAGAATAATTAAAATTAATAGATAATGATGACAGAAAACAGTAAGTACCTGTTGGGTCTCCTATTTTTGGTGCAAATAATTGAGCAAAAGGACTATTGCTTAGAGGTAAATATATACATTTCAGGTCTAATCCTTGGTTTTAATTGAAATTTCTTGTTAATAGATGATGGGAACAGTTTCTGGTTGAAACCTTTCAAAGCTACTGCCAACTGAAATAACTAATACTAGGGTAGAATGCTCTGGCTTTTGATATTATTCCTATGTTCCTGAAACACTTCTGTGGCCAGGATCAAGTGATTACATCATTATATTTGCACATACATGCCCCTGAATCCCATTGACTTCAATAAGACTTTATCATGCAAAACACTGTCTAGGGCACTCAATATTTAATTCCATTCATAATTAACTCTTAATTAAAGAACAAGTGTGCAGTTTGTTCAATCTGTGGTACTATGTTTGCAGTAGGACTTTTCAGAATGTTGTCTGCTTTCCTAAAAAATCAAAGTGGAGTGAAAAATGGGATAAAGGTTAATTTTGATAGCCAACTATTAAGATGAGTTTGCTACAGAATATTCATGACTTGTCAGGCAGCCTTAATAAAAATTTATGAATTTATGAATGCAATACAAATCAAGCAATAATGTCTGAAAACCTTTTCTGAGAGTACATTTTGGCGGAAGCAAATAATAATAGGTCATTTTAATACATGACCTTACCTATTAATCTTAGAGCATCAGTACGGCAGACTAGTCAAATTGAACTCTAAAGTAGTGGAAAAAATCATTTTAGCACTAATATTGTAAATTAGATCCAAATTATACCCTTTCATATTATTATTATGGCCACTTCACTTCACATTTTTATGGTTTAATACAAAGAGACAAATATACATCCACATCATAGAAATCAACAGACTGCATGCACCAATGCTCATTCCTATTTCCATACACGACTTTATATCCCTGAAACTTAAGTAGCTGTCAAAAGAGGTAAACTTAAAATCAACATAAAAAGGCATGCCTAATTTTCTCAGCCAGATATTACTCTTGTCCTAGAGATATAAATAATAGGGCTATGCAGAAATCTAGACGCAGGTAGTAAGTAAATTAGGTAAATCCATATTTACAACTTGCGTTGCAAAACCACACAGACCCCCCAATCCCACCCACCCCACACAAAAATGAATGAAAACATCCATCTCTGAAGATTTCGTAAGAGGTTCATAACTTTTTGTAAGTTGCAGTGAGTCAGCTTCCTCAGTGCAAGCAAACTCTACTGGGCAGCTCAGGCATAATTGGTATGTCACATGCTCTCCTATTAGGGCTGAAGGAGAGAGGAAGGGAGGAAGTGCTCCTGGCATTTTGCTTCAATCGAGGAGCCATGCTGTCTTTGTCACCATTGCAAGCAAGGTGGGAGAGAGCTGGAGATCTAGGATAGAGAGCCTACAACTCAGTACTGATCAACTAACTAGGAGCTGAATTTGTCCATTCTTGAAGGCTTTTGAAAGCTTAGTTTGCCTCAGCTTAGGATTCCTTTTAGAATCCCCAAAGCCGAGTTTAGGATCCTTTTCGGATCCTTTTTCTTTGCATGTGGCAGTGGAGTGGGGGAAGACTGTTTTATTTAGGATTCAATTTGTGGAGTTTCCATTTTTGGTTTTCTTTCCTTTAAAAGTCTACAAACTGCTTTCTTATTTCTTTTAGTCTATATTAATTCTATTTTAATTATGGTGTAGTCTTCTTGCTTTCCTTTGGTTTTAAAAGTGTGATTCAATTCAGTGCAAAGTGCAGTTGTGTGTGCTTTAGTATTTTCTGAAATCTCAAGTGCCCAGAGGGGGGCTGCTGTTGAGGGACAATATTAAACATAATTTCAGGGGTTAAGTGAGCAGAATTCTAGTGTAGTACCATTGACCCACCAACCCAACCTGTTCCATTCCTCCCCCATATTGTGGGGTCAGGCTTTTGTAGCACTATCAAATACCTTGCAATGCTTTCCTTTCTACTGGTTCTCAAAATCTAATTCAGTTCTGCAAAGTACAGTGTGTGCACACTTTAATAAATCCCAATCACCCAGAGGGGTGCTGCTGTCTGATAAACAAACATAATTTTAGGGGTGAAGTGAGCAGAACTACAGTGTAGGCAAAATTTTAAGAATTTCCTAAAAATCAGTGGATGTGTGATTTTTTCTGAAACTTGGGAGGAATTATGCCTTCATTGTGCCTTCATTATGTTGTGTCTATGAAGAGAAATCTAAGGGGATAGGTCTTGTAGTTTTTTTTTAAAAAGGGGGGGGAGCTTAAAAAAAACAGGAGCCGCAGAAGTCCCATTGATGTGAATGGGTGACTAACAAAACAAAAAACTAACAAAATTTTCAGAACTTCATAATAGGTGCAATATGGACCCTTAGAAAATTTTCAAATGGCATCTTCTTATTGACACAAACAGGTTCATGACTGTGTATGTTGGGATGTGTGTGACAGAATTCACTAACACTGGCATGAAATTCACTGAAATGAAATTCATGAGTGTGGCAGAATTCACTAACACTCTGATAAACCACATTTTCATGATGTTTTTCATTGAAGCAGCCATATCAGCCTCAAATAATGATATTGTTGCTGTGCATCTGAAGATATGCACCTATCTGATTCTTCTCAGCTATGTCTCACTCCCCAGCATGGTTCCCAGAGAGATAGAAAACCTGAGTCAACTTATCAATGGGTCAATATAAGTACTGTAGTTTAATGCTTCTCAAAATGCAATCATCCATTTCTCTGAGAAATAAAAGGCAAGAGCTTAGCTCATCTCAGGAGAAACTAAAAGAAGCATCTACCCCCTTTACTCTCTCCATTGTGGTGCTGCTTTTGGCCTTTTGAATGCAGCTAAAGGTTCGCACCAGAAGTTAAATGACTAGCACTTTGGTCTTGGGTTCAAAATCACACCCCAACATGCCAACAATGGCAAGTCATTGTCCACAAACTCACTGCAGAAGCACTTTTGGAGTATCATACTAAACTGAATACACTTTGAACATCAATCCCCAATGGGGAAGTCGATTACCTAAATATTGGAGATCCCCATTCTTTGAAAAGTACTCCTTCACCATAAGTTAAACAATGTCTTGGGGTGACATTATAATGATATCATGTAATGGTAACCATTTCTATTTGTGGCTAAGCAACTTCAGACACATGCTAAAAGCCTAATTCTTTAGGAGGAGCTTGAAAATGTGGTTGTTCCAGTGTGCCTTTCCAGAATAAGGAAACTCCTAGCATTATGTCCCAACGCACTTTATCAGAGATCCAGGATATCTGCATGCCCATCCCCCTCCCCCTCCAAAAACCCCACCTGTCATGCCCAGCACTTTTTAATTTTAATTATTACATTTGGCCCGGCCATTGTTTTGAATTGCATCATTGGTTGTTGTTAATGTTATTGCCTTGTTTTTTGAGTTATTTTGTTGTTTGTTGTTGCTGTTGTTTTTATTATTGTATTTGGGCTCGGCCTCTTGTAAGTCACACCGAGTCCTTCGGGAGATGCTAGAGGGGTACAAATAAAGGATTATTATTATTATTATTATTAGGTTCTTGTGGGTTTTTTCAGGCTATAGAGCCATGTTCTAGAGGCATTTCTCCTGACGTTTCGCCTGCATCTATGGCAAGCATCCTCAGAGGTAGTGAGGTCTGTTGGAATTAGGACAATGGGTTTATATATCTGTGGAATGGCTGGGGTGGGGCAAGGAGCTCTTCCCTGCTGGAGCTAGGTGTGAATGTTTCAACTGATCACCTTCATTAGCATTTGAAGGCCTGCCTGAGCCTGGGAAAATCTCTTGCTGGGAGTTGTTAAGATGTGCCTGGTTGTTTCCTCTCTGTTGTTTTGCTGTTGTAATTTTAGAGTTTTTTTAAATACTGGTAGCCAGATTTTGTTCATTTTCATGGTCTCTTCCTTTCTGTTGGAATTGTCCACATGCTTGTGGATTTCAATGGCTTCTCTGTGTAGTCTGACATGGTGGTTGTTTGTGTGGTCCAGCATTTCTGTGTTCTCAAATAATATGCTGTGTCCAGGCTGGTTCATCAGGTGCTCTGCTATGGCTGACTTCTCTGGTTGAAGTGGTCTGCAGTGCCTTTCATGTTCCTTGATGCGTGTCTGGGCGCTGCGTTTGGTGGTCCCTATGTAGACTTGTCCACAGCTGCATGGTATACGGTAGACTCCTGCAGAGGTGAGAGGATCCCTCTTGTCCTTTGCTGAACGTAGCATTTGTTGGATTTTCTTGGTGGGTTTGTAGATTGTTTGTATGTTGTGTTTCCTCATCAGCTTCCCTATGCGGTCAGTGGTTCCCTTGATGTATGGCAGGAACACTTTTCCTCTGGGTGGATCTTCATCTTTACTCTCGTGGCTTGTTCTTGGTCTTGCAGCTATTCTGATGTCTGAGGTGGAGTATCCATTGGCCTGGAGAGCCCAGTTGAGCCCTCCAAGATGAACTGAACCACCTCAACTGGGCTCTGGCAACCAGTATTAAAAAAACTCTAAAATTACAACAGCAAAACAACAGAGAGGAAACAACCAGGCACATCTTAACAACTCCCAGCAAGAGATTTTCCCAGGCTCAGGCAGGCCTTCAAATGCTAATGAAGGTGATCAGTTGAAACATTCACACCTAGCTCCAGCAGGGAAGAGCTCCTTGCCCCACCCCAGCCATTCCACAGATATATAAACCCATTGTCCTAATTCCAACAGACCTCACTACCTCTGAGGATGCTTGCCATAGATGCAGGCGAAACGTCAGGAGAAATGCCTCTAGAACATGGCTCTATAGCCCGAAAAAACCCACAAGAACCTAATGATTCCATCCATGAAAGCCTTCGACAATACATTGTTGTTATTATTATTATTATTATTATTATTATTAATTCAATAATGTCCTCATTGAAGTATTACATCCCTACTTTAACAATTATGAAATCTATGATCCAACATTTGTGTATATAAGTTAACATAATTTTCAGCTACATGTGTTTTTATAGTGGTATTTTGTAATTTGTCTTGACTATCAGCTTTGGAGAAAATTGGCTTTGAATAAAGTAACAGAACAGAAATTTGCAAAAATAACACCACCTGCAAACTATGAAAACACAACTGACAGCAGTGAAAGTCTCTGACAATGTTACATGAAATGCTTAACATTTAAAGAAGCAAGTGGACTTTTCTATGAGTCTGGCAGCAGACAAAGTGGATCTGAAAAAAGAATTTTGCATAAACAAATTCAGTATTTATTTTGATGATTTTTTAAAAAAACGTTAATACATGGTGCTGTATGTATTTAGGATTTTACAATATCAAAATCAAATTATGTTATATTTCTATTATTTTAACATGGTTGATAGCAGTTTTAAACAGGTGTTTCTCAGCTGCTCAGATAATTAAAGATTTGTTGACCTTGTTTCCTGGCAGTGTTAACTAAAGGGATTTTGTCCCCAATCAAAAGGCAATATTTTGCTTGCCAAAATGCATCAATGCCTTCTTCAAGGGACAATTTTAAAATCAGAAAGAACATTTAATATTATGGCTAAGATTGTGACATTTACTTTACCACTATGGCTTGGTATTAGATGCCTGGCATTACAAGGAGATAGATGAATACAGATAACATAAAACTCTTAGGCAGAGAAAAAGCATAATAATTTTTCCCCATCATATTGACTGTCTAGTATTTAGAGCAGACCTTCTAAAATGTTAATAAAAGGTTAGAAAACCATACTTTGTCATTATATTTCTTAATGTATTCCTAGCTTCAAAGAGCTCCTATAGTCCTATTGAGTTGTTATTTATTAGTGTCAATAAAAAGAGGAGTGCCTGGCCACACATGCATCATCATCACATTTCTCAAGTGGAAAATAAGGAGTCTGAAGAGAAGTTTTAGGTTTCATTAAGACATTCTAAATAACCATAGGATGCATCTACATGGGACACAAATAGTGATGTTGGTCCAGAGTGGGTACTCCAGATCAATGTAGCCAACGAGCCAGCTTGGGCACTAGATGGTAGCCAACGAGCCAGCTTGGGCACTAGATGGCAGCCTCACTGCATGTCCCCAAGGTGGCCCAGGGGCTGGATGATGTCTATGACTGCATCTACACTTCCACAAAACCCAGTGGAGGAAGCTTATGAGCTTGGTGTATCCAAGCACTTCAACCATGGATGCACTTCAACCATGGTTAAGCCATTTAATCCAGGTCAACCCCAGGTTAAAAAAACTAGCAAAGAGCTGAATCTTCCAGGAAGATCCAGACCTTTATCCCTGTTTCGGCAGTGGACACTACCAACTCAGATTGTTATGCGTAATCTGAGAGGTGAGATGGCCATGCCTCCCTAACTGTCCTGCATCCCAATTTGCTCTACAAAATGACAGGAAATTCTCCTTACCATCAGAGGAGGCTCTTTCCTTCCTTTATCTGTGTCACCTAGGGTGCAGCAGAACTTTGGAGGAGGGGAGAAAACTTCTTGCTCCAAAGCTCTATCACACCTGAGTGGTGCAGATCCAAGAAGGGAAGAGACTGTTCTGACAATAAGAAGAATTTCCCATTGTTTAACGGGGCGGGGGGGGGGGGAATTGAGATGCAGGGCAGGTAGGGAGGCACTGCATATGCCCAGTCCTGCCGTCAGCATGGCTGGGTTGTGTGGCCAGTCAGCCACTATGGTGGCATAGAGCAACCTTGTGTAAACAAAATGTTGCTCAGAATTTGATTTTTTAAAATTTTGGTTCCAGTCACATTTTGTAGCTGTGTAGAAGTGACATACACTGGAATCAGTTCAGGATGACTGGACTGCCACCCTTCTCTTACATATTGGGTTGTATGGTACCCATAAGACACAAAAATGTTGTACTCATTGCTTGGCATCTGTAACTACCATAACAAGAAAAAAACTACATCCTTTCACCACTCTGTTCTCATATTGTCTTATTGCTTCAGGAAGTATCATTCCAAGCCCTGAACAATAAACACTGCCATTTTTGTTCCCAGTGGATACTGAATTTACAGATTTTTTTTAAAAAAAAGAAAGGTAAATTGCATTGCACAAAAAGCTTAAAAATGTTAAACAAAACAAAACAAAAATCCAAAAACACCTAGAAAGCTATATGTGTCTGCATGTGTATGGAATTTAAACACAGGGGATCAGATTACAGATTAAGGATAAAGACCAACATGTTCTTTAATTCCACAAATAATTTGTTATGTAGTTCTTCTCATTGCACTAGCACCTAGTATCAGAGAGTCTGTACTTTTTCCCCTGGGGGGGGGGGGGGCATTTGAGCATTTATTTCTAATAGGATGGGAAAAAAACTATTGGGCCTAAAATTGTACATTAAAAACAAGCCATAGATGCTCACCATTGAGCTAGAATTTACCCATTGGAACTTCCATTTTCCCTTGTTTGTATAGGTAAGCTGTGCCATGCTTAATTATGCTGAGACTCCAAAGCAAGCAACACAGCTGTGTCTAGGCATATGTTTGTAGTTTAAAATGCTGCTTCTCATAATTGCCTTTGTAAGGAGAGGGAATGGGATAGAACTCTTAGAAAATATTCTTCTCGCTGGCAAGATGCTTTTCAGCTACTAATGATTATGAAGCTTCACAAAGGAAATACTGAAACATGATGCTTTTAGGGCCACTGTGCATTTCAATAATAGAATTGATGTTGAGCTTCTTCTTTTTTTTTTTTTGGAAAAAGGTTTCTTTCAAAGAAAAGTGTCAGTAGGGGCCCGAAAGATGAAATGTCACTCTAATGCTAGTTTAATTATCTCTTTGGGTATATCATAAAAGTAACTCAATAAATATAAAAGGACTAAACCAGGCTGACCACATAGAAACAAACTGTGGAAAAAGAACCCAAATGTTTGATTTACTTACTCACTTGTAAGCTACATGTGCAAATGAATATAGATTGGTGCTTAGGTACTCTAATAGAACAAGAAAACCGACTCATACACTGCTAGCATGGTGGATAATGAACATATGAAGTTGCCTGCTGTTAAGCCAGAAGAAAATTGGTCCACTGACTTAGATCAGTATACCATCCACTCCAACTAGCAATGGATTTTCAAGATTTTTGTCAAGAGTCTTTTTTTCAAGATACAACATTCTAGATGTCCTATAACCAAGGGTACAGTTGTAATGTATTTTTTAAAAACCACAAAGTTGAAAAAAACTTGGCATTATTCTAAATGTCCTTTGACCAGTAGCTGTTCACTTAGAGTGCCTCTGGTGTTGCTATAAGAAGGTCCTCCATTGTGCATGTGGCAGGGCTTAGACTGCATTGTAATAGGTGGTCTGTGGTTTGATCTTCTCCACACTCGCATGTCGTGGCCCCATTTCTTAAAGTTGGCTGAGCATCTTGTGCTGCCAGAGCGCAGTCTGTTTAGCACCTTCCAAGTCACCCAGTTTTCTGTGTCCCCGGGGGGGGGGGGGGGGAGGAGTCTTTCATTCGGTATCAGCCATGGCTCAAGGCCCCAGGTTTTAGCCTGCCACTATTGGACTGTCACTTGCTGAGGTATTCCTGCAAGTAACTCTGTAGATCTTAGAAAACTATTCCCCACACTTTTTTGTAATTAAGCTATCTCTTATCTTAATAATCACAAATGCTCTTTCCTATTCTGTTCCCCTCTCTTTGGAGTGATGTTTATTCTTAATAAAATATTTATTTAAAAAAACTATTTCTTGATTTAAGGTGCTGGCGTGCTGGCTGATTTCTGAACAGGGGATGGGCCAGAGATATCACTGCCTTGGTCCTTTCATTATTGGCTGCTACTTCGGGTGGTGCAATACAGTTAAAGAGTATAATCTCTCCAGTGGTGTAGGCATAAACATCCTTGATAATGTGGCATGTCTCAATAAGAGTTTGAGATTAGATTGAGATGTTGAGATTGAGAAGTTTAGATTAGAGATGGTCAGATGAAAGAAAGATGGTCAATTTCTATTTTTTAAATGAGATTTATGTGATTCATACCTAACTACACCAGTGCCAAATAAATGAGTCAAAAACATAATTGCATACTGAAATCTGCACTTTTCCTAATGGCTTGCTTTCTTGTCTATAGGATGTCTCTGTATTCCATGATTCCCACCAGAAATGCTCACCAGAAGCTTAAAAGAGAAGAAACCAGTTTCCCTTCCCTTGGGAAGGGTTCCACAACTGGGAGACAAAAACACAAATAAAACTATTCTGTGTACTTATCAACCTAATATTTTGACAGATAGGACTTCCAATTGTTCCTTATTATAAGGATTATCCCTTATTTGAGACCCAGAAAGCTTGTTCCTCTCAAGGTTTCATCTTCTCCCACTGGAAGTTCTTAGTGAAGCTTAACAGCACTACTACTGCCACCTACTGGCTTTCAAAAGTAGAAAGAATAAAATTCCAACAAAATCATAATCATCCCACTAAATTACTAATTTGTAAACAATCCATTAAACTACAAATTATGATCACAAAAGCAATTGTCTATAACACAGAGAAGTAATCCTTTCTCAGACAGAAAATTGAGACATTCCTCTCTCCCATCCCTACTACAACCAAAGTATTCAACATAATTTGATCTACGGTGTCTTGAACCCAGACAAATCACAAAGTTGCATTTTACTTGTGTGAGTACAAATAAAATGCTATGTACAGCACAGAATCTTGTGGGCAGACAAAATAGGCAGACTTAACTCTTTTTCTGTCTCATTGTTCAAAAATGCAAAAGTCAGTCATAGATGGAGTGTCTTTTTTGGATGTAAAATTACAATTGTAGGCTAAAAAACACTTGTAGACTCACAGCTTGAAAATCACTGATCTATCTGCACAGTGGAATCCCTTTTTTTCAATACCAGTTCAAAATTGCATTAAATGGTTGGTGTAGATGGGACCAGAATCTTTTACACCAGTGGTTCTCAATCTGTATGCCACAGCCCAGCAGTGGGCAGTGAGAACAAAAATCCAGTCTGTGAACCTCCTTCCTCTTTATTTTATTTATTTATTTAATTTAATTTCTACTCCTTTCCACAGAGCAAACCAGCCCTGCCCCTTTTGGTACTAATGTTGGAGAGTGGTTCCCGGTCAAGTGGGCCCTGGTCAGAGTGGGCCCCGGTCAAGTGGGCCCTGGTCAAAAAAAGGTTGGGAACCACTGTTCTACACCTATCTTTTTCAATATTATGTGTACCCTTTGAGCATGTGTGTGTGTATACATACACTTTACCAGGGTAGAAGGGGGGGGGGGTTAATAGTTTGCTCCAGAATTAAATATAACAGAGCTAAGCAATGAATGACTTTGTTATAATTATACTGAAATCTCATGCAGAAAATGCCAGTGCGTTTGAATTAGATTAACAGCTGCTAAAGAGTTGCTAACAAATTTGCGTTGCAGAAAGACTTGTTTTATAATGATATAAATAGTTACAGATGTACTAATTTAAAGTCCACTAAAGTTAAGACATTTTAAAATCTCATTTAGTGGCACAGAATCATCTGCATCTATTTAAAAAGAACAAAATACATTGCAAGAGTGTTTCACATCAGTAGTGGAAATTGTTGTTTTGCTTTTTTTAAAAAACAACCCTAGATTCATCATGTAGATACCACCCCCACCCCAACCCACCCCCCCCCCCCAAACATATTATTACTTGTCATATAATTTGCCAGGACAAAATTGAGGAAGAACTCCATAGCAGTTATGATACATTTTCTCATTTGAGATGGTTTTGTGAATTATATGATATTATGTTAATGTAATTCAGGAAAGCAAAAAGGTCTATAGATGAAGTTTTCTATAAAGACACAATAGCACAATACAGGTACAGAGAGTGCTTCTTTATAAAACTCATAGAAAAAGAAAGAGAAGAAAAGAAGCAGCAAAGTCTTCTGTATGTAATTAAGGGGATACCTGGTGCTTCAATGGCCAGGAGAAAAGATGGATCCTTTTATTAATGTTTAGCAACAGCAACACATTAACCTATAACTTCCTGAGATATCAGGAGACAATGAATAGAGCAGTTTTGTACTCTTGGTTGTCACTAAACTTGAAAAAATTAGGATTGGTACTTGAAGCCCGTTATGTGTGGCTGGGTGTAGCTCCCTGGCAATGAAATAGCATGCAGGTGCAGCTTCTCCAATCAGAGGATTGGGAAGCTACATGTCATTTACCCAGTATTTTCTTGTGGTGTGACTGTGAGCCCAGCTTTCCAACCAAATATTGGAAATCATTTTCTAAATGTTTAGCCAATACAAAACTGCAAGAAAAAGAACTCAAGGGAGGAAGACTTTTGAAGAGACTTGACAGAATCCCATATGATTCATTAGCAACCAGCCGAATGTAGTCGATGCAATGCAGTGAAAAGTAGCATTTCGCTTACAATTGAGCTGCAACAGGCATCTATACCTATGGACATGCTGAGAGAATATTTGCTGGGAGAATATTTTAAAAAAAACCCAAAGTGATCCCTCATTTGAAGTAACAACTGAAAATACCAATCTTTTGTTAATTTAGCTTCTGTGACATCACCCATTTGAAATGGGGTTTTTCACACTAAAGAATTACATCACTAGAATTTAATTTAACTTTCATGATAGCAATCTGTGGAATCCTGGTAGGGTTGCCAGATTGAAAACTTGGACAAGTCCCATATCTTTACTGGTTGTTCAGAAGAGCAATTTGTCTAGTTAGTACTGGGATATTAAACTGCACCTTGATACCAGATGCTGCAGGCTATATTTCAGAGAAAGAAACTGGTAAAAACTGGTATTCATTGCGCAAGAAAACTCTTAAAATTCATGGAATTGCCATAAGTCAACAGGTGACTTGAAGATCCAGACACATAAGAGAGATATTCTGACCACAAATAGACATTAATCTATTGCTATTAAAGACAACAGTGACTGGGGAGAGAGAGAGAAAGAAAGAGAGAGAGAGAGAGAGAGAGAGAGAGAGAGAGAGAGAGATGGGAGCAGTTGACCTCCTGCCCAATAGCACTGGATCATCTTGGATATGGTTGGGCAGTATGAACTTATTCCCTCCACTGAGGCAGCTTAGGATCCCCCTGCCAGGTTTCAATGTGGATGGCAACCAACATTTTTGACACTGGTTCCAACCTGCATTACGTATCTGTGTAAAACCAGCCTGTTTAATAGGGACAACTATATAAAACTTAACTTTTCAATGCCATTGAACACTATTAATATCTGATAAGCCACTGAGAATTCCAGTGTGTTTCAAAACTATGCATACATTTATATGTGAGTGTAAAAATCATGATATGGCTAGATGGGGATGTTGGCATATGCTAAATACAGCAAGACTGACAGATTTTCTCATCCTGGTCCTATTTCTATCTCCACGCATTAGATATGCCTGTGGTGGTAATTTTATGAATGCAACTAATTTCAGGTTACAGGGATTAGCCATGAACTTCAGATGAGGTATGTAAAGTTGTTCAAATATCAATATCAGAAAACTATAGCCAGTGATATTACAGGTGGAAAAAATGAAGACAGCTTTAATGGAGCATTCTGTCACACATGAAAGCACACAAAACCGGTTCATATCAGTGTCTTCATTTTCACTGCAACTTGTTCTTGAGGCTGAGGGTTTAATGTGTGGTTTCCTCAGAATTCCTTTTATGTGCTCAATGATTTCTCATTGCCACACACAACCATGTCAAGAGGAAGCGTAATAATTGATTTGAAACTCTCCAAGAGACATTAGTCACTGCTACGTTGAGTAAGATAGGCAAATGCAGCTCCACTTATCGGAGTCTAAAAATGTCACACATTAAGTTGAAAGATCGTGTTTTAGAAATTAACCGCCTCTCTGTAAAATACCTTAATGTGTTGTAGTGGCAACACCTTGTCAAATTCAGTTCAATAGTGGGCTGCCACTCTGAGCTTCCAAGCTCTCATAGTTGGATACAGTTAAGGATTCGGCATGACTACTGGCAGCTACTATTCTTATAACCAAGAGGGATGCAAATGATGGGTTCACTAGTTTCAGTAACAAGTTATATCCAAGTGTGTTTTTTCATATATACAGGGAGCTTTGTCAACAGACCCAATCCTTGCAAACTTCCAAGCATTGTTGTTTCTCTCACTGCCTATTTCTTCCTTGATTGAATTGTTAATACAAAAAAGCAAAGGCACTCTGCAGATATATGCTTGATTTTATTTTTTTAAAAAATATCTTACCTTATTCCTAGCACAGGACTCAAGATGTATCACATACCATAGATACTTGTGTATAAGTCTACCTCATATATAAATCAAAGGCAGGTTTTGTAGACATAATTACGGATTTTGATGAGTCATGAATAAATCAAGGTTTGTTCCACAGAGAGGGGGGAAATGACAATGCTACCTCAAGGATAATTGCCATTATTTTCATATCCAAGCATTAAGTATGGCCAGAGGCAGCAATACAGTGGAGAGGGCAGAAACGGTTGGTGCTTCTTTTAGAGGCATTAAACTCTTGCCCTTTGGCACTTTACTCGGAGAATAGAATGATCCCTTTTTAATATAAGAGTTTGGGTACAGTAATCACAGTTATTTTGGGTGAATATTCCCACTGTCATTCCATGTTCCCTGTCTCAGGTAGCAAGGGAACACAGGATAACATTTCCTCTTGCTCCCCCATGTCATAGTGTTTTCTAGCCATAACACAAAACCTATCTATTCCCCATCACTTGCCCTGATCTCAGCTGGGGCAGGGGGGGGGGTACTGGGAAGGAAGGAACATAGAAACATATGAGGGGGGGGGTTCCTCTTTTACCCCCTCCCTCCTCCCAGTTGTGCAGCTGGGGAATTTCCTGTGGAAACACTTATCAGGGCTATGTGTCCATAGCACCAAGATGAAAAACCTTGTGTAGAGATTATTTTGTATCAGTTAATACTTGACAACAATGCGGGCAGCAGAAGGAACAATCTGTATTGAAATAATGTTTCATAACAACAACGACAACAACAACTTAATGACCTGCCCTCTCTCCTCGAAGGAACTCAGGGTGGCATACAAAGACAAAAACAAAATATGGATAAATAAACAGCAGTAAAAAACCCCCAATTAAAACAAGTAATTGAAATTCACAAATAACACAGTAATAATTAAAACAAGTAATACATTCCATAAATAACAGTGAATTAATCAGACCAACATGAAAATTGAACAATAAAAACGTGGTTGTGCAATGACTGTAAAGTATGTGGTAAAATACATAGCAATTATTATATTTTTCATACTTATCATGGTAGCCTATAGAAAACTGTCATTATAACTTAACAAATAATATATTTATTTGTATTTTAATCAGGGTCAGGTTTGAAGGTATCTTATGAACAAAGCCTTCAAGGAGGATAGGTTTTAATCATGCTGTACATGAGCCAACCTTTTGCCACACTCTCCTTATTTGTTTGTCTATTTGTTTTATTTTATCCCACTTTTCTCCTGATATAGGAATTCAAAGTAGCAAACATGACATGATACAATTAAAACATTTCCTACATGTTTGTTGCAGTTCTGCACTAAAGTGTTTTTTTTTATATTGCCCCACTTTTCTAATGAAACTCAGCTAGCAGATGAGTAGTAATGCATGTAAAACTGCCTCCATTTAATGGCAAGTTTATTGGTTGAGCCAGCCCTATCATTATAGAAAGTGAGATAGCCACCTAGTTTAGCAGAATATATTTTTTGATGTTGTGACGTTTTAATTATTGTTAGTGCTTGTTAGTGCTATGAATGGGATCATTTTCTGCCTAGTGTATATTGACCTATATTTTTTTCATGTCAAGAGTGACTTGAGAAACTGCAAGTCACTTCTGGTGTAAGAGAATTGGCTGTCTGCAAGGATGTTGCCCAGGGGATGCCCGAATGTTTGATGTTTTACTATCCTGTGGGAGGCTTCTGTCATGTCCCTGCATGGGGAGCTGAAGCTGACAAAGGGAACTCAACCTGCTCTCCCTGGATTCAAGCCACTGACCTGTCAGTCAACTGTTCTGCTGGCACAAGGGTTTAACCCATTGCACCACTGGGGGCTCCATTGACCTACATGGGTATATGTTAATGTGTGAGGTGGCTCAATGTAAGGTCATGATTATTTTCCCTCAAACAATATTTCCTAAGCCTCTTCATTGGATTGGATAGTTCCTGCCATAACTCCACTTTGTGTTTGCATTGGTTATATTTGTTTCATTATTATAAATCACCTTATATGTAATAAAACAAGTAGAACTAAAATAGTTCACATTGCCAATCTAGTATAAATCACAATGAGTAATTTTATTACATATTGGCAATGTTATCAGTCAATCAAGTGTTTTAATATAGGTGAAAAATGAACAGTTTATAAATGAAGTAGTTGACCTTGAATATGAAACTTGAATTTCTCTGAGTAACACAGGTAAAGCACTCTGCTCAGAAAATAAATAAATAAAATAATGGAAAAAAGAGGGAGGAGAACAGTTTGGCTTTCAAAATCAATTACTAAACTGTAGGGGGACATTGTGCACCTATATCATCATGAATATTCAGCAAATGTGCGTTCTCAACTTGGATTATTATTTTGCTCCTGCGTCCTCTGAGAAGCCTGCAATATTAACTAAAATTAGAGCAGCAGAGAACTATTTGATAAAGCTCCAATGTCAGAAGAAAACTCATTCACTGGGCTTAAAGGTTCCTCCCCCCCCCCCCAATGGCTGCTTAATTTCTCACCCTTACTATGATAGCATTTATCTGGACCTTGCAGCTGGAACAATATTTTTATCTCTTTGTAGTTGGAGGCAATTTTAAATATATATTTTTGAATCTAATTAAGGCCTAAATAAAATTGCTAATGTGAACTGGAATTTACTCATTGTATCATTGGGCAGTTGGTAAGGCAACACTTGCATGTCAGTAGTTCAATTAGTCTACTCTAATTGGAACTAAAAGTTAGCATGGCAGACTGTGGGATATTAGGGTTTGAATTCCAGCTGAAACCCACAGGGTGACCCTAGCTAACTCATTCTTTCACAACCTTAGAGGAAAGTAATGGCAAACCATCTTTGAACAGACTCTTTTAGAAAACACAATGATGGGTTCACCTTAGGATTGACATGAGTCAGAAATTACTTGAAGGAATACAACATTAATAACTGGAGGTATAACTGGATTCACCATTAGATTGTAGTGTCACCATACATGATCAAATCAGAAAATTAAAACTGGATTGGCATAGTTATTCACCAAGCCTTTTACCACCATTACCTGCCAGGCTACCAGTATACCAGCTTATTGCCATTAGAGTGAGCCTGATATAAAATATCAGTATGTTAGAAATGTCTACTGTGACAAGGAAGATTAAAAAAAAGACGCCTTCAAAGAAATAGTCAGAATTCTTTGCTCTGTGGGAGATGACGGAGAATAGAACAAGATTGTTTCTTTTCTGTAAAGGTTTTACTGATGACATGAGGTTTATCATTACCCTTGTTCTGGATGGATAATGACTATGGTGCCGCAATTTGTTTTTGAACATATCACAATTAATAGTGTCAGCATGCTATGGCCCTTTGAATGTTTAATGAAACAGCATCTCTGACAAAAGATATCATTGTAGACATAACAAAGTCAAATACAATAAGCAGAAGATCCTGCAGTAATCCAATGAGAACATTACAGATTTTCGTTAGTATTGATCTCTTCCTGTGGCTTTCACAATAGACTTATTTCTCTGGAAGTACTGATGCTGTGTAGCATTTTATTGTTGATGCAGTTTGATCAGGAAAATTGCATCTCCCCAATGCCTTACAATTGTGGGGAAAGGTAGGTTGTGAAAAGTTCACTGTAAAAAACACTAAATAAGGAAGAGTTTATAAAACATGTCAATATCTAGCATACAGAATGCTTATGCACTTAGCAAAATAGTTCCTAATATCCATAGAAAATCTGTCAGAATCAGGACTAGCATAATAAGTTAACTATGTAGCAGTGCAACCTAACCACTATAAGTTGGTCGTTGCACTGACTTCCTGTTTGCTCTGAGATATTTCATACTTCTGAAGAAAATAATGTTTGATCCTTTTATGCAATAAACCAAAGGAACATTGGCCATTGACTTTGAAATGCAAATATAGGCATCAAATCTCTATGGAGATTTGCATTTCTATGGAAGTGATATTCCGGGATCATCTAGTAAACATGCCATCCTAGGTGATCAGGGGTTTTTTTCCCATCTGCTCTCTGCTGCTGACCAAGGAGCATGTTAACAGCAATGAGTATCATTTGGCGAGATTTAACAAGCATGTTCAGGTAGGTTCTGTCTTAGGTAAGGTGAAAGATTTTCAAGATCTGTGGATCAGGACTGTGGGTACCAGAAAAAGGCTGAGAATACCCTTTGGGATCAAAATGTCTCTTTCATTCAGAGTTACAAGAACCTGATGAATAACAGCACACTTGAAGAGATGCATTTTAAAGGGGGAGTGTGTTGTATTCCTCTGTGTGGAAGAAATCTCACCCAATAAGCATCAAATATCACTGTATATTAAATTGAAGACACAAAGCCACATTTACTTTGTCTGCTTAATTTATAGCCAGTATGGCGAAGAAATGATGAACATGGGTGAAAGGGAAATAGTGGTGGTAGCCCATATAGAAAGCAGACTAGTTCAAATTTGACCTGGTCCTTCCGTCCATACTGTGCTAAAAACACATCTTTGCTCCAGAGTTTTATTTAAACTCTGGATCATCCCCTGTCTTTTCTCAACACAGGTCTAAATCAGATTAATGATTCTATGTTTCTGAACATCATAGAAAATGCAAGGAGGAACTGGATAGTGAGTATGCATTATTATGCTTTTGTAGCAAGCCCTATGCCATTGACCTACGTTGATACTGTAGCATTTTAAATAAAATATGACCATAGTTCAACCAAACTGAGCACAAAATGTTCCCATCTCTCATCCCTTCTTCTCCTAAAAAGTTGGACAATGTCCTGTTTCATGTCTTGTCTGTAAGAAATTCTAGCACAATATTTCACACTAGTAATTAATATAATAAAATGTCATCCACTATCAACAAGATTGATACAGAAATCTGAAGTGACAAGAACATGCTAAAAGCACCAGTCAAAGGTCACCACCCTAAGGAGGCTGTTAAGACCAACTTGTGTCTAAGCCAAGGTTTAAATGAAAAAGATGGAGCTCCAACCATAACTGAACAGCAGCAACAGCATGCAGACTGGGTTAGTTATATAAAGTCTCCAGTAAGGCTGCTGTCTGTCTAAATTTACTACAATTGACAGCGTGATTTGTGGTATTCTGGCAGCTGAGCTTCCTAGTGCTGCGGGAAATGCTAACCCAGCATGGACTTATTAGGACTGAGCAGGAAATGTAAATTTACACATCTCGCAGTCAAGAGAGCTTATGTGGTACCAACTACTCTAATGTACAGATTTTCAGCATTTTTTTTCTCACTCAAGTGTACTTTCAGACATTTTTCTTAAGTGTTTCAGCATATTTTACTTCACATGTTTATACTTAAATTTTAGAAAACTAAGAGGATCATTAAATTAAAGATAAAGTTGGTTGTATTCTTTCCATTAATTTTTCTATGACTTACTTCTTCAACAACTACCAGTATTAGGCTTGTTTTTCCCCACTCACATCCAGTTCTTTATAATGAAATGCAAGTAACTGATTGCTGGTATGATGAGAAATTTGAAATTAATTAGTGTAAAATCCACAACCCACATATCAACACTTTTTTTCATTTCCAAAAAGTTAACTTTATGGAGATCAGGACCTGCTACAAAAAGCTATAACATGCAGAAAGTTGATTTTCAAAATATTTATTAAAATATTGTTAACTGTTAACTGCATTTCTATACCGCTTTTCTCACCCCTGGGGGGACTCAAAGCAGTTTACAACATAATATATGGCAAATTCAATGCCTCACATATATACAAAAATATCACATATCCAAATCAATAACATATAACTGTAGATAAAAAGCATTAAAGCTATAAAAACATGAAGCATAGAAAGCGTGAAACATATTAATGCTGCAATTAACAGTGTAAACCCCCTTCTCTCCCCCCTCCCCAACTCTCTCTCCAAATTTTATTTATTAAAATATGGGTATTCTATCCTATTTGATAAGACCTCTAGCCACTTACAATAAATTCAGTGAAAACCATCTAAAATTTAAATAGCAATAATTTATACATTCTGAAAACAGGTTAAACAACTATAACAATTGAAAAACTATGGAAAGGTAGAGATTTGAATGAAAATATTTTAAAATTGTGTAAAGTTATAGATCTGCTTGAAATAGTTAAATTTCCAAAGCTTTAATAAAAATCCAAGATTTGACTTAGCCCTGGAATAAAACCAACATTGGTGCCAACTGGGCTTCTAAGGAGAAGGCATTCCACAACATGATGTTCCATTAGAGAAGGCTTTGTCCTACATCTCCACACTATGCGTGGCTTATTTGATTTCAACGTGAAGAAGAATCTAGGACAGAACTGTGCAAGGTATTCACCAGAGTTCAGAAAAGTTACAGGTTTTATCTACAACTTCTCAAATCTCATAAGCAGCACAGTTATGATTGAACTGTAGTTTTTTTCAAAACTCTCCTGTTGACCCACCTTGATGAACCCAGCATGACAACATTACTAGATTTTCTGACTGATCAGGAGTACAGATGTACATGGATGGTGACGTGTTTCTGTGGATTGTGAGGTAAAGGAAACTTATTTATCTATTATTTATTCAATTTATTTATTCAGTGTATTCATTCATTCATTTACTTTCCCTTTCCAACACTCCTAAAACAGCTCAAAGATTACACTGGTAAATGGGAATGCAAGAAGATAAATATGAACCAAAATCTTGGGGATGAATGATTTTTTTAAAAAAAAAATGGCAACATGCTTTTCTGACATTTAACCAAAAGTAAATGATTTTGGATCTGGTCTAATCCTGATCTTGCTATTAAGTGAACTCGCAAAAATATAAAGTGTTATGATGAACATTCTTAAGATGAACTCAAAAATAGGAAAAATTGTCTTCTGAACTGTAACTAATTAAAGAAATTGTACATTCTCCATGCATGTCTAAATTTAATTCTACCACACAAAAATTTAGTATTAACACATAATTATTACATCAAAATATTCTGACTTCAACTGATTCAGGATTCTAAAACAAGAATCCCAAAGGAGTGAAAAGCTTAATGTTATACTTTAAAAACAAGAGTAATATCGTTCACTCTTGTTTTAGGTTAATGCATAGGGTGTGCAAATCAGGTAAAACTGTGCCATTTTTGCTGTCCCTATTTCGGTGGTGCCTGAGTCTGATTTTTGGGAGCTTCCTGAATTCAAGAGGGCAAAATGCTGGTTTTTTTTTTCTGGCAGCCAAAAGATCAGTTTTCGCTCTGGAAAGATCCAGCCCACTGGTGGCAATGGGGAAACTTCCAAGGCTCCTGTTT
Source organism: Anolis sagrei (assembly GCF_037176765.1). Taxonomy (NCBI): domain Eukaryota; kingdom Metazoa; phylum Chordata; class Lepidosauria; order Squamata; family Anolidae; genus Anolis; species Anolis sagrei. The sequence goes on from NC_090024.1 coordinate 71,464,044, forward strand.
CCATCATTTTTAGAGCTATCAGGATTAAAATGGCCACACATCTTTAACACTACCAACTCCTCAACATTCAGAACATTTGTGTCATTCCCTGATTTTTAGGAAATTCTTTCAGTTTCTAGGGAAAAAAACCCTTGTGAAAGGGTTTCACAAAAACCCTTGTGAAAGGACTTGATTGAGATTCATTAGTACCTCTCCCTCTCTCTCTGGATTTTGCTCCCCTGAAAGCCTGGCCACTTGACTCAGATTTAGGTTGTCCCCTGACTAAGGAACAGTGAAGACAGTTGAGTCAGTTCCTAACTGGCTCTTATGATTCCTTGGGTTCAGGTGGCCCAGGAACACAGGACGGCAATCTTCTATTATCTGCCTATGTCAAAGGCAGATAACAGAAGATGCCATGACATGCCACCCTCTTTGTTCTCCGCACTCCACACTTTGTTCTCTGCACTCTGGCTCATGTCTTCCTCCACCCATCTCCTTCAATATGGTGGTGCTCTGGCTGGTGTTAACCATGGAAAACCACTAAATGGCCTTAGGAAAACCACATTCTTTCAACCTCAGAAGAAGGGAAAGGTAAACCTTCTCTGAACATTTTTTTTCCCAAGCAATCTCTGTAATAGTTTGCCTTAGGGTCTCCTTAAGTTTGAAATGACTTGAAGGCACAAAAAAACTTGAGCCTCAGGGAAGTAGAACATGGAAATTTCTACTGAAAAATTCTACACCCAGTAGAAGTTTCTTACATCCCTGTTGAACAAGAACAAAACAGTAGGCACATTGCTACTTATATCAGAAGAAGGCATTTCAATATTCCCAATGAACAATGTCAGAATCTTCATGTATTTCATTTGCAAAAATGAAGAGTACTGCAAAGAACTGGCAGCAACATAATCCACGGTTCAAGGAGGAGGAGGAGGGAGAAGAAGAAGAAGAGGAGGAAGAAGAAGAGGTGCAGGAGCAGGAGCTGCTACAACTGCAGCTGCAGCAATGTCAATGACCAGTTGCCTCTCCAGTATCATCTCTATAGCTATGTTATGATTCATGTTTTCTAGCTTGAACTAAATGATGCTTCGTCGGAGCTCCAAATATATTGGGCTGTATGGCATAGATGTAGGAGTGAAACACTACATTTATGTGTGTATATTTTGTTACAATGTTTTTTTTCTTTTCTCTTTGTATATGGCTAAAATGCAAATATATAGTCCTTGGGCACTGTTCAGATATGCCCAGACTTGATTCCCTTCTACAGCTTGGATTCTGAATATATGAATTTTGCAGCTACATTATGAAACTAAGCAGTACATATTCCATGAAAAGAAATAGTTTTAAACATGTGTGAAACTGATTTATGAATAATTCAGAGGGTTGGGATGACATCAGTATAGCAATGTTTCCTGGTATTAGTACCCAGCTCTATTTTATTTTGTCATCTAAATTAGGGGATTCTATGGAAATGATGAATTTATTTTTTTATCTTATTGATAGTATGGATGAGCTAGAAAACCTGGAACCAAAACCAAAAAGCTACAGACATTACCATTAGAAATTTCTTATTTAAATGTGAGAATGAAAAAAGTCAAAATATTTTCACTCTCTGGACAAAGGTCTTATCTACACTGCCATATAATGTGGTTTCACAATGCAGCTTAACATCATTGAAGTGGATTATATGAGTGTACACTGCCATATAATGCAAGTCAACACAGTTATATGGCAGTTTTAGATGGGGCCAGAACTTCCAAGAGGTTTTGCAGATTTGTCCCACACTTATTGTGAATTATCTTCAAGCACCTCCTTTGTGCCAAATATAGTTCTTTGCTCAAAGTAACATGCCCATGCAAAATATAAGGTTTTGTTCTCACACACATCTAGAAAGCCTTCCAGAGTGAAAAATAGTTATACAGTGTTCCCTTGCTACTTCGCGGTTCGCTTTTCTCAGACTCGCTGTTTTGCTTTTTTAAAAAAAGAAGAAGAAGAAGAATTTAAAATATACAGTACAAGTAGTGAGGGAACACTGGATGAATGGATTTATGTGTGGCATGGATCCAGACCTGGGAAACCTCCTTGCCCTCTTTACCTTTCTCCTCCTCCTCCTCTTCTTTCTCAGCACCTTCCTTCCTGCCAAACAGGCCCCGGCCGGAGGGAAAAAGAGCTGCCCAAGGAAGAGGGGTCACGGCCTTCAGCGGGTGGCGGAGGTGGCAGAGGCCCAGGCGAGGAGCCCCCTCCACCAGGACTATCCACTCTGGAGACTTCTGGAGCAGCTGCAGCTGGAGGGAAGAAGAGGTGCCCAAGGAAGATGGGTTGCGGCCGTAGGGAGCTGCCCTTCCATGGCATTACTACCACCAACAACATTGAGTGAGTGAAAGAGAGGGGGGTGGGGGCAGTCCCTACTTCATGGATTTTCACTTATTGCGGGTGGTCCTGGAACATAACACCTGCGATAAGTGAGGGAACACTGTACTCCTTTCTAACACCAGATTGAAATGTTTCCATTTAAGAGGTATTTGATGAAAAAATTACATTTAAATGAAATCTAAATTTATTGTATCTATTTGCAAGTTTTATTTTATGCCTTTGCCTAATCTATATAGAATTATAGAGTTGGATAAGATCACAAGGGTCATTTAATCCAACCCCTTGTTAACATAAATACATAATCAAAACACTTCTGGCAGATGGCCATCTCCCTCTGTCCAAAAGCCTCAGGGAAGGGGAATTTACCACACTTACTGTTGAACAGTTCCTTCTGTTCTTTTTGTCTAGGTATATAATTTTATGTTACATGACCTTGGAATTGTCTCTAGAAATGATGGTTCTGCATATAAAAACATCAAATACATGTTTGTGTATGAGAGTCTGAATCGATCTGTAGAATCCTAGAGTCTCTAAACCCCAGATCATACATACTTCTTCTTGTACCTCATATACCCCAGAATTGTTTTAGCTTTATCAATTATTAAATTTATTCATCATGTATTAAATTTTAACTTGTATTGCACATTATCAGTCTAATCATACCACAGAAGATTTTGTTCATCTTAACATCTAAAGAGGGGAAAAATCTTTAAAGTGCTATCTGGGAATGAATACAAGTGTAAGAAGGGCAAAAATATAACCATGTACTCAGCATGTAATGTAAGAACAGTGCCGTTAGCTAAGGATCAGAGCCAACATGGTATTATTAATGCTTCTGATCTGAATCATTTTATGAGACACTGGGGGTAGATGAATAGCTTAGCCTCCTGTCCAGGAAAAAGGGCACTCATTTTCCTAATAAATAAAGAAATATTACAGTGCAAATAAAATGAAATGGAGAGAGGAAGACAGGGCAAAGAACTGGATGCAATTCCATTGAGAGTCATTGTGGTTCATTCAGAGATCTTATAATTCTGATTGGAAATTGTCTTTTCTGTATGATAATGTCAGCAAGCATAAGATTTGTCAACAGTGTTGAATTGTAGTCTGGCTTATTCAACAGATGGCATCAGACATAAGTTGTAGCTCATTGGAGCTGCAATTAGTGTCTACTCTGATTTTCTTAAGCGAGACAAAAAAGTTCATGTCTGATTTTCCTAAGTAGTAGTTATCTAATTCTATGGCAAATAAGACCTGTTCTATTTTATAGAGCTGTGTTAGGGTGTTCTTTGGATGATCTTGGAAAATGAAACACATCAATTGGCTGCTGGAACAAAGGAGCTCTTGTCATAGCACTCTGGTTGTACTTTCTCTAGAGAAATTGCTTAATATTTTAGGGACAAAGTAAAAAAAACCTTCCCGTATTACCTTTTATTGCCTTCCTAACAGATGTGTAATCTTTAGCTGATAATGGTTTATTTGATGATCTACAGTGAAATAACAAGATCAGACATCAAAATAGGTTAAATTCAAGCCATTTTATTTATCTGTATCCTATGTAAATGAGGGGATGAGCAGCCAAAAGAAGTAACAATCTGATGCAGATTCAGCTGAAGCCAGGTGTTAGCCTGAGACCACCACCTCAGCTGCCCCTTTAATGAAACACTTGACCCCTAATCCAATGTTATGGGTTGCTCACATAGCCTGTTTTTTACTAGAAAGCAAACTCAGGAAATGGTGTTCTCAAGTCACAGAATTTTAAAATAGAGAGCAGACTCCCTGGTCAGCCTCAAAAGCACACTTTTTCATCTTCTCCTGGATCACAGGACCTAAAGAGGCCATTCTAGGGGTCTATACTTCAACAAGAAGGTATACACTGAATGCTTGTATTTTCTCCCATTCCAGTGATGTATTTTAAAACTACACCCCACAAAATGATTAAGATCTCCAGATCAGTATGATCAGGTAAAAGCGGAGGGGGGAATTCTACCTGGCTCTGAAACAACCAGCAACACTAACATTGCACTAATGACAGGAGGATGAGTCACACAATCACAATCTAAGAGGCTCCATGAGGAGGCAGACTTGATTTACCTTATAACTCTGCCCCGCCACATAAAAATGATTGAAATGGCAGTCACATTGAATTCTGGACTCTGATCATGAGAGCCATCAAGGTGTACCTTCCCACAATTTTAGTTGATCTGCATATTCAAGTACTTAATTTTTTATTCATGCTTTTGATATTTTATTCAGCACTAATTTTTCATTATGAATTTAAAGTTTAGTGTTAACCATCCAGAGAATTTTATTTATTGGTCAATACATGAAAATTGATGTTAAAACTTGATTAGGATTTTAGATGTTAAGAAGAGATGAGACATATGTCTATGTACAAAGACTGAGCACCACTTGCTGCACTTTTGATATGCATTGGTCTCCAACTTGGACAGAATGTACAATTTCAGCTTTGTATCACTGACAGTGAAAATATGCCAATACAGTGCATATTCAAGTATACTAATCATTCTATGCAAAAGGAGATGGAACTAATGCAAATAAACAACGTTTACACAGAGAACATAACTCGGCTCTTCTATGTCTTCTGTCAATGAGATGTATGCTTCAGTATGCCTCCTATGGGCATACTCCCTCCTTGATCACAAATGTCACTGTCTTTTGAAGTGTTCTTCCCTTACAATCCTAAGGCATCTCCTCATTCAAATTTCACAAGTTTATTGAAACAACAAGAACATTAAAGATGAAAACGGAGATAAATTACATTCTTTATCTCTCAGTTTCTCTTTCAACCAGATGTGCTGCCAATTATTATTCTAGGATTTCATGTAAACTGAAGTCTACTGACTTCTTCATATGACATATTCTTATCCAAATCTGAATCAAATACAATCATTTCATTCACACCTTTCCTTCTATGATGTTTTATTGGATGCAACACCGTTAAAACTGTTAATTGTGCATGTGTTTATGGTAACCCCATGAGTACTCCATTTATAATGCAGTCATGAGTTACACTTATGTAACAAAATATATTTATATATGTTCCTCCTGTATGAAAGAAAGAAGAGAATTGATTCATAAAGGATTTTAAAAAACATTTCTGTTAGCAATGTGTTTCACAAGCACTTTCCAGTGAAGCTGCCAAATGCTCCTCAGATGCATCTATTTGTTTCACCTAATTCCAGGGTGCTGATCTCAGCAGAAATTTCACCCTCTCTTTACTTAGCTTTAAGAAATCCTGAAGTAAGCCCAGCTTAGTCAATGCAGGCACAATGAGATCCCCTACAGCCCAATCTATATTTACTCAGAAAGCTTCAGCTCAGAGATTGAATCCATTTTGTTCACTGCTTGTTACCCAATTTTCTAGCTCTGTTGAAGAATGTCCACTTACCACTTTCTCACAGGGTGAGGTAGTGGCTTAGAAAAGTTAGAAAGAAATAAAAATGTCTTGAGTTTCCCGCATATTACTCTAAGCCATAAGCTACCATGTTCTCAGTTGACTGTACCTGTATTGCATTATGGACTTCTCACCATAGAAATTTATTTGTACATTACTTTATTATGTTTGTTTGTTTCATTGATATATCACCTTTCTCCCAGAGTGGAATCCAAGACCATTACCAAAAATAATATATTAAAAACATTTACCACAAATAATTTTAAATCATATATGTGTGTGAGAGAGAGAAGTAAAACATGCCAATTTAAAAGCTCCCATTTTATGCATTACATGGTTCCTTAAATAATATTCTGCCACTCTCCTACTTTGACTCAGAAATGATCTCAAGGAGCAATCTCATGCAATAGAAGGCCAGGGCTTGTTGCTGCCATTTCATACCACAATTGTGTCAGCTTCTTTTCTCATGTCAATTTTTCCACATATGTATACTTAAAATAAATCACAATTATTTATAATATCATAGGTAATCAAAGAACAAGATTATATTTGTATGTCCAAAGATGAAAATTGTCTGTTACTTCTCCCTTTCCTTATGTTACAAGAGAAATTAATGTAAAATAGATATATTTATTTCTGTAGAATATGAACTACTTGGTTCCGTGTGACTTGTTTTGTCACTTGCAATCAGTTGACCAACATTATTCAATCTGTATCGCATAAGTAAGATCCCTAATGAGACTATTGGTTTATTTGGATAAAAACCAGCATAATAGCAACTCCCATCTACACTGTCATATAATGCAGTTCAATGCAGTTAAACTGCATAATGAAACTGCATTATCTGGCATTGTAGATGGGTCCTTAAGAAGTGTTTTGTGAGTGCTAGAGTAGAGTAAGAAATCCTTTAGGCATAGGTGTTAGAGCCCAAAATTAGGATCTTACAGAAGTAACATGCCACCAAAAGATGTATTATTGTTATATATAAAAGCATTCAAACAGTTTAGAAAATAGCTTCATGCATTCTGCACCAAAAAAGTGAAATTGGGGTTTTTTTTCAAACGTGGAAGAATATGATCTGTCAGATTCCTTTCTCCATGTAGATACATTACTGTGAGTGTAAATTTCTTACCAGAGCATGGGAGGGAGCAGTTTTGCATTTTTCTAGAGCCTGGTCCATTTTAGGTCCAGGAAAGATCTGTTTGTTTTTTTTTAAAAAAAAACCAGCTGGGAGGGGAGGGTCCTGGATCTTAAATAGTGAAAGGGGACAAACTATTGATCCAACCCCCCCCCCCCCCCTAGAGATTGTCATTTGGAGATCATACATTTTTGGCTGTTAGGTGTCTGAGGTCACATTTGGCCCACCCTGCTCTGTTGGGAGAAATTATTGCTAGAAGAAAAGAATTAAGCTCCCTGACGGCTTGTTGACACCCCCCAAAAGATCATAAACCTTTTACATATTTATTTATTTATTTAGAGTATTTGTATACCATCCTTCTCAACCTCCAAAGGGGGACTTGGGATGGCTTACAATTGGCAGTCATTAGACACCAACAAAGAAACAGAGCACAACAATTAACATGAACAGGTCAACAGCAATAAAAATACATTAAAAAGCAGGAAATACATTAAAAATATTTCTTCTGCTGCTCAGGAGATTTCTGCTATACCAGCATAACGTAACAATCAATCCTAATAATCTTTATCCATCAGAAGCCGCTTTATATCAGTTCAGTTTCTTCAGCTGCCAAGCTACTGTCTACATTCACAGGCAAAGTCTCTTTGAAACAGAGGATATCAGGGTCGCACTTGATATTTTTACTAGAGAAAAGGAGAATGAGACCTTCTTCACAGAAAAACATGTGTTTTCTTTTTCCAACTCTGTGAAGTTCCTTCCCTACTGAGAAGTAACCTCCTCTGATGTCAATGTGACTTACTTCCAAGCAAGTGTGCTTACAATTTCAGCTTTCATAACACAATGATTAATACTTTAGTATTTAGCCAGGAAGCTAGCAAGAAAGGAAAACAGTTCTATTCCTCTCTACTTTGGATGATAGCCAGCAAATCATAATTTGTTCTAAGTAATCTAATCTACCATCTCGGTTTCTACATGCTTACCTACATATATATCATATACTATTTAAAAGATAAATGTAATGTTATGTGTTAATGGTAATTTATTCCCTATGTAGAGTAGAGCACTGTGGGTGGGGAGATGCCTTTGTTGGCCTCCATGGTTAGAGACCAGATTTAATGACATCACAGTACATGACACTGCATTGCAGATAGTGAGGAGTGAAGTTTGAGGGTTTTCTGCTTTGTCTGAGAATTTTCTGCATTGACTAAGCCACTTTTCTCTAATATAGTATTCTTCTTGCTGGCCACTTTGTGACCAGGTAGGATTCCCCCCCCCCTTTTCCTCTGTTGATTGAGGTGTTTGTCAATTGGCTTGTGACAATATCTTAAATAGGTGGTCACTTGGTTCAAGAAACTATCTTGGTGATAGAAAAAAGGGATTCTCTTTGTTGCTGGCCTTAGGGTGGTGTTTCACAGACTGTGAAGGAAGAATCCTTGGATTGTCCTTCCAGTTGCTAGTCAGCTATGAAGTCACGAAGTTCCTGGGTGTTTGATTCTCTTTAAAAAATAGTTTTAATTGTTTTTAAAATACATTTATTTCTCAGTTCTTGTGGGTTTTTTCGGGCTATATGGCCATGTTCTAGAGGCATTTCTCCTGACGTTTCGCCTGCATCTATGGCAAGCATCCTCAGAGATGAGGTCTGTTGGAGCTGGGGAAAAAGGGGTTTATATATCTGTGGAATGACCAGGGTGAGACAAAGGACTTTTGTAAGTTGGGCTAGGTGTGAATCTTTCAACTGACCACCTTGATTAGCATACAATTTCTATTTGTCTTCTGGAAAACCAGATCAAGCAGGAAGATCTAGAGAAACAAAATACTTTGCCTGGTCATAATGACTCTAAATCTTTACTCTAAATGTTGCCAAGATTTTACACCAAAGGAATATAGTAAAATACCCAGTTCCACTTTCATTGATCAATCCCTTTGCAGGATCCCATTGTAGTGTATTTTATTTGTTTGTTTGTTTGTTTAATTTATTTTTAGCTTGTCTTTTTCCTGATATAGGGGCTGAAGTTGGGGAACAATATATATGACACAATGAGAATTTTAACATATGAGCATAAAAAATTAAAAAACAATTAAATCCTTTGTGTCATTAAACATTTTGTGTCCACCCTGTTTGGAAAAAAAGAGAGGTGTAAGATATGTGGATAAATTGAGGACCAATAGATAGTAATCTATTTTATTCATCAGGACTACTTTTTTCGTGTCAGGAGCAAGTTGCTTCTGGTGTGAGAGAATTGGCTGTCTGCAAGGACATTGCCCAGAGGACGCCTGGATGTTTTTGATGTTTTACCATCCTTGTGGGAGGCTTCTCTCATGTCCCCATATGAGGAGCCTGAGCTGACACAGGGGACTCATCCGTGCTCTCCCCAGATTAAAACCTCTGACCTGTCAGTCTGCAGTCCCGCTGGCACAATGGTTTAACCCACTGCACCACCGGGGCTCCAGAAACAGATGTAATCTTATCTCCTCTCCAGCATGTCAAGGGTGAATCACTTACCCAATGCACTCTGGTATCTCTTCCACATGAAATCTTTTACTTGGATGTAGTTATATACAATGTCCAAGAAAATCGTTCCACATATTTAAAGTTGTGTTTGTGTCAGTAACAAGATTCTGGGCATAGTTTAATTTTCTTGCCATTTTTTTACGTGGTCTTTTCACTAACCCATAATATTTCCAGCTCTCAGCACCTTGAAGACATGATACTTCTGGGTAGGGTGGTGCTGGTCCTTCCCTGTATATGGGGCAGGAGGAGCATTGAGAACTCTAAAGACCATTATTGGAGACAGCTAATTCTTTGGAGATATACAAGAGAAAGTGTTTACCACCCCTTGAATTACCATGGTCAAATGCTATGGCATTGTGGGGCTTTTAGTTTGGTGAGTAATTACCGTATATTCCGGCGTATAAGACGACTGGGTATATAAGACGACCCCCAACTTTTCCAGTTAAAATATTGAGTTTGGGATATACTCGCTGTATAAGACCACCCCTCTTCCAATGCACACTAAATAAAAAAAATAAAATCAGATTTGAATTCAATATGGTAATTTCAATTCAAATGCTTATGACATGCAGGTTTCTTTGAGAGGGACATTGTACTTTACATTGTACATTACAGTAGCTCTTTCTCCCTTGAATTTCATTTACACTCTGGGTCCTTTACATCATTCTGGCAATAAGTTAAAACAAATGGTTGCATTAAATAATTCTCATTTAAAGCAATTAAAAAACCAGCCGAGGTAAAGTGTCATATCAGTTCCCTTTTGCCTTCTCTCAGGCTTCTCCTATTGATGCAGCCTAAAACGGCATTGGCCTTTTCAGTTGCAGCATCACAGTATTGGCTCGTGGTAGACGAAGATTCCTTTCACAGAATCCTAAAGTTGGGAGGGACCTCTAAAAGGCCATTTAGTCCAACCCCCATCATTCTGCCTTCTTGCAGGGAAAGCACAATCAAACCACTCTCGACAAATGGCTATCTAGCCTTAATATTAATATTAATATTAATATTAATAATGGAGTTGGAAGGGTGCTCTAAAGGTGATCTAGTCTAATCCCCTTCATTCTGCCTTCATACAGGGAAAGCACAATCAAAGCACCCCTGACAGATGGCCAACCAGCCTCAATAACAACAACAACTACTACTACTACTACTACATTAATACTAATAAAGAGTTGGAAGATATCCCTTAGACCGTCTAGTCCAACCCCCTTCTGCCTTCATGCAGCAGAAGCACAATCAAAGCATCCCTGACAGACAGCCACCCATTCTCAATAATAATAATAATAACAATGATAAGGTTCATACTAATAAAAAGTTGGAAGAGACCCCAAGGGCCATCTAATCCAACCCTCTTCTGTCTTTCCCTGCTCTCCCCCCCCCCCCTTTGCTTTCCTTGGTGGCAGCAGTGACTGCAGAAGAGGAGTGAGCCCCAGTGGCAGGGTTTTCCACGGCCTTGCTCTCCTCCTCCCTCGGCCCCCGCACAACTGCAGGGGCAATGGTGTGAGGAGGCAGAAAAGCTGTGCATGGGGTGAAAGAGGGAAAGGTGCACACCTCTCCCCCTTCTCTCTCATCCTGTACTCGCCTTCCTTGGTGGCGGTGGTAAAGGCGTGCATGGGATGAGAGAGGAGGGAAAGGTGCACACCTTACCCTCCTACCTCACGTGCCTTTCCTGCCTCCACCGCCAAGGAAGGCATCTGCAGGGCAAGGGAGGAGGTGGAAAAGGTGCACACCTGCAAAGGCCTGCACTGACCTCTGCAGATGGTGAGCATGCCCACCCCTGCTGCTTCCAACGAGGCTTCCAGTCTCCGTCTACAGCATCCAGGAGCATCCAATTGGGCCCAGGAAGGAGGGAGGCAGCGTGAGGAAGGTTGCCCTCCAGCCTCCTTTCTCACACTGCCTCTTTCCTCACTGGGGCCAGCTGGGGCCCAACGGAGCATCTGGCCTGCACCGCGCTTCTCCAGGAAGCTGTAGACAGAGCCTGGAAGCCTCGCTGGAAGCAGCAGCAGTGGACGTGCTCTCCAGCTGTGGAGGTCAGTGCAGGCCTCCTCAGGTGTGCACCTTTCCCTCCTCCTTCCTCGCCCCGCAGAGGCCTTCCTCGGAGGTGGAGGCGTGCACAGGGCACCAGAGGAGGGAAAGGTATGCACCTTTCCCTCCTCCTTCATGCGCCTTTCCTGCCTCCACCACTGAGGAAGGCATCTGCGGGGTGAGGAAGGAGGAGGGAAAGGTGCCAGACACTCAGTTGGGCCCGAGCTGGACCCAGTGAGGAAAGAGGCAGCGTGAGGAAGGAGGCTGAAGGGCAGCCTTCCTCATGCTGCCTCCCTCCTTCCAGGGCCCAATTGGGCCCAATGGAGCATCTTGGCCATGCTGCTCTGCTCCTGGAGGCTGTAGACAGAAGGAGCCTCTCCGGAAGCAGCAGGGGCGGGCACGCTCACCAGCTGCAGAGGTCAGTGCAGGCCTCTGCGGCCAGCGCTGGCCTGCACAGCCCTGGAAGTCAGGCAGGCAGGCCGCTGTGAGCGGAGGTTCTCCTCTGTTGCCTCAGCTGCGTCAGCTCCTCTGCTGCTGCAATTCGTTACTTGGTATATCTGGAAGGTAAGATGACCCCCAACTTTTCAAAGACTTTTCAAGGTTTAAAAAGTCATCTAATAGCCCAGAATATACGGTAGTTCTCTTTGGCAAAGAAAGCTAAAGACTAAAGACATTATGAGACTTCAGCTCCCATGATTCCATAGTGTTAAGCCATGGAAATTAATTTGATGTAAAACTATTAATTTTACAATATAGATGACCCCAGGGTCTTCTCTGCTGTGACACCTCAGCTGTTAAATGTCCTCTATTTTGGAAGATTGATTGGTGACAATGTTAACCTCAGTTTAGTACCAAGAAAAAAATTGACTCTTCTTCCACAGATTTGGGACCTAGTCTAGTTCTAATTTTCGAACAGTTGCCTTTTTGGGTTATATTTATTTTGCTTAATTATTGAAGTCTGCTTTATTGTTGTTTGACATTGAATTTAATTTCCTGACAGCTTCAGATATAGGAAATAAGTTAAATAAGTAAGCAAGCAAGCAAGTAAGTAAAACCCTTTCAGTGATATCTCTATTAATCAACCCTAATCCAACTAATGGAGTATGAAGTACTTATTTGTCTAACATCTTGCTCTTTATTCCATATTATTTTAGGAGAACTGGATGCTCTATATTGTATCTCCCTTATATTTGATATTATTTAGCCAGTATGCAGGTTGTAGAAACATTAATTATCAACTGAATAAAAAAACTTGTTTTAGAATGTATTTGATCAGCATCTCATGGGTCTCAAACAGCAGTTGTAACATCTGGCAGATAGAAAACTAGAACATGCAGTCAGAACGGAATTAAGTTCAGTTTCACATGCATAACATGAGTCAAGTTGACATTGTTGACCACATTTTTAATAAAATCTAGAGGTACAAGATATTTCTAGAATTACCATGCTTATGCACAAAATAATATATGCAATTCACAAGAGTTGCTTACAGGTTACCCTGGAACTGAAGAAATTCAAAACATCAGAGTTTGCACAAGAAGGTACACTTATGGATGAATTTTAGAAGATGAGAACACATAAGGCATTTTCTCTAAGCTTTGCAAAATTGTAACAGCTAAATCCTAACATGTTGTGTGTCTTCAGTTTTCTTCTGACTCATCATTACATTAAAATGAAGCTATCATCACATTTTATTCACAAGGTTTGTTCATAGGAGATTTTCCATTGCTTTCTTCTTAGACTGAGACAGTGTGACTTGCCCAAGGTCACCCAGTAGGTTTCAGTGAGATTCAAACCATGGTCTTCTAGAATCTTAGTTCAACAATTGATCCATTACATGACAATGGCTCTTTTTTCTAAACCTAATTGCTAAATTTCAAATACAGAGGATTCACGGAAACAAATGCTAAAAGGTCATTGAACACTTGAACAAATTTTATGGATTCAATGGGTCTGCTGTAGTTGGAACTAGAATTTTTATGTAGGTCTTAGCTGTGTTTTGAGAATCTCATTATCAATGACTTCATCACATTGAGCTGGAGAAAATGAGGTAAAGAGGGTTTTCCATAAAGCTTCAGCATATTCCATTTTGAAATTAAGTGAAATATTTTCCTACCTTGATTACTAGGGCTGGGCAACCACGGAAAAATTTGTTTCTAAACTCGATTCGTTTTTTGGGGTTTTTTGCGTTTTGATATTTAAATGAATTCCGAAATTTTTCTTTAAAAAAGTTCGATATTTACGAAATTTCGTAAATTACGAAACAATTATGAAACAATTACGAAACGAATACGAATCGATTCATTAATGGCGGATGCGACCGCGCAATACGCTAAAAAACCTCCATATGGGACAGGGGGAACTTTTGAAGCTTCCCTCTCCCTCTGTTGTTGACTGTTGGTGTGATATTTATAATTTTTTTTTCACTAATTAAACAAACAACAGCTGTAAAACTTGCCCCAGACATGCGGAAATAATAACGAAATGATTTTGAAACGATTTCGAAACGAATACGAAACGAATACGAAGCAATTACGAAACGAATTGAAAAATTCGTTTCGTTTTTCAGATGCTCCTGAATGGTTCAAAATCGCTTCGTTATAAAAAAAATAACAAATTTTTAACGAATTACGAAATTACGAAACGAAACCGCCCAGCCCTATTGATTACTCCTAATCCTTCTCTCTGCTTTTTTAAAGATTTATCCATTTGATTTGCCATCCCACAGTAAATACTTGTTTCCCCCATTGTTCCTCCCCCAGTTTCTTTTCTTTCTTTTACTTCTCAGGAAGAGGGAGGTGAAAGCTTGCTAAGGTTACAGAGGCATCAAGTGCAGGATTAGCATCCTTGCGATTTTATCCTGAATGTTTTCAATATCTTGCTTGCTATACCTCCTCAGTTCCAGAAAGGTAATGGTGACAGAAAGAAATCGATTTTACCCATCTTGGTCCTCCCTCCATGATTGTTTTATTTACAAAAGGGGCAAGGGGGGATTCCCATCATGTGTCAAATTGGGTGTTTTTATAAGTCTCAATATGGAGAATTAAGGAATAGGTCACTTGCCAATCTACTCAGTAATCATGGGAAAATCCACACTTTAGAAATGGTAAGATGCATCTACCACATGTTTGAAGCTTGCATCATGTGAAGGGTACTATCTGTGGCAGTTTCTTACGTGTGTAGAAATGCTTATTTAATTGTGTGTGATGAAGTCACAAGAAAATTCCTAGAAGAGGGAGAGCCCACTGAAAAAGTAAAGAAACAACCATGTGTTATTTAATCCAAGGACTACTTAAATTCAGAGCTTGCCCTTGATAAATGTTCATAGAACTGCAGCAACATTTAGCAATGAAGAGCCAAGGATGCCCAGACTACTAAGGTAAATAATCTGCATGATCCAACATGTCCTGTCTTCTTGACTTTGTACACTGACCACTCTGTGAGATACACTGATATTCCTAAGGATGTTTTCCCATCACTTCATTTCATGCCAGTCCTTTCTCTGTTCATCCCTAGGATGAAGTTAGATTAGATTAGCATCCTGAGTAACTTTCCTATCTTAGAAAAGAGTTTCCATAATGAATAATTAGTTTGTTTCTCCAAGCCATTTATCCCTTTTCTTCTTAATGAGGATGTCTATCAGATGTCAGTTTTAGATATATACAGGATACCTAAAATGTTTTTGTTCTTAACGAGAAGATGATAAACATATGCAAGCTCCTTTACACTAAATTCCTTTTGCATACTGATGTTCCAGACTAACACAACTATGTCTTTGATAAGCATGGTGAGACAAAAGAATATTGAAGAGGATGTATCAGAGCCAACTGCTGTATCTGGTTCAGTGAACTTTGTATTAACTTTATAATTGTATTTTATAATATTATCACAATTTAGTCCCTATTAAGGCATTCATTTTAGGAGGGGTGACAATGACATACACTCCAGCCCTACACTTATATTCTTTGCTCTTGACCTTCATGTTGTAACTCCAGTACTTAACATAGTTACAGAGCTTGGCATGGTAGAAAACATTTCATAAAGCAGTTTACTAGTTATGTGAGCTCTGCAACCATATTTACTCAAAAAATATTTATGGCACCACAGAAAAAGATGTCAACACAAGAAGGGTGGACATGAAGTTGGAGGCAGTAAAAGCACTTTTGTCCACTATGCTTAGGGAAAAATGAAGACAGATTTTTAACTATGCATTAGTAGCTTCTCAATAAACAGATATGTATGATGGCAATGAAGACCAAAGAGCAAAATAAGCCTGTTTCAAAACTCAAAAGAGTATAGGGTCATTTGTTTGATAGGAAATCTGTTATGTTAATTTTGCTGAACTTTTGGCCCACATCAAAAAGGGGTAGGTGGGAAATCCTCATTACTTACTCAGATTTGGCTTCAATTTAATGTATGCCTTTAGATAACCAGACTCTTGGCTCTGTGTCTTCTTTTGGAGATGAAGGGGCAAGTTCGTGTCATTTCAATTGACTCCCATCACATATTAAATGATAGAGATGTAAGCATTTCAATTGTGCAATAGCCATCTTCAAAGAAAGAGGTCACACTGCAGAAGGTCACTCACTCTGTTATCATCAAAAACTCTTAATGTCTAATAGCCGAACTCAAGGTTCTGTGATTGATTTTTGTAACGGGGCAGAGAAACAATCCACTGCCTGTACTTTGGAAAGAAGCTACATTAAAAAGAACACTGGCAGCTATTAAGCAGAAGGCTATTGTAGAAGAGCTATTATCTCTTGTATCTAATTGCATGGGTTAGGAACAGAAGTCAGGAACTCAGCCAGCTATTACATTTATACTCACATGACCTCATTATGACTAGAGGTACAGAGTCCACTGCATTATGCTATAAATGTATGTATGTATTTATAATCTATAATATACACTACCCCAGGATAGCAAGACACATAGATATTCTGGGCAAATAGATTTTTCTCTTTCTTTCAGCAAAGTGAGCTACCCGCACACACGTACACACTATTTTGGACACATAAAGCTATAATAAAAGGAGTAAGGATACCTTCAGGGAAGATCATTTTGGGAAGAACATTTTTATATACTCAGGGATTACTTGTATCAGGATGATCACATGAGAGAGAGGAGACAGAGAGGGAAAGAGAGTGATAGAGAGATATAAACAGACAGAAAGACTAATGTGTGCATATGCACACATGTAGAGGCACAAGCACATGTGTATATGCAGGCATATAGATACAGACTGGATCTATACTGCCATATAATGCAGTTTTAGAATGCAAATCAACTGCATTGAACTGGATTATATGAGTCTACATTGCCATATAATTCAGTTCATTGCAGTTAATTTGCATTCTGAATGCATTATATGGCAGTGTAGGTAGATACACACTCTCTCTCACACACACAAAATAAAGTCAGATGTTGTAGATAAACATTTTGGATTATTCATGGCAGATGCCACATTTTAGGACCTGTTTTCAAAATTATAGTGCACTTTGAAGCACTCTGCTGCTTCACAAATGGGCATTCCAGTGGGAGAAGTTTCAAAATACATGGCACTAGAAAACTGGAAGATAAGGTTGTATTCCAGAACATTTTGGAAATTAAAGAATGCTATATTCAATTTGTATACAAACATTCCTTAAAAGGCAGGACACTCCTTAGGTAAGCTGCTTTTCTATTTATTATACACACACACACAAATCCAAGTGAGTATGAAAACCTAATAATTAGAAATTGAATACACATGAAGGCTACAAAATTATTTTGAAAATCCATTTTGAAAAGCAGGTAAAGAGATAGATATTTTTATCAACTTCAACAGAATCATTTTACAGGAGGTCTGATTGGGGATCTTCAATGTTTCAGAGGGATGTGGTAATTGATTTTGAGTGAAGTCACTTCAATGGGTTTCTCCAAGGGCACATCCACGCAGGGTCCATACATGGGAGCTCTCATGGTTTTACCGGAGGCATCCAAACGGCGTCTCTGGTAAAACTGAATTAATTTGGGACAGAGCAGGAAAACCGTGCTTCATCATGAATTAATTCAATAGCCCATTAAGCCTGGGCCTAAAGGTGAAAAACTCCTGGTAGGCACCGTGGCACCCACTCCCTCTTTAAGAGGTGACGGGTGGACTTCCATAACGGTTCTTATAAATTTTGAGGGTTAGGAGCCTTAAAAAGGGGCTACCCTTGGGGTTAGAATGAGGGTTTTCACTTTGGAAGGTATAGCCAAAGAATTTTGGATGGCCTTTGGGTTCTTTGGTGCACATATGTCCTTCAGGTAGTCAGAAGTGATGACATCTGGCTGAGGAACAATGTTCACTGGTGGCTAATACACCTGAATTAAGTGTTACAGATAATGGGCCTCATCATAAAGGGCAGGCAATGCATCCTGCTTCACCTGACATACAGGAAAAAAAGAGAGAAGCAGTGGGGTGAATCTGTCATCCCGTGCATAGCTTCCTCTTGGTGACGTGTTCCCCATCATGGGGGAAAAGTGCAGCCTTCCCAGCAAGACCCCATGATGGCAGCATGGGAACCAGGAACACAGGAACCCTCCCGTGTTGAGGAAAAGGTATCCTACAACACTTTCCCCCCAGTTGGAGGTCAGATTTCCACCAGAACTCACACAGCATTATGTGATGTCTGGCATGGAGCTCTGTCCATTAGATGGGGTGAAACTGTCCTAGAATGCTAAATTCATCCCGTCTGAGGAGGTCGTACTTACTTACTTACTTACTTACTTAGGCGATCCCTCATTGGCCGAGTAGGATAATCTTCCAGGATCAGTATTCTAGTGGGTCCGTAGGTGACTGTGGAGCCCTATTTTTGATCTGCATCTTCTCCCGCAGTGAGAGCATTGGTTCCCAGGTGAAAGGTGGTCTCGGTCGGGGTTGGTTTGACGCTCCTTCTTCTTGGCGCGTTTCTCTCTTTCACCCTCCATTCGTGTAAATCCCCTTAACATTGTTTTTCCTTCACGGGTTATTCCAGATGTTCTTATACATAAATAGATCAGGAAATGGCCCTTTAAATCAATTTTCCTATGTCTGGTCTCTTTATTTCATGGTGGGATTTTTTTAAAAAAAAATGATCATATTTTAGGGAAACATAAAAATATTCAGTTATTACTCATTACAGTGCAATCGTGGAGCAATATTTCAGCTATTGGATAAAGGAAGTACTTACATGTACAAATTAATTTCAAGCTCTGAACCTGAATGTATTCATTTTGCATCACAAAGTTTGGATGTGGCATCCCTAAGGTAAATGTCACTTAGTCCCCTTAGGAGCCATGGCTGTTCACCTCAAAAGACCTACAATACAAAGAGAAGGACTATGGGGAAAATAGATAATGCAAATAAGTGAGTTTAAAACACTGGGGATAGATAAATCTGTCAAACTTGATCCTGATTTTATCACAGCTAGGCTCCTTCCACCCCAATTCTTCATTGCATTGCAAGGTTTGTTAGTCTTCCCACCACAAGAATTCTTGTGTGTTTATTTGTATGTTTACTCATTTTTATTTCTATTTTTTTTTTGAGAGCACATTCTGGTTGAGCTCTCAGAAGAAGTCAAGGTGACTAAACTGAGTTTGCTCTGCTTTGGATATATTATGAGGCAAGATGATTTGTTTGAAAAAGCTACTTGGTAAAGTGGAAGGCAGTAGGAAAATAAGGAGACCATGCTACAAGTATGGAGTCAGTCAAGAAAACCACAGCCTTTTCATGGTCTCTGAAAGCAGTTGATGCATAAATGTTTTTGAATGGATTTTCTTCTAGTTTGTGAAATGTGTGCAATCTCTGAAAATATAGACTTACTATGAAAACTACATTTAGATTTATGTTTGGTTCTTGAAAGTGAATTTGGTAACATTTCATTAAAATGTAAAATTCTCAAAATCGTTCCAGTCCTTAGAAATGAATAGAAGTACTTTCTCTAATGACCAACACTCCCTTATCTGGAACAGAGGGGCAGTAGGTTTATAAAATAATGCAGAAAGAACACTTGAAATGTCCTAGAAATATATTTTACAATCAACAGTGAATTTTGAAGCTCCCTGAGGCCCATTCATGCTACAGAATTATACTATTATTCTTCTACTTTATCTGCCATGGTTCCATCCAATGGAATCCTGTGATTTGCAGTGAGGCACTACAGCCCTCTGCTCAGAATACTAAATGCCCTTCCCTAAACCACAAGTCCAAGGATTCAATAGGACAGAACCATGACATTGCAAGTGGAGTAAGAGCACTATAATTTTGTAGCCTGAATGAATGTCTGATTTGTAGAAGACGTGAACTACTTTGAAATACATGTGTGTGTTCAATGTTTCCTTGCACAATGTCATAGTAGTGTCATGGCCAAACAGACTGCTGAAGATCTTCTGTTACATTTACCTGTGAAGGTTAGATGGAGCCATGGCAACAATCAAACAGAAAGATAGAAAGGCTTCTGCTTTTAGTTTTCACTCATCTTGTGTTTTGTAACAGTTACTTGATAGTGTCAGGTAACTTCCAGGGACCTAGGGACCACATTCAGCTCCTCTTCCCCCAGGACCTAGCGGGGAATGATCAGTTCCAATGGATGTTTTGGAGTGGGGGAAACAAGCTTCTTGCTGGTGTGTTCCAAACTTATGGCAACTCTAAAGTGAACTTATTATGGGTTTTTTTTGCAAGTTTTGTTTGAAGTGGTTTTGTTTCTGCCTTCCTTTGATGCTCAGTGAGTGTGATTTGCTATGGTCCAGCAAGAGTTCAAACCCTAGTCTTCACAAGTTATAGCCCAATACTCAAACCACTATGCCATGCCAGCTGTCTTAAAATAAGTTGCTTTCCTCCAAACAGTGTAAAATACCCTACTACATCCTTCCTAGATTGTTATTGCCCATACTATGCCAGAAATTGGGATGGTGAAGGGGTCATTCTGGGGGGCAAAACAGGTCATACATGGTTCACACACCACATTTGGCCCTCTCTTGTATTATATATTACAGCAGGAAGTTAGAATATTGCCTATTTAAACTTACCATACCCACAATAAAATGTTCTGAGTGCTTTGTTAATAAACCAGATATGTATATCTGCTTGCAAAACAATGCCACAACTGTTGTCGAAGGCTTTCATGGCCAGAATCACTGGGTTGCTGTGAGTTTTCTGGGCTATATGGTCATGTTCCAGAAGTATTGTCTCTTGATCTTTCACCCACATCTATGGCAGGCATCCTCAGAGGTTGAGGAGTTCTGCTGAAAACTAGGCAAATGAGGTTTATATATCTGTGGAATGTCCAGTGTGGGAGAAAGAACTCTTGTTTGCTTGAGGCATGTGTGAATGTTGCAATTGGTAACCTTGATTAGTATTTAATGGTCTTGGAGCCTCTAAGCCTGGATGATTGCTGCCTGGGGAATACTTTGTTGGGGGGGGGGGTGTTAGCTAGCCCTGATTGATACTTGTCTGGAGTTCCCCTGCTTTTTAACTGTTGTTCTTTATTTACTGTCCTGATTTTAGAGGGTTTTTTAAAATACTGGTAGCAAGATTTTGTCCATTTTCATGGTTTCCTCCTTTCTGTTAAAATTGTCCACGTGCTTGTGGATTTCAATGGCTTCTCTGTATAGTCTGACATGAGTTTAATATAGCTACCAGCAGATCATTTGAGATCAGATACTGAATTATATGGCTATTTAGAAGTGGCCTTAAATGTCCACTGGGCCAATAGAGTCCCATGAAGAGTACCCATTGATATACCCTACAAGTAGCACACCAAAAATGCTTGACTCTCATTGGAAATACTGGATGCATTGGAAGAACATAGCAACAAGCTTTGAGGAAAAAACTGCAAAATTTTTAAGATGGCTTCCATATATACTGTTCCTAAAATAATGCATCTTCAAACTCAGGTGTACTGTAGTACATTATAAGGAAAAATACATGAAAGATTATTTGAGAGGTGTGTTTTACCAAATCTAGCCATTGGATATCAAGACTGCAGAGGAGATAAGGAAGCTGGAAGAAGAGTGGCATAGCAGCCAGCTACATGGGACCATCAAACTTCATCTGGCTCACTTACCTATGCCTCTAGCATTAACAGTTTCAGATAACAAATGGTAGGATAACTGTCCGAATCATGAAAAATGAATTAAAACAATACAAGGGCATGTTTTCTCCTTGAGCTGTCTTTATAGATAAAGACAGATCAAAGAAGAGGGGAAAATCTGTCCTTGTTCTAAACATGACCAGACATGAACCTGTACTATTTATCTGACACAAGGGGTTATTATTTTCAGCTTTGCCTTTAAAGCACCGTATTAGTTTATACTCTAATCCTTGAAATCCCTATTGATAGTTGACAGTTTAAATTGTATCTTGTTAAACTAAAGGGCCAAGAGTAAACATTATAACTGCGGGAAACGCTGAACCTTTTTGAAAAATACAGGCTGTCTAGAAATAAAGAGTAAACCCTGAAATAAGAAAGAATAAATTAATATGAGAATAGAATTGCCACCCTAATTTAAACCTAAAGTGAATTTAGATTTTTTTTCAGTCTACACATATTAGGAAAATAAAAGGGCATTTTAGAAAAAAATGAAGATAAGATTATTCAATTCCTTCAACCACTTTAAAGGAGGCAAAATAATTAAGGCTGTTTTCTTATATGCCATTTAGCACAAGATAAAATTGGTTGACTGATGTGTTTTGTTAATGCACTTTTCTTTTACTATCAGGAGTTAATTCAGAAATTCACAAAATGTTGTGACTAGAAATCCATGAATTTCTATTCTGAAAATATGTTCCACAATTTTTTGAAAGGGAGTTTTAAAGTATTTGGAAAAGTGAAAAATATAAAGCACTGCACATTTTAAAAATAATTGTATTCAGTTATTGACAGTAAAACACATGATGTAATTTTAACATAATAAAAAAGAAACTCACCAGGCATTGCAGAAAAAAATTCCCTGAAAGAAAGATTCCCAGGGTTTCTATGAAAGCTTTGGTTTATTGCTTGCACACAGAAATCTTTTTGTTTAAGGAAATGCACACATTAATGCATCGATATAAAAATAGGCAAGGGTTCTATTGGAGATTTACGTATGAGTAGGCACCTTACTAATGGTGCTGTGTAGAAAGTAGATGCTGCAATCAGTGGTAGTCTCTGTTCTCCCTGTTCCTGGAACCAGCTGATAGATGTTTCCACTTTCTCCAGGAAGGGCACTTCCAGACATAACTTTAAACCATGGCAAAGCAGATTTTAAAAATCTCCTTCTGTGTGGGCTTAAGTTCACACCCCCTCCAGAAAAAAAACCCCAGCTTTCAGGGGCAGGGTGTCTAGATGCCATCCTGGTAACTACCCTTAATTTTTTAAAAAAACTTGCTGTGCCACCATGGTCCTGGAATCCTCCTGGTACATAGAAATGACATGCCAGGAGAGGGAGGGGCAGTAAGTTTTTTTAAAAAACAAATAAGGGTAGTTTTGGAGCTGGGGGGGGAGATAGGTGCCCAATAGATGTGAGATGATAATGGGGACTCATTCCCAGGTATTCCCAGGACCTGGGCCTTTCAGGAAGGCCCAGATCAAATGGGGTATCTAATTAATTTCCTTTCCTCCTCTTCCATGGCTTAAAAGCAAACTGCTAAATAAGCACACGTGTTTCCCTCCAACCTTTCAATCACTAAGACCTTCTCTCTGTCCAGTTCAGTAGTTTTTATTGCTTTATTTATATTTTGCTATATACAGGATTACTCACAGGTCACCTGTCATGACAAAGAGAAAGACATGTCACGTGCAGCTCAAGATTTATCAGTCTCCAACAACCACATATGATGTTTGCTTTGACTGGAAAGTTCCTCTCTAGGACTGCAATACTTGCTGAATTGAACACTATTTCGTCTTAATATTTGCACTAAAATCTGTGATGCAAGGCCAGAAAGTTATTTTTGTTCTTTACAATATGTTCTGTCTACTTGATCTTTATGAAACAAATTGGATTTATTACAAAACATTTTTGTAACTACTGGGTAAAACTCCAGCTATTCATATGGGTTTATTTATATTTCTCCATATGGAACAGGCAATGAACAGACTTGAATACAGAAAAAAAAGAGGAAGTCAACACTAACAGACTTGATAGATTAGCCTGGACCAACTCAGTTTATTCCCTCCCTTTCAGCCTTGCTGAGGAAGGGACACAATATTACCTCAGAAGAATTTTTTTAGGGAGCCTTAGAAATTGTACATGATTTTACAATGCCACTAGCCATGAATTTTGGTCACATGGGATTAAGAAAAAAATAATCCCTCAACTGTACATATTACATAAAGCAAGCATCCTTAGAAACACTTTAACACAGCTGGTGTTTGAAATACTGAAGTACAAATATTGAAAGATAATAGTTTAAAATTAGTCTTGTATCAAAAGGGATTGAAAATTTTAAAATTCTGTATATTATACATATGACTCTCCCACTGTATTTTCATGTTAAGTGAGCCTCTTGACAATACTGCACAGGACTATTTCAGGTATCTTGAGATATTATATACATACATCACAAAGGAAGTTTCCTTTTGTATTTAGGAAACCAGCAAACATAAGTACTAATGTGATTTCCTGGTAATTAATAGAGCAGCTGTTTCCATAGCTGAAGGTATAAAAAGAAAAATGTCAGATACCTCTGTCTGACCTCATCACACCTAATCAGCACCAAGGATGCCTCCACCCTGTTTTCTGGATGGAGCCCATGTCGGTCATCACACTATGCCATGTGACTTCTGGTAGAGGCATTGCCACCAGCTGGGTTGAATGTGTTTTTGGGAGGCTTCCTGTGTTGTCTAGCTTCAAAAGAGCCATCACAGAACCTGTACAGAAGCACGATGTTTCTCACATGTGATGAGGGTCATATTGCTGAGAGGGAACTATGCATAGAGTGACAGATTTGCCCCACTGCCCCTCTTTTTTCTCACCAAATTCTGGTGATATAGGATGCTTCCCTTGCTCTTTGTGATGTGGTCCCTGGTGATCTTTGGTAAATCACACTTTTTTAGCCACAAATTCAGACAAAGGCAAACACCTTCTGAAAAAATTCTACCAGGAAAACAGCATGATTGGTTTGACTAAAAGTTACCATAATTCAAAAATATACAGCAAAATGGCCAAGAGTTAGCATTGATGTATCTTTCTTCCGATTGAGAGGTGTGGTCCTATTTGCTGGAAATGGAAGACAAAATGTAGTCTCTCAGATGTTCTTATTCTGAATTACCAACTGATAGCAGTGGTGCTGGGGCTTTCATTATATTCCAGGAATGTGGTAATTGTTCCGCCTTGATCTCAAGGCCCTGAAGAAGCCAATCAAGGAATCTGCATAGAACAAAAGGGATTCATATTTGCAGACACAGATGTCACACCAAAGCCATCTCAGCACCTTGATAATAACCAGAGAAAGTTGTTTCCTGCCATCTGTCATTCCAACTCTCTTCCAAAGTGTTACAAATATGGAAAACACCCATGATATGCAGGAAGCCCTGAGCCACAAGGCCTGAGCTGACAGTAGATTCTGGAGACAGCCCTCTATGACTATGAATAAAACTATATTGTAACTCCTATCTTTTAGAATCAGCCCTAACATAACTCTTCCTAATGCTATGCACTGGGGATAAGCCAATGGTCCTCACTACCTCATCTTTTTAAGCACCCATGACTCTGTTGGCATCAGGTCTGGCATGGCAGTTTCATCTGGTGCCAGCTGCCTGAAATATTCCATCTATATATGAAAGAGGGCATTAACTATGCCATGCCGAACTTTCAAATGGTGAGAGCTGTTGTCCTCTTACCTACCTGGATCCTATGGCCACATTTGACACCATTCTAACCTTCAAATGTGTAGGTTGTCTAATGAAAATTAAACCCAGGCACTATTTTTCAGAGACAGGAATCGCAGAAAAATGACCAACAATTGGTTTCATTTAGCTTCTGCCTGAATTAAATTGAATAATACTCTAAGAACCTGATCACATGGATGAGATCCAGCTTTTCGATTTGCCAGCCTCCATGGTGAATCAGGATGCAGCAGGGCAATCCTGCAGCTCCTACCAGCAGCTGACACTTCCCCATCACACATGGGGAAGCATTACCATGCAGCTTAATTCTGTGGCAGCCCCATTGTTCCTAATGGAACACAAGGAGGCTATCATGGTGGCAGCACAGCATCTTACCCAGTTCATTCACAGTGCCCCACCAGAAGTCAGCCTACATCACCTGATGGGCAGCGTAAGACTCAGTGAGTGAACTGGGGCAGAAGAGTCCTAAGACGCTTATTTTTTCACATGTGAATTAGTCATAAGTATGCATTCTTAGCTGTAGCTTATTACCAGAAAAATAAAAGCATGATTGTTATTACAGAACCTCATCCTGAGAAAAAGAATTGGAATATTTGTAATTTCACACACAGCAGCACTTCACAAATTCCAGACAAATGGTTCATGAGGTCTGTGTATTAGTGCTGAAGAAGGACAAACCTACATAATATATCTGTAACCTTCGTATATTACAATCCCTGACCTACTCATTGCTATTCTAGCACTGGATCTCTTCCCAGAAGCTGTAAACAACCACTGGAAAAGAAGAAGCTTTTGATATCCCCTTTCACATTTATATCAATAGAAGGGAGAGGAATTGTGAAGCACTCTTTCTCTGTGTTGATCCCTTTGCACACAGATCAGTATGCACATGGATCTGGATGAAGAGTTATTAACCTTTTAGAACCTTCTTCATGAATTTAAAATCTCAACTTCATAAAAATTAGTGGCATTAATGATGGCAGCAGTATTCAGTGCATGAATGAGATGTGTCTTAAAAGTTTAATAACGAATATATTAAGACTCAAAGAGAAGGATAATTTTACACAATATAAAATATTACAAGTTATGTAACACCTAGTATAAAGATACTATAAAACATTTGCAGAATTCTTAAGTACTAAATTCTTAAGTACTAATTTAAGTCCTTCTGTAATGCACAAGCATTAACTGTCATAGAAGATCTTAGCATTATCTGAAACTTAGGGCAAAACTACTGTTGATACACGTTCAATTGCATCAAAGCAATGAATGTGCAACATTTTGCAAAATATCCAAAAACATTAATGGTCATGCACAGAGCAAAAGTTTGGAGATTGGAACAAACAAAATGGGAGTTGTCCAATATTTTTTTCAAAAATATTATAATAGAGTTGTAAGTGGATGCTTCCTTTTTTCTTACTGGATACTTCCCCAAATAAATAAACCACAGTTATATTGTATCCATGGGGAAAGAGTCAGGATTTTCATATCGCTTATCCCAAAGGAGAAAAATTCATAGCAAAAATGGCAGCTGAAAAACACGTTGCATGCCTGATCCAATTTGCTGATGTGCATCAGTGTTATATGTTATGAGTTTTCTTTTCCATCTCATCTATGCTGGAAAGCAAGAAAGAAGAAAAAGAGGGGCTTTGAAATAGTGGGAAATCTAACAACGTTTTTGAAAAACAATGCAAGAGCATGGCTGGAGAGTGACAAAGGGAAGCTAAAATCATACACAAAAACATTTCTATTTTTTGTTATGGGTTAGTAGCTGTGTTGCCTAATATTTCAGATATATAAATAAGCACATTTGCTTTAAAGTGGGAAAACAACCTTGTAGTGTGTGTGTGTGTATGTGTACACTCACACACCTCTAAAACTTTCAAGGGCCTTTGATTTTATATTGGCAATCCTGATTAATCTGTTAAACTTTGAAGGCATTACATGTGGGAACAACATATGGCTGTGCAAAACTGGAGCTCTGAAGATTTTATATCATTCAAACAGAACACAAGATTTCATACTGTGCTCATCCCAATTCCCTACATGCCTATCCATATTTTAACCCTGGAAATATCAAGGCATTAGGCTAATTCATTATGTTTTATTCTCTTAACATCTGGACCAATTGAACTGCATCCCTGGAAAAATTAAAATTGTCTTTCAAAAGGACACTATATAACTGCTTTCCATACCAAGTGTGTTGGCATGATGTATCCCAAATACATTGCTGCATCATTGGATAAATTGGAAAAATTAGACAAATTTATAAAGGAAAGGTCTATTAATTGCCAAAAATCAATGACAGTTGACCATTAGTTTAGAATAAACAACAGCACTATAATTAAATTGGAACACTGAACATTAAGTGATGTTCATGATATTTCAATATTAATTGTATTTATTTATTTATTTATTTACAGTATTTCTATTCTGCCCTTCTCACTCCAAAGGGAAATCACAGAACACATGTACAGCAAACATTAAATGCTGTTATATGCTGACAAGACAGACAACTGTATATAAATAGAGGTATTTTATAGGCTTTCTCATCTCTGGCATCTTGGAGGCTTGTGCTCAGTTCCAGCTCTCAGGGGCAAGGGTGAGGGTGCTGTCACTTCCTCTTCCCTGCCAGAGAGCTTTTGTTTGTAAACTTCCTCCCTGATCGAATCACTGCCATTTTTTCTGGCATTTCCTTATGGATGCCTTAAATACCTCCAAGCTTTAAGGTGGTACCTTTTTATCTACTCCCATTTTGCTTTTGAACTGCTAGGTAGGCAAAAGCTGGGCTAAAGGCCAGGAGCTCACCCCGACCTGGGCTTCAAACTTTCAAACTTTTGATTGGCAAGCTTTACTGCAGTTGGTGGTTAACCTGCTGTGCTAAAGCCCAGCTCTTATACTAGAAGTTCTAATCAAATCTACTCATGTATAAGTCAAAAATAGGTTTGGGTGCCAAAATTATAATAAGTCAAGAAGCATTCCATGAAGAAGGGATAAAATGGAACACACTCCCAACTGAGGTAAGATCGGCCACCTCCCTCCTGGCTTTTTGAAAGAAATTAAAGGCATGGTTTTGGGACCAGGCTTTTGGATAATAGATGCAAGCAGCACCTTAAAGGGATGTGACTGGAATGACGACATGGTTGATGAGACTGTTGGATTGTTTTAATGATGACTTATGTACTGTTTAATTATGTTTTATGCTGAACTGTGGTTTTAATTATTATAATTGCTATGTAATGGCCTTGTATTAGGGCCCATTGTAAGCCGCCCTGAGTCCCCTTCGGGGGCTGAGAAGGACGGGATAGAAATGTGGGAAATAAATAAATAAATAAATAAGCAAATTTAATATTTTTATTATTATTTTTAACCTTCTCTCTCTCCCCAAGGGGACTCAGGGCAGCTTCCAAAGTAAAAAATTGGTAAAACAGGCAACTAGTATAAAACATAACACACAATTTACAGACAATTAAACAATGCCACCTCAGGGGGGTAAGCTACCTCTAGTTACCAGTAGTATTTCATGATCCGGGCATTCAAAAAGACCAGAGGCAGCAGAGAAAGTAGCAGGGGTATGCGCTTCTTTGAGGTTACTGCAAGACAGACTGAACACTTGTTTTTTACCAGTCTATTCAGAGAAGGTGATAGTTTCTTTTTAAATAAGAAAGAAGGTAAGGTATTCAGATTGATCCAAGCACAAGTCAACCCAGTTTTTCATTGTTTTAAATTAAATTTTCTAGACTTATACATGAATATATAGGGTGATTAAGGATGGGGCAAAATTCTATATCAAGAATTTCCCATATTCAAAAAATGTTATATTCTCTTGATTTATCAAAAAAGAATCAGAAAAAGAATATAGGGAAAGTAAAACAAACATCCAATATTCTAATAGGATCATGAGACTGTAATCCCATTTTTAATATATTAGGAAAGTCCAGCAGCTTCTGGACATAATGTTCTCCTCTACTATTATTCCCTTATCATTGGATATTCTTTCTTATTTAGATTGTAAACCCAGGGGCTGGGAATTAACCATCTGTAAACTGTTTTATGAGCCTTTTTCTGAACAGAGGGTATAAATACACTAACTAATAAATAAATAGTATACATCTCATTATTGCTAAATTTAATATCCATTTTAACTTTAGTTAGAAAAAAATAATCATTGGTTTGGTTACTGAAGAAAGGCAATTAGCAAAGTATTCATTTAATTTTTATGGCAAACTAAGTTGTCAAAGCTGAAAACAGAAATAATACATGTTTAATGTCTGGGAAGCCATTTTAGAGGGAAAATATTTGCTAGAGATGATCAGAATGAGCTGGAGGGCACCTTCCAAGATCAAAGTATGTTATGGTCACCACCTTGGATAGCCTTGCAAAGTCTATAAGTCCCAGAGGAGGTTCATGACATACAACCATCAGCAGCCACTTCCTTCTTGGTAGCTTTAATCTCTCACAACCTCTGATGATGCCTGCCATGGATGCAGGTGAAATGTCAGGAGATAATGCTTCTAGCCCAAAAAACCCACAACAACCCAGTGACTCTGGCCATGAAAGCCTTCGAAAAGAACAATACTGTCTCTCACTCATAACTAAGTATCAGTTGAATGTCCCATAGAAAATAGGCCCTATCTTCCAATAGCCACTCACCTCTGCTCATGAAGTCATTTGGAGAAAACTCTTGAACAAGAAGCTCACAATACTATGAACTAAACCTACACACAAATGGGAAGCAATGAAGATGTTTAAGAAAATGTGTGAGATTCTTGCATAATTTGGGCAAAAGAATTTCAGTAGAATTGAATTTTTTGCCAGAATTATTCATTTCAAATGCAATGTATTATCTTCTGCAGAATTAGGCACTTTTACAAGACTTGTAGGACATTTCAAAGGAAATAATGTGGACTTTAAAAACATTGAAATCACTAAAATGCATATTATACATTAATATGAGGAAATGCAAACAAACACACTGTAGTCAAAATGGGCAGATAAAAAAGATATAAATAAAAAGATACTCATTATAGATAATTTATTTCCACTGCAGGAAAAAAAAGAAAATCCCATAATCTGATATGAGGAAAAAATGACAGGTGGAATTCTGTGAAAACTTTGAAATTAAGGCAGAACATTTTCCCCATTTCCCAGAAAAATGCTTACTATTACTGCCCTTAAATTTAATCAGCAAGGTGAACATTCTAGTTTATAAATTGCATTCTTTGCAGCTGAATTTCAAAAGCCCAGTTATCAGCTATATTTCTATTTGCCCTCCCAAAAGGTATTTCAGCTTATACAAAACAAAGCAAACAGCAATGAACTGAAAATAGTTACTGTGGATATATTGAAGCAGATCAGCAATGGCCAAAAACATCCATCCATATATCTCATTACCACAACACCATCTAATACAGTATAGTTGTTTGATGAAGCAGATGAATGAGATAAAGTAGACAAAAATATGCCTTTCCAAAAAAAAACCCCTCCCACAAAAAAAACACATTTCTCTCTCCGAAGAAGATCTCGTCAACTCTCAAAGGAAGAAGCTCAGTGGTCTGTCGCCTGCTTCAACTTTTTTTCTTTTTGGCATTTATCTGATGTTTGCATTCACTGAGGTTTCAGACTGAAAAGAAAATCTGTTCACTTCAAAACTATACTGCGTGACTGCAGAGGTGGGGTTTTTTTTAGTGAACTGTATCCTCATTTAACAACAGGATACAGTCAGCAATGCCCAAAGGATCTAGGACCATGAGGGTCCCTGAGGCAACAGCTGCTCCTGTTTCTATGCATAAGAGGGTGACGGTGGCGGGGGGGGGGGGGGGTTAATTTCCTACAATTTTTTTTTAGAGGACAAAAAAATAATTCAGGTTGAATTGGGTCATTAATTAAAAGGTATACAAATTTAGCCCCTTTAGACTCCACCCAAATGAGAGTGTTGCATTTTAGTTCCTGGATCAAATGTAAAACTGTAACAAGTAGTGAAAACTCTAGAGAGAAAGCAGTGAGGAAAAACACATTCAGACATACCAGAAATGTCGATCATCCTTTTATTGACAAGTCTGTCAGCATAACATAGTAGATGATAAGATTTATATTTACTGGGGGAGAGGGATAAACTTTCATTAGCATGTTTTTCTCTTTGAATGTTTTGTATGGATTTTGCTTTCCAAGGACTCCGTCTGAGCCATGAGGCATAGGGAGAGTGACAACAACTTAGTCCATGTTCAGATCTGTCCGCTAGGTGTTTCTCCTTCAGGCTGGCAAATCATGATGGTGGGCTGTGGCAGCTGATTGAAAGCAGTAATCCCCTGTCAAACTCATATCTGTGACTTATGCCAGGACTCCTACAGGTCTAAGCCTTATTCAGCATTTTGGAGTTTTCCTATATTCACTTTCTTGATGGGCCCTTGGGCCTATGCAATTATATAGCTCCATTCCATTTGAGAAAGCCAGGGTGTCATAGTGGTTTGAGCATTGGACTATGACTCTGAATATCTGGGCTTGAATTCCTGCTCAACCATGAAAACGCATTATGTGACCTTGGACAAGTCATGCTTGCTCAGCTCCAGAGAAGTGAAAGTCAAACCTTCTGAGGACAAATCCTTCCAAGAACACCCCACAGTAGGTTCAGTTTAGATTTGGCACAAATAAAAAAAAATGACTTGAAGACAAATCACAACAACAATTCTATTTGAACTGCCATGAAATTGTCCTATGAAGTTTGTAGTTTGAAAAGGCAGAAGAGATCTCTAGTTGACATGTCTACATACCCCCAACAAATCCCATTTATCTTGAGCTAATAGATCTTTTACAACCTGTGCATTTCACGCATTTGTAAAAGATCCACATGAAATCTAGCACATGCATACCTGGTGTTTTTTTACTTACTTACTTATCCCATCTTTCTCCTCCCAAAGTTGGGATGGTTGAAAACATATTAAATCATCTTAATAAAATAAATGGTAAATATTGAAGTATGCATTATTTTTCCCAAAAATCATTCAGTCACAGTGGTTCTCAACCTGTGGGTCCCCAGATGTTTTGGCCTTCAACTCCAAGAAATCCTAACAGCTGGTAAACTGGCTTGGATTTCTGGGAGTTGTAGGCCAAAACACCTGGGGACCCACAGATTGAGAACCACTGCCTTACAAGAAACTGACAATCAACATATTATTTTGTCAAGCAACCCTTTTCATATCCTTCTCCCTTAAAAAAATAATCTTGTTATAAGCAATACTGTTACTTTTCTTTATAAGCTCTATAAAAACAGTCAGTGGCCCAAACATTTTGGATGAATTCAAGGATTTTTTTTTTGTCGTGTCAGGAGTGACTCCTGGTGTGAGAGAATTGGCCGTCTGCAAGGACGTTGCCCAGGGGACGCCCGGATGATTTGATGTTTTATCATCCTTGTGGGAGGCTTCTCTCATGTCCCCGCATGAGGAGCTGGAGCTGATAGAGGGAGCATATCCGCCTCTCCCCGGATTCGAACCTGCAACCTGTTGGTCTTTAGTCCTGCCAGCACAGGGCTTTAACCCACTGCGCCACCAGGGGCTCCAGGGATTCAAGGATAATATAACATTATTCCAGGGTTTAGCTTTTATTTTTACAAACAGGTTTTCAGAAAGTTCTGATCTCTAGTTTAGTAGGTGGTAGTAGCAATTTACTTTAAATACATTAATGCCAAGCCTGGACTTCATTGACAAACTAGTCTATTGTTATCCTAGCATCTTTAGCTATCCAATGGCTGTTAGGGGATAGTGTTGTATAGGACCCAATTATGAGCAAGAGCCAATATGGTACATTTCTTGTCATCAGGAAATCTTTGTAGATTATGTCCAAATGTAACAAACAAACACATGTGTTGAATATGAATCTCCAATTTACAGTCAGCTCACTCCTTTTCTGGGTTTGCCTTTTATAGATTTGATTATTCAAGCATTTGACATGTTCTTTGTGGATTTGATTATATGTTCTAGGTCCTCCAATGTGATTCCATAATCAACTTCTGCCATAGAGAGAATCAGCTTAATCAACTTCTTCCAGTTATTTTGGAAGACCAGGGACCTTTTCACACTGGGCAAATTTTGGCAGCAACTCCAGTTCCAGAGCAGCTTTGCCACAGAGTCTGCTGGCTCCCATCACACACTAGAGAAGTATCTGAGGTGGCTCTGTGGCAAAACTGCTAAGGAAGAAGAGTTGCCACTGAAAAAAAACTGGTAGCAGCAACACACAAGGGCAAGCCAGCTGGGAAATTAACCCCCCCCCTCCCATGTGTTAAAATAGGATGGAAGCTGGAATGGTGCAGAGCATTGGGAAACATGTCCCCATACCCCTGGACGTGTACCACCTGAATAACCATGATCCGCAGGAATTCCAGCGGCACATCTGAAGAAGTCTCTAGAGACTTCTACAGAGATGTTCTTTAAGGTAAAAATAACTTTCCCCACTTTCACAGGAGGGCTTGTGCCCCTAACCTCAGTAAATGTGGAGGACTGTCTATATATGAAGAATATATGGGAATACAGGATTTGGATTCTCATAATGCTCAGTAAAGTCACTACTCATCTAAATCTTCTGGAATTTGGATAACAGTACAGAATTATAGTGAAAGCCACATATTAATTAAAACTATCTGAGCAAGATGTAGCAAACAATACTTCATACAAGACAGTATTATGAATGGAAATTCAGCATGATGTAGTAAAATTAAGATATCACTTTTTACAGTCTACAAGTAAAACCTACAATTGGCTCATAATATACATGCTTAATATTTTTAATATGCCAATGTATGCTATAGAGCAATTCTCTTGAACAAATAATACCTTGAATGTTCTGGTGATGTCCTAATCAGGCTTGGGCCAGTTTCACTTTCATTTTACCAAGGTCAAAGAAGACAAATTAAACAAATTAAATGAAGGTGATTTGAATTAAGGCAAATTGCACAAACTCCAACTAAGGAAAGGCAGATCAAATTACCAAAAGCAAACAGCTATGAATTAGAGGCCATAGTCTCAAAAAGGGGGATAATTATGTCTTCAAATATCCATTTTTAAAAACAAATATTTAAGTATAATTAGACAATTATAAAAGTCAGTGTTCCCTCACCCCGAACTAAACTGGATTTTTAAAAAATAAACCTACAGAAAAGTACATAAAGTATATATTCTTGAAAATATTTCTTCATGATCATTAGGGGATCCAACCCTTTATTAGTTACCATATATACTGTTCTGTAGTGGTAGATGTCCTCCCTCCCTACCGTCATGATTATTTCCTTCTGTTTTTTCCCCCTTAATGTGACAAGATTTACCCTTTCTTCCAAGGAAACTGGATGAAGGCAAGCAAATTGAAACTTAATCCAAACTATATTTAATCAAATCCAAAATAAAACAGAGGTGCCCCCAGTCATTTGAAAGGCAGATCAGATAACTAAGAGTCAATCTGTAATGGATTGGATAGGATTATATTTGCCTCGATATGCAGTTTGGATGAACTCCTGAATCCAACCCTGAGCCTGGAAATTGAGGTCTAAGTGGTGGCCAGGAATGCATTTGCACAGTTAAGACTTAGACACCATTCTTGATGCCCATGGTGACATATGCCTTAGTACACAACATATAAATTACTAATGGGTCCATCTGCACAGGCACCTAAATCTAGAGTATTGCTGTTTTGGACTGGCACTAGATTCTTCTGAGGTGACTATGCCTCTCTGCTCCTGAACCACAACAGCAGCAGAAGTGGAGTTGTGGCTGTTAAGTCAGGCTAAACTTGGTTTGATCCTGCTAGATCAGGCATGGTCATGCTTTGGCCCTCCAGTTGTTTTGGACTTCAACTCCCAGAAATCCCAGCCAGTTTACCAGCTGTTAGGAATTGTTGGAGTTGAAGTCCTAAACACATGAAGGGCTGAAGTTTGCCTATGACTTTGCTAGATAAAAGAGAAGAGGAGAAGGGTGGGGAGATAGATTTCCCCCTATCAGTCTATCCAATGCAATTCTCTGAATCAGTGCCCCAAATAATCCCAGGAACAGACCCAAAAACCTAGACACAAAGAATATTTTTTGTTGGACTGTGTTATCATTCCTGATTTGAACCATGAACATTGTGCTCTAAGGCTGGAATGTAATCTAGTTAAATTCCAGTTATCTTGGTTTCTATATGCAGGCTTCCGGGTACAGGAGTTGAGGTGGTGAATGAAGATGAATAAAGGGGTATGCAAATTGAGCCTTGTACTTGGCAAGTAGTATGAAAATGCACAAAGACATTCAATGCATATCTTTCACTCTTCTGCACTTAAGATTTCAGTCATCCCAACTGTATACACATACACACACAGTACTGTTTCTAACAAAAAAACAACACCATGATTGCTTCCTTCAAAGGGTCACAGACTAAAATAGATTGGAATTAAGGGAATGTCTGGAGGGAAAATATTGATGAAGTGTTTCTTAACTCAACTAATCTGATCAGAAAGATAAAAATAAAAGACAGTTATGAATGACAGGAATGCTACCACACCCTGCTATCACTATATAGAACAATCATTTAGACTTTGCCTGATAAGGAATCAATGAAGTTTCCAAAGTATCTTTGCTTACCACCTTCACCCACTGGAGCATTTTAATTAAATTGACCTCCACTACTTAATCAGACAATTTCCATTAGGACACATAAAAGACCTTATCCATTTCATCTAGGCACTTGACTAAGTCCCTCCAATCATTTTAACTTAATTACTAATAGATGAAAAATGACTTGTCTAACATAATTCCTGTCAAAACAATTCTAGTTCAGAGAACTAATGTGAACTCCCAGGGAGATATCATTACATTCTGAACAACGTTCCTTGTGTAGATTAGGAAAAAAATATTCTGAAGTTTTCAACTTGGCAGGCAACTCCTTCACATTTTAATATGCTCACAGATAAACCAAGATCAAAGTTTGACATTTGGAAGCAACAATGTTTTTATCTTTGTTTTAAATATTGTATGTTTTAAAATTAATTTCATGTTGTATGGATATTACCCATAAATTGAATTTATGCATACATAATCTGTAACCCACCAAATTTAACACAGTGTGCAAAACATGCATTAGGATCTGGCTTGGCATGGTTTAATAATTTCTCTACTTTATTGGTTGATTGGTTACTTGATTTGTGGTGACACGGAATGGTCCTTTGTGGATTGTCATCAAATATTTTATGCTGACCTTGTATGTCCCCACATAACTTGCCAACTGGAATTTGCTTTTACCGTCACTTCATAAATGCTTTAACTACTTCTGAAGACCAGAACAATGGGTTGCTGTGAGTTTTCCTGGCTGTATAGCCCGAAAAATTCACAGCAACCCAGCGCTTCCAGTCATGAAAGCCTTTTAAAACAGGTCAGAACAATGACAACATGGTCACCCATTTACCTCCATGGGGAAGGGTTTTGTTTCATTCTCATTTTTGTCACATTAAGTAGGCAGTTGGAGTTCTTTTTAGGATCATGATCAAGCATTAACACCATCTAGAGGGATAGAATGATTCGTATTTGGTGACTTGGTTAGATACTTTTGCTTTTTTTACTTTTGGCTTTAGTTTGACACTGGAAAAAGATATGAAAGTTGGGAAGGGACTGATCGAATAAATCTTCCAGTTAACAAATAATATACACAGTTCTCATAGCTATGGAGATAAGTGACTTGCTGGATTTGGTCATGCTTGCATACTTCATTTTCTTTGTTTTCTTATGCACTATATACTCTATATAGAACAGTGGTTTTCATCCTGTAGTTACCTTAATGTTTTGACCTTCAACTCCCAGAAATCCTAACAGCTATTAAATTGGCTGGGATTTCTGGGAGTTGTAGGCCAATACACCTGGGGAACCACAGGTTGAGAACCCCTGTCAGGGTTGCATCCTGGTGCTGAAATTCACCATAGTGAGCCTAATTGCCAGCCCGGGGTAGTTTAGATGAGATTAGTTGCTTAGGGGATTAAATCTGTGGGGATGCTGGACTACATTAGCAAAATAACTGAAATGGTTATCTACTGCATACCTCTGCTGAAGCACATTTTACAGCAAAATGAAATGAAATGAAAAATTGTCTGTGTTTAGTACAAAGTGAAGGGGGAAATATAGTCATTTCCAGAACAGAACACTATGTGCCCTTTTTGCTGCACACACAAAAATGTCCTAAAACTGTAATAAAAATAAGATTCTGTCAAGGAAGCTTTTGTAAGAATGAGATATTCTGGATCAAAGTAGTCATCTTGATATGAAAGTTTCATCCATTTTCTGTAGTTTTATCAACTAATATTTCCAAGTAATTACATGAAGACGTTAGGTCTGCCTACAGCTGACCTATTGACAAGTTTTGACAAGTAATTACTGTTTCTGTCTGATTAATGATTAATTTAACATTTTTCATCATTCATAAAAAAGTGGAATTGTTTCATAGGAAACTTCTTATACAGTTTGTGCAGATGTAAAAAAGAAAACTCAGAGTGTAACACAATGTTCTGGACATCACTTTGTATCACTAGTGTTGGAGTCTATTCCAAGAACTTGATAATAGGTTTTAAAATCATTTCCTCTTGACCTATTTTTATAACAGCAGTTCCTTTTCCACCGAGTTAAAATTAAGCTGTTTTTAAATTTCAGTGTCCCCATTTGGAGGTTCTGCATGCTGTGACTCTGCTGCATACCAGTAGAGTCTGCAAGCACAAGGGCCCCTCCTTTTACTTCAATAGAGAGACCCAACTCCAGGTGGAAATGCCTTTCAACACAGAAATCAGACACAATTAGTAGGTAAGTTTATTCAATAAGTTAATTTTAATATAGCTGTCAGAGTGTAAAAAAACCCTATGAATTGGAATCAAAAATGTATTATTCTATGCTTCAATTGAATTAAATTGGCATAGGGCAAAATCTGCTGTTCTCCTAATGATAGCTATACAATATCTATAAGATGTAATAGAATGATCCTTCTTCTTTTGCCCCCCACCCTTCTCCTCTCCTTCCCTTTTTGGTGGTGCAGGGATGTATGCATGGCAGTGGTGAATAATGCTTATAGTCCAAGGACTCTATAGATCTTGTTGATCCACTGCAAGCAACACTCTTCTATCACCATTGAATTTTCTGCTGCAATGCTGAATTTGAGCTGTGTTCAGTTGCCTTGCTTTGAAGTGAAATTGTGGATTTTTTGCCATGATTAATGCCACACAATTTTTGTCATTACAATTGGTATGCATCAGGGTGTGACAGAAAATTTGACAGTGGCAAGCTTTGTAGAAGGCATGCAGGCTTCATAGTGTCTAGTCCTGATGTATGGGAATACCAAACAGGATGGACCAGCTATTGCTTGGGTACAAAGCAGAAAAAGACTCAAATCTCCTAGGGAGAAACTAATTTTTCTCTTCTCTATTGACCTTTTATATCCAAACATCAGTTGTAGCTGGTTGATCTTTACAAAACCTAAATCTACTGATCAATGTTTTCCAGGGGTATGCACATTCTGGCTGCTTTTCTTCTTGGTGGTTGTGTGTTACATAAAGATATTTTACTCAACTTCTTCTCCCTAATGCCTGAGAACACTTATAATGTATTTAATTTCTCAGCTCTTCAAAAAATTAATCTAATTTTAATTTAATTTATTTTAATGAATCCTACCTAGATAAATTAGATTCAATTAGATTTTGATTAGCATGAGGAAGTGAGAGACTGCCACAGTGGGAGCACAAAAACAAGACTGTTAGCGACATTGCCCAGGGATTAATGGAGAAAAAATAAAAACAAGAGAAGGGTCTGTACTCTTGAAGCCCTTTTGATGCTTTAGAGACAACAAGTATAACTATAGTTTCTGCAGGGGCAATGAACTTTTCTTTCATCTCAGTTTACTCTGGAAATACACTGTGAAGGCTACTGTTAGCATATTTGCCTGTCACAGAAACATAGCTTCTCTTATGGACCATTATTTCATATTTACTTCCAATTATTCTTCATATCACACTTCTGTGAAAATTTAGGTTTACTGAAGTATAGATAAAAGAATTTGTGGTTATGGATAAAGAAATGTGAAAACCTTCCAAGAATTTCCATGCCTCTTGGTATTTTTCTGAAATGGAATGCTTGGCAGATGTATCAGGTGTTACAAATGCTCCCATCTGGAAGATACAAAGTTTGATTTAGACTAGGGATGCAAAGAATAACAACTAAAAGTCCAGCTACATGAGCAACTTGATCCTGATCTGAAGTGGTATTATTTCAGACCAATGCCAGGGTGACAGTGGTTACCTCTGGCCTACTGTGGGGATGGTAGACACCATCTGATGAAACCAAACCCAGTTTAACCCCATTGATAGCAACTAGGGCAGTGCAAAATCTCATACCAGTGTCATATGTTGAATATATCATTAGATTCATGCATACAACACAATATTAAGAAACGTGGCAGTGCCCATGCAAAAAATTTAAGAATCAAAACTCTCACCCAGTGGTTTTGAATAAGTAAGACTCGTAACGCTCTCTGTGATGCAGTTTTAATTTTCAGAGCAAACAAACTGCACAGGGAGGTGAAGCTAAACTTGTTATGCCTCTCAGCCTATCAGGGCTGGGGGGAGGGGGGAGGCAAAGCCATGGCCATTCCCCTTTAAATAAAGGAATGCCACAAGGATTCCTCCATTGCTAGGTGGGAGAGCAGAGTGAGTGAGAAAGCAGAGCACAGTAGACTAGGCTAAGACTATAAGCACATACACAGTAGGCTAGGCTACATTGAGAGAGGCTAGGAGGACTGAGTGACTGCTATTAGGAGGAATCCTGACTGCTGGGAGTCTGCTATGTGTAATTTATTTTACTTCTATAATTGTATTTATTATTGATTATGCTAAGGAGTGACTGCTGCGAGCATAAGTGTTTTTTTCCTCCAAAACCATTCTGTGGGTGGAAAACCTAATTGACTTAAAGTTCACCAGTTAAAAGAAATCTCTTCTTGCATCTGATACTATCTGTGTTAGAGTAATTGGGAAATTCAAGGAGATATCTCTTGTAGTTTTTTTTAAATCTTGTTTCCAAACACTTTTAGAATCCCCCCAAAAATCAGTGGGTGAGTGAAATATTCCGAAACTTGGGGGAGGGGGGGGGTTAACAGTGGTAAACATGTTCTACAATTGTATTTATTTATTTTATTTTATTTCCTGCATTTATAACCCACCCTTCTCACCCCAAAAGGGGGACTTAGTTGTAGCAAGTTTATCAAAATAGATCTAAAAATGAGGGAGAAAGGAACCCCAGAAGCTTCCCCAATTGTGCAGTTACATAATGTAAATATAACAAAAAGTTTATAAAAACTTTAAAAACTATTTGCCACCCATCTACCCTAATTTAGTAATGAGAATTGAAACTTTTTTTTTTCATTGATTGCACAGGCCTGTTCGCCACCTTTTCACTGCCATTTTCTTATCATCATAGGAGCAGTCACAGAGGATCAAAGATCTCCTGGCAATTGCTGTGTTCTTTTTCTGATGTCATCAAAGGTGTCTGTGAGACCTATATAGGAGGTGAGAAAGGTGAGCCCCCTCACTTCACCTAATTGTGCAAGCACCTTTAATGACACCCGAATAAGTTCCCAGCAATGGCTGAGAGCTTTTTGAAGCTCTGTGGCCACAATTACAGCAACAAAAATGGCACAATAAGTGCCATCATGTTTTATCCATGCTTCAGAGATCAGCTAAAGCAGAGTGGCAGAACTGGCCCATGTCCCAGCTATTCACACCACCCCAAAGTGCTTTCAAAGCATTCCCCATTTTTCCTAACACAGGGCAGATCTGTTTTAAGCCTTGCCCAGTGTTGGGAAAAGATGATTCCTTGTATCAAATAAATGCCACAGAGCTAATTCTTGTCCATTTTAAAGTATGTGGCCCATGTAGGAGCACCTTAGTATCTTCTTTCTTGTAGCTGTAGGCAGACCTAACTCAATGAGAGAAAGGGAAATTTCAGGCCTTATAGGAAACATGAATGGAAGTAAGCACCAAGTCTCTCTAATTTGCACAATGCATCTCTATCCTCAGCCTGTCGCATTTCTGTTTGAGATGCGAAGCATCAATATGCAAGAAACACAGGATGACCACTTGGTTACCTGGCAAGTTCATAAAAAACACAAACAATCCATCTACGTCTCCAAAATCTTAACATTCATACAACTGATCAGCACCATCATTGTTTTGTATGGCTATACAAACTGATTTCATTTGTTTACTTGCATTAAAAAAATCTCATCTTCATTTCTATTTTTGTAATAATAATAATAATAATAATAATAATAATAATAATACTTTATTTGTATGCCACCCTATCTCCCCGAGGGGACTCAGGGAGGATTCCAAACAAACAAAAAAAGGCAAACATTCAATGACTCAGTGCAATAACAAATACAAACATAATAGCCCAAAATAACCCCACATATGAAAACAATTTATAACAAAATGTCTACAGATTAAATAAAATGTAACCTAACCCAACATAAAACCTAAACATAAAACATCCACGTTCAATTACAGATGCCAATGAAGGTTCACCAAGATATGTGAGTTTATTATGTGACCAGTGATGTATTAAACTTGCTGAAGAATTCCTCTTCTTCACAATGCAATATGATTATGGTTTTGCTTCATCATCCTTATTTATGATTTACATATTTGGGAAACAAAAATAAGATTCTGACTTATCACCTTGTTGCCTTGTTTTTTACTCGTGTTTTATTTTGAAATGGTCATATGACTGATCAAATAAATAAATATTATTATTATATTTGGGAAACAAATGATCCCCTTTGTACAAGTCCCAGATTTTTTCTAAGCTAGCTCAGTTCAAAGTGAATGCACACTGCTAACAACTAATCACAACTTACACATTGAATCCAATGTTCTTTCAAATTCTCCATAAACAGATGGAGATGTGGCAAAATGTTGACATTTCTGGTCCGAATGAGAAAACTTTCCTCATCCATTGACATTTTCCTTCATTCTCCATTCTGCCTAGAACTCATATATTTGTTGTGTTCACATTCCTTTAACAACTTTACCTGTCTCTAGATGTCCAAACTATCATTTATATCTCAAGTGATGTTCTAAGTTACAGCAGTTTAAGATATCTTTTAAAAAATAAAATTAAGGCAACAGCCATGACATGGGAGTCACTACATTAAGTGAAATAAATAAAGCTATACTTTCAGTTTGGACGAACTAAGTTGAACTACTTTAATTTTTGAACCAGCTAAATTGAGCAAAATCCTTGTTGGGGACAATGCCCTTATTTAGCTTCCCCATAGTTGCACCCCTGTGTGAAAGTATAATATTGTATAATATTGTATGTTTATTTCAAGGTAAAATTAGAACTATAAGTCAGTCCATCTATGAGCAGTTGGGGATTCATTCCATTCATCAGAGGTAGAGGGAAAGAAGATGAGTAGAATGTATATGGGGAGAATTTCTTGTCCTTGAGCAGAAAATATGGCTTAATCCAGTGTTTCTCAAACTGTGCTCCTCCAGATATTTTGGACTTCAGCTCCCACAATTCCTAACAGTTGGTAAGATGGCAGGGATTTCTGGGAGCTGAAATACAGAAACACCCAAAGGAGTTCAGTTTGAGAAACACTGGCTTTATCTATCAATAAACTCTTCTTGAACAGATGTCGAATAACAACTGCTTGAAAAGTTTGGTGTTTCTTAGGGATCATAGTTCCTAATGTACTGTGAGCCAATCATGTCAGCTGAAAAACAAACAGTACCCTTGCTCTAAAACACTCTCCAAGTTATTTGGAAATATTATGATTCACTGTGTAATTGTCGCCACTACATAATAGCTACACTTTTGTCCCCCTAAACTGATATTTTTACTTTAATCACAAAAGTCATACCCTTCATTTGCTCACCTGTGTGCTTGCCCCCTTCCAGCTATGATGCTTTACTCAGCCAGCACTCTGCTCAGCTGAGGGCCCTTCCACACAGCCCTATATCCCAGAATATCAGGACAGAAAATCCCACAATATCTGCTTTGAACTGGGTTATCTGAGTCCACACTCAGATAATGTGGGATTTTCTTCCTTGATATTCTGGGATATAGAACTGTGTGGAAGGGCCCCTAGTGAATCAACCAACCATTTTGGGCTACTTCTCTTTTTAAACTGATTTCTGGGTGAGATTTACCAGAAACTGTCTGGTCCCATTACTATATTTCAGCTGTGCTGAATATGTTTATTACGTGTACCTTATAAATGGATGAAAAATTTGCATCTGAGTCATCTTTCCATTTTTCCTTCTTTGTTTTTTCATCCTTCTGCATCATATAGCTTTAGATAGAAAGTTTGAAAGCAAGAACAGTTGACCATCAAATTAATATCTACTAGTAAGAAATGGCAACAATGAACACAAGCTGATCTGTTTTCTATTTCTTCCATCTTTCCTTCTTTTTTTCTTTTTTTCTTTTGCAAGGAGAAGCAAGTATTGATGTCATACTTTTAGCTCCTTTGATGACACATTAAAAGACCAGCATATGGGATTTCTAAAGAAGGGCATCTTCAATGTCAGTTTATCTCCAATTAAGAGAAGTATCTTTCTCCATCTTTTTTTTTAATCTTAGTGGTCGTGAATCAGACCTTAGAAGAATCCATATGAGACACAATTGGACTCCTTTTCCTAGATTCAGTAGGATAATTGAGCACAGTATTTAAAGCTATATGCATAGCTTGAAAGTTATTTCAATGTGCATTCATTATAATGAAACAATAACAAAATTTAACATTTATGATGGGGAGAGAAAGGGAGAGGGAGGGGATACTATATCACTGGGTAATTTCTATCTATATTTATCAGACAATTGGCATTTGAATAGGCCTGTTAAGATTTAAGTACTTTGGACTGATTTTTGCATAACCTATTTTGAAATATTTGCTTTCTTTTATAGT
Source organism: Anolis sagrei (assembly GCF_037176765.1). Lineage (NCBI taxonomy): Eukaryota > Metazoa > Chordata > Lepidosauria > Squamata > Anolidae > Anolis > Anolis sagrei. Next base: position 71,508,263 of record NC_090024.1, read on the forward strand.
TAAAAGCATATTTCAAGTTCTGAATTTTGGTCCTGAAGTATTCTGACTGCAGCACATATATTTATGTTTCAACTCCTCCACTTTGAATTTACCATTTTTCAAGTTCCTTATTAGGAATAAGGCTGACCTGGCAGTTCTTGCCTACTTCATCTAACTGAGCTAAAATCTGAAAATCCATTAAAATTCTACTTGCCACGTAGACAAAATAAGTAAGCTTCACTGGTGAATAAATATTCAAGGGATCTATTTCAACAGTATTTTTTACTGTTTCTTTTGAAAATATGATGGAATGGGTACTGGTTCCAGTCCACAAAAATGAACATGGATTCAATCATTCACAGCTTGAAAATGATTTCATTTAATTCCAAAAAAACAAACCTTGATTTTGTCATTTTATAATAGGGGCACTATTTTACTACACCATTGTATACAATGGGACCTGAGCATCCAGATTTTGGTATCCACAAAAGGTCATGAAACCAAGTCTTAGTGAATGCCAAGAACCTGCTAAGGTTTTAAAGAGCAGGCTATTTGGCAGAAACAAAATCAGAATTGACTGACTACTATTTTCACTTATTTTCCAAAACTATTTAATCCTTCAGGGGAATGATATGCACTTTTGACATTGATATGCTCTAGCAATGGACTATATATATATATATATATATATATATATATATATATATATATATATATAATGAGGAATATGTGAACCAAGAGGTGCCCTGAATGGACTCTGGTAATTATGGCATGGAATTGGCCACCAGAAAGGTCAGTCCTGTCATGTCATAGGCCACAATAAAAGAAAAAGGTTTAGGGATGATTTGTGTTTGTACACTCATTTTGCCACCGTGATTCCTGCCTATGAATTCTAATCATAGTGTTTACTATTTTGTCCAGCCAACCAATTACAGAATGTTTATGAGTTTTATTTTACAATGACAGCAATATCTGTTTATTTTAAGCACCATTTTCTGCTTCAGAAAAAAAAGCTGGTGGCACTGCTAAAATATTTAGTTTCCTTTGAAGAATGGCTTTGTGAGTGAGAAGCTACTTTGTTCTGAAAGAACATGAACTTCAAATATACTCTTTTTTGCTACTTTCTCTCAGTCTCTATAGATCTTATCACATGGAGGTCCTTAAGCCAGGGGACAGCAGAGGAATTTGTTGGGCAGTGAGGTAAATCTGTCGGGTAGTTGGGGAAAACATTGCCCTGTATCTTGCATTGCCTCCTTACCCATCACACAAAGGAAACTGTTGCTACCTGGCTCCCCCCCACTCCCCCGCCCCGCTGTCTCTGGCTTAGGTAATGACAACACAGGTAGACACCTGGAGGCATAGCAGGATGGAGCAAAAGTCAAATGCAATGAGATTGCAGAACACTTCACTTGCAATTTCTCATGTCACTGATGAGAGAGATGGAAATGCTGGGTTCACTTCCATTATTTCTCTAACAGCAACTCAGGGGAAGCCCAAGGAGTAAAGAAGAGAAAAAAGGGAAAGGAAGAGAGTGGAGACCAAAGAAAGAAGGAAGAAGAGAAGATGGAAGAAGCCAAAGCCTGCTTCATCAAAACAGTGTAATGTCTTTTCCTCTGAATTCAAGAAATCATAAGTCTAAATTTTAATTTGGTGTATGGGTGGTCTCAGGCTAATTTCCGAATACACCAGGTCTTGTTGTCACAATCCATTGGAGTCTAAAATTGTTCTAGTTTGAGTTAGAAAATCTATTGCAAGTTGCAAAGCTTTGATGAGAAATCTGACTAAGCTAATATATATATATACCATAGTTCCACAATGTTTGGATTACTGTGATGCCTTTTCGGCATGAAGTTAGCTGTGAAGACTGTTTGGAAACTTTAGGTGGTCCAAATAGTACAGCTAGATTGTTATCATATTGGTTACAGGAAGCACATATCTCTGCAGGCTGTGAAGCAACTTTCTGGTTTCTAATCTATTTCTTGGCACAATTCGAATAGTTATACTTACTTACTTAGGCGATCCCTTGTTGTCCGAGTAAGATGCTCCTCCAAGACTAGTTATGACCTTCAAAGCTCTATATAGCTCAGGCCCAGAAATCTCCTTAGGTGACTGCCTGTGTCTTAAGATCTTCTGGGGAGGTTTTTCTCCCTGTCCCACTGAGAGATTACTGCTCTTAAGTTCTGGAACTCCGTTTCTAGAAAAGTTAGAGCACATCCTTCTTGCTCATAGATAGATGAATGTCTTTTTGTTTTAGCGGGTCTTTAAATATTGAGTGTTCAGAAATAAATTGTCTTTTGTGTGATGAACAATTTATATCTGTTGTTCTTTTGTGTGATGGTCTGTTTTTTTACTGCTTTTACTTTTATTGATAATTTATTATATTTATAACTGTTACATGGTGTAAACATTATGTACTCTTGTTTTAATTTTGTAGGCCACTTTGCATACTGGGTGGGATGAAAGGCAGGAGGAGAACCTCAGGATATGTAGTTCCTAGAGCAGAAGTCTTTTAGGCAAATATGATAAGATCTGAGCAGAAGATCTAGAGTGTTGTAAGATCAATAAAATATTAATATCCATTGTAGATATATCTTCATGATTTTACTATATAATAAGGATACATGAATACATATAATTAAGTGGGCAATGAACTTGAGCACCAAATATGCCTTTTGAGAAACAGGTACCAGGAATGTTGCTTAAAGTGATTATGTCATACACTTATACACAAAGGAAGCAAAATGCTTTTCTCATCTTCCAGATGAGCATTATACTCCTAAAAACTATCACTTATACTAATAATTTCCTTCCTACCCACCTATTGATCCCTCTAAATTAGCATATCCGATCTTCCGGAGAGTCCCTTCTCTTGCTCCCGCCCCCATCGCAAGTGCGACTTGTGGTGACAAGGGAGAGGGCTTTCTCTGCGGTGTCCCCTTGGCTCTGCAACTCACTCCCCAGAAAAATTAGGCAAGCCCCCACCCTGGCAGTCTTTAGGAAGAGTCTGAAAACTTGGCTATTCCAGTGTTGCCTTCAATGAATGAGTAATAATCCCTGATCTTGACCAAATACTGCATAAAATGTCCTCAGAAGCACTTTATTCTATCTTCTATTGCAATTAAAACTACTTTAGCAGTTCAGCGTGATGGTAACGTTGCTACTACTGGTAGGAGGGAGAAGAGGGCTGCACAGGTGTTGGAAGAGGAGCAGCAGCGAAAATGGATTAGAGAGATAATCATGGCCCTGAGCGATTCTGAAACCTTTGAAGGCTTCTCCAACTGTGAAATGGGGATGGGGAGGAAAGCAGGGGAGTTAAGCAGGTGTCATGAATCTAACCTTTTGCCAGGAAGGCTGAAGCCTGGAAAGTCAGTGGCTGACATGTTGAGAGATAGGCAGGAGAGCTAAGAGACAGGAGGGAGGAGTCAGCCGACTCCTGATTGGCTAGAGCAGTCAGGGGAGGAGTTAGGTTTGAGAGGGGAAAAAGGCTATCTTATTTGACAAGCTGGGGAGAAGAGCTTTAAACATCGTAGAGTGAAGAAGTATTTTAGGGAGAGGGAGCTGAGAGGAATTTAGACAGAGAGAACTTTTGAAGTGAGCCTTGGGGGTTAGAGCATAGGAAAGGCAAAGGTTCCTGGTTCACTGTACAGAGTAGGGTCAGTGAAGGAAAGCCTATTTTGCTCTGTGAGGCAGTCAGTGGGCTGTTCTCAAGGACACACTGTGTCAGTGTAGTGGCCAGTGTGAGGCAAGGAACTCACTGGGGAACAAAAGTTAAAGTCTTTAAGGAAAGACTGCTTGTCTAACCAGCTAAGCCTCTGAAACGCATTACGCTTTTGTACCACTTTTATTAAGAGTTGAATTGTTCACCAAGTTTAAATAAACCTGTTTCTGATTTTCATCTTTAAACTGGTGTCTGCCTCGGTCTGTCACAATCATCAGATCTCAGCAAGTCTAAAGATTAATCCATTTCAGTCCAGTCAGCGAAAGAAACAGCCATTCAAGAAGAACCAAGGGCTTGAGCAAACTTTACCTAATTTCACATTCACACTTATGTTTTCCTCAGACATTAATTGAGGTGGTGGCGGCGAATCTACCAAATACATCGGTCATTAACAACGATAATACAGTTGGTCACTTAACAATATTACTGAGGTGGGATTAGAGAGTCTTTCCCCCTCGTCGTAGTTATTTTATCGTCATTAAAGTAGTGTCCAGCTGAACATTAACCCTTCACACTGGTGGATAGAGGTTGAGATTGGTCTTGCCTCCTGTCCAGTGTGGCGCTTATCTTCGTTACACTGGTGGGCAGTGGTTGGGATTTGTTTTCCCCCTCTGCCCGGTGTGTCGCCTATTTATTTTTTTTACAGTGGTGGCAGCGGTGGGATTGCTTTTCCCCCCTGCCCAGGCAAGTGAACGTTGATCTTCGTTATACAGGCTACTCGCGAACAAGAGTCTGACGAGGAGATTCAAAGGAAGCGTATCCGTGATATACTTAACATTCCTACAGAGGATGAGGACTTCATGGGGTTTGAAGGGAGTGATGGGACTGGGAGTGACACGGGGGAGGAGAATGGGCTTGATTGGACCCATGTACAGGAGATTAGGGATATCTGTAATCAACCCACCTCCAGTGATGACTTCGAGGGGTTTACAAGTGAATGGCAACCGGGGAGCACTTGGCAAGATCTAAGTCTTGACAGATGCTGGCAGAGGTGGAGGGATGGGCGCTCGGATTCAGCTGCAGGGAATGGGGCAGCTGAGAGCGATGATGAAAGGGTGGGGAGCTCCTCATCTTCTGATGAGGAGCTTTAGGATAAAAGTGGGTTTTGGTTGAATGGATCTTTGCAGAAGGCAAAGTGTCTCTTTTGGGGTGTGAATCTTTGTTACTGCCAATTCTTGAGCTTGGGTCCTTGGACTACAGATTCCTGTGTTCCTGTGTTTACGACGACTTCTACTCTGCCGCTTTGACTCCGGACCGTTTTGGACAACGCTTCTTGCCTCTTGGACTTGGTCAACTTGACTACCTTGTGCTTCGACCTTGGAACATTTTTGAACTCTGTTTTTGCCTCTTCCTATTGTGCTCTGTGAACTGCGTGAGTTTTAAGCGGATTGCTGTACTTTTTGTGTTATACCAGATTTAACACCAGGATAATCCGGGTTATATTTTAGTTGCTTATATCACCTTGTTTTGATACCAACTTGTTGGCTGAGCTTGAGGCACTGAAATTAAGTGTTTCAAAGACTCTTTTGTGTACAATAAAACTGTGTTTGGACCTTTTACTCTGTGTTTGGCTTTACTGAGGCTTCTGGGTCTTGACATCTTTCATCCCTCTGATCCTCTTCTAGATACACTACATGGCCTGCTTACCCAGGGTTTTAAACTTTTAATCTTCGTAACTTGCCCCGCCCATTGTGATTACTGTGATTTTATATTGTTTGATGTTTTCCTTTATATTGTTTTGTATTTTATTTTTTATTTTCATTATATTTTACTGTTTGTATTTATGTTGCATTTTTGCTTTGCTGTACTGTTGGGCTTGGCCTCTTGTAAGCCGCCCCAAGTCCCCTTGAGGAGATGGTGGCAGGGTATAAACAAAGTTTTATTACTATTATTATTAGAGCCCATGAGTCATATGCAATCCTCAGATCTCAAGTATCCCAATTTCTTTCTAAAAAAAATGCAATAAAATCTCATTGTCTACATAGGATGCATTCAAAAATTAAAAAGAAACAAAACAGAGGATGCTTGAAACTCTGTATAGTATCAAACCCAATACTATTGCTTCCCAGGCCCTGCACCCAGATGCTCTACACTGCCTCATCACATTGTGGCTTTAACACAGGCAGCCCTGTTATTCTGATGGGAGAAGAATTCTGAGAAATGTAGTTTAAAGCAGGGCCTTTTGAATACTCTGCTACAGAGGTCCTCACCTTCCCAACTTACATTTCCCAGAATTTTGCTCATGCCCGCATTAAAGGCCCAGTGTGATAAGCAAACTACTATTCACCTTCTGGAGGACAAGGGAATCAATTCTGTTCCCAAATTTCCTAGTGTTTCATCAAAAGATTCCTGAACAGCATTCACCCAAAATCCAGCACAATCATATAATGGAATTGGACTGGAGGACTGAGAGAGACCCATAAATACTTCTAGCAACAGCAGTTGTGGGTAATTGAAACTGTGGAAAGCAATCCCATGAATAAGGGAATCATATTGTATCTTTTTTAAAAAAATGCATACCAATAATTCCTTGGCCCTAAACAGAGTGGACCATTTTCCTTCATTTAGCTTCCCACTCCCATCTCAACTGTAAGCTGAAGAAAGATCTCTTTTCTAACAGGAAGTAGCCCAGGTTCAAATCCTTTCTTGGCAATGAATTGAGGTTCAAATTCCCATCCGAATGAGAAGCTCACTGGCTGACCCCAAGTCAGTCATTTCACCTCAACTTTACCTAAATCACAGGGCTATTATAAGAGGAAAATAAGTGGTGGGAGAAACCTGAGTGCTGCTTTAGACCCCTGGGAGGATAAAAAACTGTAATTAGGAAATATATGCAGGCTTCCAGCTGTTCATCCCTGGATTGCAAGCAGAGCTTGAAACCATCAGATCTGATAAAGCATTGTCTCCTTTTCATCATTCAAGCTGAAGTTATATTTCATGTTTCTGCTGAGTATCAGTCGCTGCTCTGTGTCCTACTTTTAATGGTCTATGAAGCAGACAAGATGTGATCGATTGCAAGATGTGATCGATTGTTAAGGAAACACAAACTATCTCATAACAGCCAACCTTCTATGTATAAACACAGCTAACCCTTTGGGCAAATATTCTTGTTCTGTATTACACAAATAGCTCACATTTATTATTTGAAAAACAACAAGCTTCTTCCTTACCTTCCCCTGTTATAAAGACAGATTGAAAGAAATAATTTTGCATCTCTGTGGTGCCCACATTCCCCTTAAATGCTGTCTTTTGATCCCTAATACGTGTACCAATTCCCTAATATGAATCTCCTTTCTCATATCCTCAAAGGCATCCTTTTTTGAAATATTGCACTTTTGCTCTCAACGAGACTATGTGTTTTATTCACTGTCTTGATTGGTGTGTTTTCAAATATCTGAAATTCAAGTAAATGTGGGAGTACTCAAGTACAGTACTCAGATAATATGATCACCTCTGACTTGTACATATCTTCATCAACAATTTAGATATATGATGTGAGTTAGCTCTTTTTACAATTTTGTGTGCGACATTGTATACACTCAATAATGGTCTCTTTTTATTAGTAGCACAATATACAAACATACGTTTTGTTTCAAAATATGAAATTAGTATTCTCCTTGTTTTGTTTCACAAGTTTTTCTAAATTATATTGGGGGGGGGGTCATTTTGTTTCAAATTTGAAACACCAAAATTTGTAAATATTTTGTTTTGTTAATCTGCCCATTTGTGCCAATGGTAACACTTCCAGGGCTAGTTTCTCCTTCATTTTATGGCTGTCAGGATGAAGCTTGCTACACTGGTGGAACACATAGAAAGAATACAATGGCCTAGTAAACTGGTGTCTTATATCAAACGGGAAGCATATTTTCTAACCATGTTGAATCCATAGATATTGAAGGCCAACTGCAGTGCCTTATTTTTATTCAGGTGGATTGACTGTTTTTATATTGAATACCTCTTGAAGGTATTTGCCTCAGAAACCTCAACTTTGAACAGAGATAATTTGAACAACAAGAACAAAAGGGAGAAAGGGTATTTGAAAGAAGGGTGTTGGAAGAAGCGGTATGTGGCACTCTTTTAATATGTCTAATCCTTTACACAAGGAATTTGGTCCCATAGCTTTCATTTTTTTAAAAAAAAAATGGAAGGACAGGGAAAATGTTTTACAGGAAAGTCACATTCCCATTGAACAAAGTGGCATTTACTTTTTCAGGAAAATACACATGGTTGGAAAGGAGGGACCCTAAGACAGAACCCATAAAGCATCATAAGAAAAATTGAAGATATGCAGGGAGCAAGAAAAGTTGTGCCTTTTTATTGACACAAAGAAAGTAAAAGAAATTGAGGTCTAGGGGAACTCAGAGCAGCATTAAATATCCTGTAGTATAAGTTTCCCCATTGCTTAGAAAAGACACAGCAAGAAATCATTCCTAAAATAATTTGATTGTTTATTTTACCATACTCAGAAGAAACAGTGAAAGCCAGCACACTGAGTAATAAACTCTGAATGCTAAAGTACTGGGTTGCCAAAGAGTAAGAATACAAAGCAGAAGGGCAATGCTTCCCCCGTGTGATGGGGAAGCATCACTGAGAGGGAGCTGCATGTGGGGTGACAGATTCACCCCACTGCCCCTCTCTTTCTTCCGTGAAGCTGGACTTGATATAAGAAAAAAAAGGCAGACAGAAAGCAATTGGCTGGGGGGGGGGGGGAGAAGAGTTGCCCATGAACAGGCTTTCAACCTGAGCCTATCACTATAAGATTAAAAGAGGTGTATTGTAGATGTACATAAAGACTGCCCACAGCTTCAAATGTAGATAAGAGTCACAGCTTCATTAATTTATAAACTACCTCAACAAGAATTAAATCTACATGATTCAACACTATTTCTTTATTAGCTATCAAAATATACGTAGACAAATGTCAAATCTGATCGCAAAAACAGAAGACATTCAATGGGGAGGCATAACGTCTTGGAAGGCTTTGTAGTGACTTTCAGCAGTTTTGCACCGTCCTCCTTTCTAGGCTTTGATTTATCATTTTGGAATGTTTCCTTATGAAACAACACATAGAACGTCAACTTTAACTTTCTATTCCCCATTATATGTCTTAGATTTCTTGACCTGGCATGTACATTGCTCTGCTTGGTATCAAGCTAGATCAGTCATGCCAGGACATATCTTATCAAATATAAGAAGATGCAATAGAGGATGACAGGTTTAAGCTGATTCAATGTGATGGGGCATATCAAGTGAAAACTGAACACAGTTCCCCTCAACTTGTAGTTCTGAATGTGCTTCTTTAATAATGAAAAGATGGTTTGGTTGTTTCACTACATTTAAACAAAAAAGATCACTTTTGCTTGTGATCCTCACAAGTGTATCTACAGATTGATGTAGGTAAAAGCAGCGTGGATTTTATTATATTCCATTCCTAATGGCAAAGCTTCAGAAAAATGGAACTCATAATAACCATATGATATCCCTAGTCCCAATAAATGAACTTTTTAGTAACCACAATATTAATGGCTCAAGGGAGCCTATTTGGAACTTTAAAGGAGCTGTTCAAGATGCTCGTTCCTATCCACAAATGACTCTTGCTATATAAAAAGAAATCTACCTAGTCACTGTGAACATAATCTTTCGTGACTACACAAGGTCACCTTCTTCAACTTGAGACATCCAATATTTAATTGCATACTCTATGACAGAAAATAACTCAGTGTTTCCCAGTTTGCTTGGGAAGCATGGGACTGATTGTAAGGATTGGCAGGGACCTTTGGGGTCTTTACAGATAGGTCTTCATTATGTATTTCATTCTACATTTCATTTCCCCCTGTGTGTGTAGTATATCAAGATAATGATGTAAAATGGTATGAAGATATGAGAGCCCATTACATCATATGGGTTTATTAAACAATTAGTTTAATTGTTGATCTAGTATATCACAAGGGCTTATTAGGTTTTTTAAATAAAAAAACAGAGACAGAAAGACAAATAAAGGCTTCTTTTGAAAAGACAAATTAATTGTTTTTTTTACAATAAAAAGCTGAAATTACCCTGTGACTAATGATACCCAAGATACCTATACAAGAATCCTCATATGTTCCACTATTCAGCAGTGTTCATACTGACTGAAAATGAAATAATGAGATTTGAATTAATGTCAACCACCCCACTCTTCATGCAAAGCAATGAATCACTGACCTTGACAATAAAGTTCTGCAGTTATACACAACTAAATGTAGCTTCAAAGCAGATTAGAATAAATACACTAATGACTAAAACTGGTGGAAAGAATTGCACACTTAACTAATGGCAGTGTTTTCAAATACTCGAGGAAAGACTTAAGATTCACACGTCAGTGATTTTCAGACTTTTGGACTAGATTCAAAGATGTCCTTTTTAAAACCATTAGAGATGTAATGCAAAAATTATCGTCTTTTGACAAGGAATGTGTTCAACCTCTTTCAAAACCTAGTACATGAGAGCTACCATAAAATGAACATATAATAGTAATGCAGCAAATCTCAATTTCATGAACAGCTTGTAGAATATGCAGTTCACTTCCGTGCCACAACTTGCACAATGTATAGTAGAATATTGGAGTAATAGTCTGTAAAGTGTTGAACTGCTGAATTATCCATAAATTAGGTATCTTTAAATATCTTATTATCTCTGGGACCTTCCACACAGCCCTATATTCCAAAATATTAAGGCAGGAAATCGCACATTATCTGAATATGGACTCAGATAACCTAGTTCAAAGCAGATATTGTGGGATTTTCTGCCTTGATATTCTGGGATATAGGGCTGTGTGGAAGGTCCCTAAGATTTCTGACTTGATTGTTAAGTTGGGATAGCAACTGAAGAATCTTCAACCTGAATGGGGAACTTAAGATGGTTTCCATCAATTGGATAAATTACCTCATAAGAGTGTGAGAGGACGGTAAGTATGTGACATGTGTTATATGATATCACTATGGTAAACCTGTGTCTGTTTTATTGATTCAAGAGCCAAAAGTTGTCATCAGAAAGAAGCATTCAGGACCTTTCACTTCGTATGAATTATCTCTTAAATTATGATCATACTGTATGTAAATACATTTTTCACTTTATATTAGTAGAAGGAATTTTATTAGATTATACATAAGGCTATGCACATGTTGAAATCAGAGACAAAACTCTGCTGTCCAGTGGGGCCTAGTATTGATACTGGTTAGGATTGTTCAAACTACTGTCCTAGTCTAAGCTATTTTACAGCATTATTGTAAAACTAATCCAGGGTACTTGCATGTATGATACCCTGATCTCTGGAAGCACTAACAAATATAATTATTAAAATAATGCCTCTATTCTGAAATAAAATAATTCTGAATTCAAAATAATCATTTTCTCCCTTCTTGATTTGAACTAAACATATGCACATGGCCTTATAAATAATTTACATGGGCTAAGATGATGCTCTGGTTATGATTGGATTCGCTTCTCAGAAAAGTAATGACACACTTTGTGTTGCCCTTAATAAATAAATTCAATACGTATTTTCAAGGTATTCCTTCAATCTATTTTCACTTAAATCCTATTGTGTCTCTCTACAGCTATATTTCTATATACCAACAACATTAAAATTCACATTCCTTTAAATGTTCCAGTTTTATTGTAACTTAATCAGTTTATTCCCTCTCTGACCTTTTGTTCCTATATATATTTAAAGCATTTACTGTTACAAAGAGGTGTACTCACTGAGTGATGCATTCGATCTATGCGTTCTTCCTGTGTTCTGAGGTCTTCTTTTGCTAAGAAGTTTCATAGAGAGACAGAAAGAGATTAGACAATCTCCCCCATGTATTTGAGTTTAAGAAAAGAAAATATGGTTTAAATTCTTCTTAACATGGCCCAGAGTCAACTATCCTTTACATAACAGTATCCAGGCATGCAAAACAACCACACCTGAGGACCCATCCTAACCCAATGCAATCTTCAGGTTTGTGATATCTTTGATTAATTTTGATGATTTCTGTAATCTCTCAGCAGTTTTAGTTTGATATCCATCAATTATCTTTTCATTGAATATATATATATATATATATATATATATATATTCAATGAAAAGATAATTGATGAATATATATATATATTCCAATTTCATCTTAGTGATGTGATAATATATAAAAGGGTTGATGAATATGCACATGTGCAATCCGTTTTACCAAAAAAAAAATCTACACTCTTTTTCATTTTATAAAACAAGAACAACACCAGTACTATATATTCCTTTCTCATGAAGAGAGGACAGACTGAAAATTAGAGATGGGGAAAAATTGGGCTTTAATTCAAATATTTGAGCTGAAATTGCTTAATGCAATAGCACCTTTTTAGAGTAAGGCTTCTTCCATTTCATAACATCTGTTCAGACTGATCAGAAGCAATCCAGGTCTTCCCTCAATGCCTAACATTCTAAGTGCTGAGTGAATACCAGTTGTTATAGAACCTTTAATATTAAACTAATACCAGTCTGATTAATACCAGTCTAGTCTAACCAATTGATTAAGACTAGAATAAGAGAGTCCACTCCCCTGAATAATAAAGTCCACGGGGAATTGATTTATTTTAAAAGAGCAGGGAAAGGAAGACAAAGATTTCTCAATTTCTTTGAGAACTGTATTACACCAGGCACTGAAAGAATGAAATCCATTATCCTAGGAATACATTCCAATATGAAGAACTTGCCTAAACTGGGCACATTCATTCTTGTGTAAATATGTCCTGGAAACACCCTTGATTCAACACACTGATATCAGGTCTGAAGCTATTGTCTATATCAGTGGTTCTCAGCCTGTTTGTCCCCAGGTGTTTTGGCCTACAACTCCCAGAAATCCCAGCCAGTTTACCAGCTGTTAGGATTTCTGAGAATTGAAGGCCAAAACATCTAGGGACCCACAGGTTGAGAACTACTGGTCTATATGGTCTAGGATTACATCTACTCTGCTAGTCTGTTGCCTCCTTTGGTTCACCACTGTTACTGCTTCTAACTTTACACAGAGCTCCAACTAAGCTTCTGGTCACTAGAAGCATTTCTGTTTATTTTCCCTCTTTCTTGTTGGATATACAAGTGCCCCTTTCTCACATCAGTTGAGGTGACTGCAATGGCTTGGAGTTCAAACAGAGCTATTGTACATGGCTGGCTAGAAGTGCTAGCAGGAACATGGGCACAATCCTCCCCTTTTCCTTGCATTGGAGGCTGCAAGTAAAAGGTGATGGTGCCCGTGTCCAGTTAGCAGAGCAGATCAGTCTGAACTGGTTCTGATCCCATTGACTAGATATTCCCAAAGTCACGTGATACATTAGAGATTCCAGAAAACTACAGTTTCCAGTAAACTTCAAAGTATTGCATGACTGTGCTAAAAGCAGGGCAAAGTAAGTTTAAACCAACCAACCATCCCCAGTGATACTCGTTGAAGGCTGCTGTACATCATGAAGGCAGACAGCAGTCTAGTTAGTTTGATTTTTGGTTAATGTAGTTTATCTCTAAGTTCTCCAGACCTCATAAACATAAGTGTATATAGACCTGGATCTAATTGCAGATCTAAACTGGCCTGTTGAAAGTAGAAAATATACATATCTGTTGACATACTATTCAATAATTGATTTAATTTATCTATTCTAGGTATATTATTTAGCCATCATGTGCAATACTGTTCACACTGACATAGTGCAATTACACTGTATGGATGTAAGCAGACTAAATACAGGGAAACATAGGGAAGACATGTGGATATTTGAGAAAAGGGGGTGACTTTTATTTCTTTTGCCCTAAAGGTTAGGTTAGCTAATCAATCAGTAGGCCAAACCTACCAGCAAAGGGGGTATAGTGTTCTTCTCATGGCTAGCTCTTAACAGCTAGAATATCTTCACAAGGGAAGGTTTGAAATGACCTCAAAGGCCTCTAGCAAGACATGCAGGAACTTGGTGTGATAGGCCGAAAGGCATAATGCTGTTAGAAATAATGAGCAGAATAGACATCATGCTACTGTTTCTATTTAAATAGCCAGACTCACAAAGCGTCCTGTTTTTTTGACATCCCTCCCCCAATGTTGTGTCGTTAGATACTTCTCCACTGTTACTAGGAGGATCAGTCTCATTGAACTCAGCTGGACTTACCTTTCCTTAGAAATGCATTGGATGGCATGACTAATCTTTGATCCTACGTAATACATGCCATGGCACATCTTGAAAGGTTTTGATTGGCTTTTTACTACTCATGTTGCAAGATGTTTTGAGAGAGTGTGTGTGAGAGAGACCAATAATTTGACAAAGTAGTCAATCCAAATGTTTTAAAAAGTGTTTCCTGTGACTTCAGGTTTTAAAATAGAGTTGTGTGAAGAGGTATACTCTACCTTCCTCTTTTTAACAAGCCTGCTTCAATCACTATCCTTTCTTTGAATGGGATATAACAACCCCCACACACCTTGAAAAGTTTGTTTTCCTGGAGATATTCAAAATAATGATACAATTATTCCTGCCCCCAAGAGATAAGGAAAAGAAATTGTAAGTTTTATAGTTGCATAGCTCAATGCACCTCTTTCCTATTTCCAATTTTCCTTGCACCCTGGAAATGTAGCCAATGCAACAACCAATTTTGAAGTAGGTGGAATGATGACATCAATTTGATGCAGTTCTAGTACAAATGAGATAAATAATATTCAGTTCCCAATGCATTAAAAAAACCCACATTCTGCCCTGGCACGCAACAGGAGGAATCTACTGGGTGTTCCTAGGAAGTAAGCATATTTAAAGGATTGCAGTCTTTGGTACCTATCTAAGGGATGTCTTTTAATTAAGGATGGGCAGTCATGCACTCAGGCGGAGCAGACTAAAACATATGATTCTGTTAGAAGAACAGAAGAGCTACTGTTCCATGAAAATTAATTTGTCTGCTTCAGACAATGATCAGCTGTATTTACTTCCTACTATCCTTATCTAGTTTTGGGTCCTAAGACTTAAGTCCAAAGCTTCATACAAATCCAGTCTAATTGGGAAGTCAAGATCATGTACCTCCCTCATCATTAAATTCTAGCACATGCAATTGGCAGTGAACCAAGCTTCTACAAAAGCTGGTCCAAGCTAGCTATGCTTGTCTCAAAATGATTTATTTGTTTATGGTGGGTTCTCTTAAACAAAATCCAAAATCTTGCATTGCCCCACTAGTGTAAGAATTCTGCAGATAGAACTTTACTATATCTCCTTGCTCATCACTCCTCGTGACTCAAGGTTATTTATTTATTGTACTAGTCTATTTCAGTGGGTTTTCTGTGACTGGTGGAGATAGGCTAAAGAAGCCAAGATTTCTGCCAAGATCTCCTCTGGAGGACTACAATTAATTATATAATTATCAGTATGCATTTTGTTTTGTCTTCAGTCAAGGCTGCGGCAAGCAGGAGGAAGGGAGTACCGAAAGTACGGGAAGGGTGGCACGATATATCACGAGTCAGGAAAAGGGAGTCAAGGAAGTGAGAGGAGAGGAGTTAAACATCGTGAGAAGAAATTAGAAGTGAGAGGAGTCAAACATCATGAGAAGAAACTAGAAAAGCGTGAAAAAACACGAAGAGGGAAAAGTGCACGAGAGAGAGGTGGAGCAGAAGAGGCCAAAGAGAAGAAAAGGAGTAGGGGCAGAAGTCAGGCAAGGAGAGCAAAGAGAGCAAAAGAAACAAAGCCAACTGGAAGAATAAAGAACAAAGAACAAAAAAATGGGAGGATTGATAAGGGAGAGAAAAAGAAATATAACACGTGAAAGAAGGTAAGGAAAACAAATAATCCAACAAAGAAAAGTGAAAGAAACCGAATCCTAGATGACTTAATTAAATAAAATTAAAGAAAACTGTTAAAAGATAAATAAGACAAGGTACAAGAAGGAGATAAAAACAAAATAAGGTATGATAAGATAAGGAGGACAAGCGGAGAGGGAGGAAAAGGAAGAAATCTGGGTAAACTGAGGAAACTAAATGAATTGAATCGAATTATTAACTTGAACCAACTCCCCACATCTGTTCAATCATCCCTCTTTGAAGGTGAGAGGGTCAGTATATAAAACCTCGAAATAAATAAATAAATAAATAAATAATCAAATAGTCAGACTCAGAGCAACCCCTCCTTCCCCCCTCTGCACATTGAGGAATTACAGACTCTCCGGTCGCCTTTAAACCTTCTGAAATCTGATCTAAAATCTATAGGAAAATATAATAATAATAATAATAATAATAATAATAATAATAATAATAACAACAAAAATTAATTACTCCTAGACACCTCAAAGAGGAAGAATCTACAGACAGAATATGGCAACACCTAAAGCAAAGGAAGGGAAAGACCCCAAAGATCCCAAAGGAGTGGTAAGAAGGGTCTCAGCCTCAGAAGTTCCAAATATGAAAGAGATTATGAAAGACTTACAGACAGTAAAAGAAAGACACAACGCATACCAGAAGATAGCACAGGAGCAAATGTGTGACCTCAGGAAAGAGATAGAAGAAGAAATGATTGGAATGAAGACAGAAATTACGTTGATCCAGAGAGAATTGAAAAGCCTAAAAAATGAGAAGAAAGAGATTTAAAAAGTACAAGAAAACTCAGAAAGAAAGATAAAGAATTTAGATTTGAAGAACAAAAAAAATAGAGGAAAGACAATTGTATATGGAAACAAGAGAGATGGAACATCAACTAAGACTGAGAAATAGTCAAGAACACGGAGAAAATATAAGAGAGAAAGTAAAGGAGATTTTAGCAGAATTGATGGAGAGAACTGACAAAGAAATCAACGAACAAAGAGACAGAATTTACAGAGTAAACACAAATTTTGCCAGGAAAAGCACGATAGCAAGAGGTGTAATCGTACATTTCTCTAAGAAGGTCGAAAGAGACGATGTGTTAAAAATGAACAGCAAAAGATCTGTCTTCTACAAAGGAAAAAAAGTCATGATTTTGAAGGAACTTCTGGGTATAGTCTTGAAAAGAAGAAAAAATACACTCCTTTAATGGAGGAACTTAAAAGACAAAGAATACATTTCAGATAGGAACGAGGAGAAGGCTTGATGGCAACATATCAAGACCAAAAGCATTGGATTACTAACAAAGAAGTAGCAAAGGAATTCTTGAAGAGGATCATAAAGGAAAAAGAAAAGACAAGGGAAAATACAAGAAAAGGCAAAAAGGAAAGAAAGAGTACAGAGTCCCCAGAAAAAGATGAAATGGACATGGAAAACTATAGAATGGACATTGGAAAGAACAGGGCCACAACCAATTTAGACAAAGTAGAAGAAGAAGGCGAAGGTGAAGAGGAAAGAGAGGCAGAAGAAGAAGAAGAAGAAGAAGAAGAAGAAGAAGAAGAAGAAGAAGAAGAAGAAGAAAGAAGAAAATTAACAAGGAACTTAATCAGAGATAGTTTATAAATGCTGGAAATAATAAGAATTTACTCTAACAATATTAATGGCCTTAATTGTAAAAATAAAAGAAATAAAGTATTCAATAGATTTATTTTTATTTTTAAAAAAAGGTATCATGTGAGTGCTTTCCAGGAAACACATATAGCTCAAAAACATGTGGCCCATCTAGATAGTAAAATCCTAGGTAAGACATCTTACGCCTCAGCGTCGGAAAAAAAGAAAGGGTCACTTATATAAACAAAGACATTCCAACATGTCTGGCATTTAGAGATGAAGACAGAAGGTTTGTGGGGGTAACAATAACAATAAGAAATAGGAAAATTCTAATTTTCAATA
The DNA here is from genome assembly GCF_037176765.1 of Anolis sagrei. Taxonomy (NCBI): domain Eukaryota; kingdom Metazoa; phylum Chordata; class Lepidosauria; order Squamata; family Anolidae; genus Anolis; species Anolis sagrei. The sequence continues at coordinate 71,525,732 of NC_090024.1, forward strand.
TATATGCACCGAATGATGCAAAAACTAAATTTGGGGAAAAAGTAAAAACACATATCAGTGACCGAGAATCTGACCATTTGATAATCTTTGATGATTTCAACAGAGTACTGGATGCAACCAGAGACAGAAGTAATAAAGAAAATTGCGGTAAAAAGGGAGATAAAAGAAAAGGGGGAATCTTACCAAAAACAATAACAAATATTTTAAATGAATTGGCACTGGAAGATGTATGGAGATCCAAAAATGAAGAAAAGAAGGACTACACATTTTATTTGGCCAGGCACAAATCGTAGTAAAAAAATGACATGGCATGGGCATCAAAATCCTTAATTACAGAAATTAGAAAAGTAAATATACTTTCTAGATTGGAATCAGACCACTGCCCAACAGAAATAAGAATTCAATTTGAGGAAAATCTAGAAGATGGAGGCTAGATTAAAATTTACTGAAAAAAGAAGAGGATGTGGAAAAAAATAGAAAACTCCTAAGGGAATATTTTGAAATAAATGACAAACAAGAAATTCATCCGTTTGTGTTATGGGAAGCAAGCAAAGCTGTAACGAGAGGCAATTTTATACAACAAAAAGCAATAAAAACAATATCAAATATCAAAAGGAGAAAGAAGTAATGGAGGAAATAGAAAAAGAAGAAAACAGTCTGAAGGAAAACCCCAGAAATAAGGAAATTATAAAAAATCTGGCTAAAAGCAAAAGCAAAGAGAGTTCCTAGAACAAGAAGACAGGGCAAAACAACTGAGATGTTTAAGACAAGATTATTTTGAAAATGCTAACAAACCAGGAAGATGGTTATCAAACAAATTAAAGAAGAGAAGAGAAACAACTATGATTTTATGATTCTGTGATTCTAACTGGTTTGTGGAATCTGTCCTGTGAAAAAGAATCTGCCTTGTCTTATTGCAATATATTTAACCTAATTTTTAAGATTGTTCAACAATTGGCCTGAGTAGATTTTCTGAATTTTAATTTTTCCTTCTGTAGCATTTGGTGACAAAAAGCCAATGTCTGTGAAACAAAGTCAAGATAGTTACCCACTCATCTAACAATTAGATATTGAACAATCTATGTGTGCAAAATAAAAATACACCACTTAGATCCTTTTAGCTAGAAGGCATCCTTTCACAGTTATATGTGAAGGAATGTAAGATAAAGAATGTGCTCTGGTTTTGGTCCAAACTCTATCTATATTTAGACATGGGATCATCGTAGATCCAGTCAAATCTAGCTGTCCATATGTCCAAAACACATAGGATTTCCTGGAGATTCCAGAATAACTGGTGTTTTTTCTTGAGATTGATTAAAATCTGGAAAAAACTCTTATGTAGTGGGACTGTCCATAAATCATCTGAACTGATCACATTCGGTTCAAAGTGATCACATATTTTTCCTTCATGAAGATGAAGAAATTGTTGACTTGGCCTCTGCATGCATACCTGTCTCATCACCCCTTGCAAATATTTCAGACTTTGATATAGATAGCTGCAAGCACTCTCAAAATATCTACCAAATGTAGTTTGTTCCAAGGCCCAGTTTACAAATCAAAGGAATTGCAGTATGGTCATATATCATGACTTCCTGGAAAATGTCTTAACCCAATGTGTTAATGCAACTTCTCAGTGGTCCTGCTATTTGTCACAGAGAACCAAATTTCATTATATCAAACAAAGGTATATGCGACAGGATTAACAGAACGGAATACGCACGAAATACCCTCCACTTGGAGTTCCCATTCCTCTGTCCTTCTCTCTGAATCCAAGCTTTAAAAAATCTGTTTCTCTCTTGGGCAAAAAAATATAAATATGATGATTAGCTGTATTCACGAGGAATTCTTTTATTAGTTCCCAGAGGTAGTTGCTTATAGTCTAACAGATTTCCATCTTTAAAAGTCCATAAAAATGTAATGATGAGTAACTTGGTATAACCTTTCCTTTTTAATAAAGTAGAAGAAAGTGATTAGAAATACTGGATTCATAACAAAGGGTGTAACCTTGTGTGCGCACACATGGAAAGAGACTGTTTAATTTCTTGGCAAGTTTCCTTTTCCTTTTTTTGTAAAATACTTTCAAAATGTCATGGTTTTATCATTTAGTTTTCATAATGATCACATTACCGTCTGGAGATGTGGTTCCTCCTTAGCCTTTGGTCTTAAAAATGCCCCATGGTGCACTATTGCTTTCTAATTATTTTAAGGCTATCAATTAAAGCTTCTCTTTAGTGTTTACATCAGAGGTTTGCATGTGAGAAGGCAGACTCCTCGGCAGAATGTCTCCAACTTAGTTGTGAGGAATTGTGGTAAAAGTCACTGAAGAGAGGAGACCAAAAGAGAAATGTCTCTTTCTACACATTTTCTCCCCCCCCCCACCTTTTCTCTTTTTTACTCATTTTTAATTACATGAGAAAACCATTCAACAATTCAACTTGTCTGTTCCACAACACTTATTATGACTGTATGTTTGAAAATCTAGTTTGCACAATGCCATAATTCTATCATGATTATTTTAAACCTTTCTTTGGACTGTGCTCATCTGAATTCTCCTTCCTCGCTGTTTCTTTGAAGTGAGCAGCTAGAACAAGAAAGGTATTTGTTCAACCTGTGATTGGGGCACAAGAAAAATGAAAATCTCAACTCCTTTCCACCAATGTGTGAGGCTATGACAATGATTTAAGATGGCTTCTGATTATTACAACCTTACTTGCTGGTGACAGAAGGCTGGAAAAATTGTCTTTCTTACACTGATGAACAGCTGAACAGACTTTCTTCACCCAATCTGGCAACTGGATGTAGAATATGGGCAATTTTAATTTAAATCTAATGTTTATTCGACTAAGGCATATCTACACTACTAAAAAAAAAAAAAAAGCTTGAGCTGAGCCCGAATCCAGTGCTCCTAAAAATAATATGTAGTGAAAATGTATATTAGGGAGGAAATTTGACCTTGGGTTCTCTTTCTGACATGCTATGTTTCTAAATGCACAGATTATTTTCATTCTTTTTCTTTATACTTCAGTGTTTATTGTGGAGCACATCTTATTTAGACCATAATGCAGGGACGTTAATAAGCTTTTAAAAATAAATGTTTGAGATCCTGCAACATCAATAATGGAATTTTGTCATTGATGACACCACCCTCCAAAACTCACCTAGACAGTCTGGGAACTCCCTGACTGCTGCTTATCTGAGGGTCTGCTGGAGAATGACAGATGCATCACTCTCTGGGTTAAGTGACATGTTCGGAACAGGCAACTGGAGAGGCCTCGTGGATCCTGCCAAAACTGCTTGTCTCAAGGCATCTCGTGATCAGAAGAGTGTTGCAAATATCATTCCTTGATGCCCCAGTCTGAAGCATTTTGGAAATATTTTGCTTGGGGTGCTTCCAGGCTGCAAAGATCATATTCAGCAATTTTCAACTGTAAATGGGAATCCACTGCACTTACAAAAACATGTCCAGATTGGCATCTCATACCTAGTGAGTAGGATGCCAACCATTCTTTTTAACATTCAGGATAATTCTTCCTATTATCAGTGGAAAGCAAAAAAAGAGGAGGGCAGAAATAAAGTGACTGATAGACTAAGTTCCTAAAACTATGATGCTGCTACAATAAGAATTTCTGGCTGTTATTGCCAATTAATAAATACAAAACACAGTTCCTGTCCACTGTAAATCACCAAGTATATTGTCCTACTACCACTCCTCTTCAGAACTGCTAGAGTGATGAATCACTCTAGAAAAAAAGAACCAACCTTATACTGCTCAATATCATAATTCAATTAGACCAGCGGTTCTCAAAGTGTGCTTCGTGGAGCCCTTGGGGCCCCAGAAAGCACACGGAGGGGCTCTGTTGTTTCCTCCTCCTTCAAGTTTCCTTCCTCTTTCCTGCTCCTCCCCCCTTGCTGTCAAAAGCCTCACTCACCACCCAGAGCATTTCCTCCTCACCTTGCTTGCTTCAAAAACCCTATTTCCCTCTCAATACCCAGGGGTGCTTTGATTGTGCTTTTCCTGTCTGGCAGAAGAGAGTTGAACTAGATGATACCTGTGGTTGCTTCCTTTACAAAGGCTGGATGGCCATCTGTTGGGTATATTTGAATTGTGCTTATCCTGCCTGGCAGAAGGGGGTTGGACTGGATGGCTTCTGGAGCTGCTCTTATTACTGTTATTATCAATATTAGTATTAGTATTACAAAGGCTCAATGGCCATCTGTTGGGGGTGATTTGATTGTGCTTTTTCTGCCTGGCAGAAGGAGCTTTGGACTGGATGGCCCATGTGGTCTTCCACTGAAATACTGTTAGGTTTATGTTGGTTGAAATTGTTTTTCAATTTAAATATTGTATTATTCTTTTCTTTTTTTGCACTACAAATGAGATATGTACTGTATGCATAGGATTTTTTTTCTGTCTGTCTGTCGGTCTATCTATCTATCTGTCTATCTTGGGGCTCCAAGAGAAATTTTTGCTTCAAAAAGGGCTCAGTATCTTTAAAAGTTTGAAAATCCCTGAATTAGACTATTGGCCCCTGTATCCCAGTATTGTCAACTCTGTTTGCTGGGGACTAAGATTCATGTATGATTTTTCCATAGACAATTGGAAGATCTTTGGTATTTCTTGACAATCTCACGCTCTGGTACTAACCAAGTCTGAAACTTCTTAGATTCCAAAACTAGTTGAGATCTGTGTGATATGGTTGGTGATATTGATCAGGTGTAGAAACAAGCGTATATGCATGCAGACAAGCAAGATGAAAGGGAGCAAAAGGGAAGGAGCAGACATACTGGCATATAGTCATTAGACGTATTTCACAGAGATGTTTTGTACTTTTCTTAAGAGCCTTTTCACCATTTGTCACCTCTTTACTTTTTCCTCATCATCACCTTTCATCTGAGTCATCCCAAAAGCTTTGTCATTGCATGTAAAACCTAGATGCCAACCTTGCACATTCCTCATAGAATTCTAGTTAACCAGCAGCCTAAAGGTAAAATCCTTGAATAATATTTCCTGTCCTGCTGAAAAAATGTCATAGACAAGAGACCTTTTCTATATTGACTTTGCCTAGAAGATGCCAGGCTTCCTGTGCAGAGACAGCTTGTGCATTTCCAGGGCAGCAGAGATAAGAAGCTTTAGTGAAAAAGTTATCGACCTTTCACATTGCTGCAGATGGCAGAATCACAGAGTCTATATAGACCAGACAAGAGTTAATACAACATTTTATGGCAGGACTAAAATAATTAGTTAATTTACATATTTTGCCTGTGGGCCCTCTACTTAGAGACTGGTGAGTGCTATAAAACAGTGACAAAAATTATCTGCTGCCTGCTGTACCTAAAGATCAAATGGGGATTTTAAACTTTGTTGAAGCTAAAAGAGGCAGCAGTGGGTAGCAAATGGAAGTGGTGCAATTGTACAGAGGTCTCTGCAGACTGAGCAGAAGAGTGAAGTTAAAAGTAAGTTGGACAACTAAAAAAAGATTAGCCTTCCCAAATCCTCCAATTTTTATTATACATTTCCATTTCCTATCAGTTCAATAGAGAACTAGCATGAAAGACATGAAATAAGAAACGCTGAACTAGAAAAGGTCTGTAAAATCTTGTGATTTATCAGGGTGTGTATGTGTAGGGCGGGGGGGGGGGGGGTGATAATGCTGAATTTTCTCAGATGCAAAGATAGCAACTTCATGATTTTCTACAATGCACCTACCAGTTTACCAGAGAAAGAATAGTACAAGGAAGAAAACAAGCTGAGATCTCCTGCCAGTGACAAAATCACACCAATTTCACTTTTCTTAGGCACACTGTCCCCAAAGGGGTCATGTTAAATCAAACCTTTCTACACTTGTTTAGTTTGCTCAGAGGGAATCATTTGATACTGTGTCAGTCAGAACAGTTTTCCTCTCAGGATTAATGTCCCTCCGGATGACACTATGTTGTTCTAAGGGCTTGGCATTTTTTTTAAAAAAAAAATGCACACTCTGAAGAAATATACAAAGCCTGGCAGGGACAAATATATTTTAGGTTTTTATTTTTAGTATATATATGGTTTTACAATGTTGCCCAATCCCTAATGTTGTAACATTTTGTCTCATCCAAATAAACAGAAGGAATAAAAACTGCTTGAAAAGTTTGGTGTTTCCCATGGATCATAGTTTCTAATGTACTGTGAACCAATCATGTCTGCTGATTATTCTCTGCAAGAAACAAATGGTACTCTTGCTCTAAAACACTCTCCCTGAATCAAGGAAATACCATGATTCACTGTGTAATCATCATCACTACATAATAGTTGCACACCATTTTTTGTCCCCCTAAACTGATATTTTTTATTTCATCACAAAAGTCATACCCTTCATTTGCTCACCTGTGTGCTTGCCCCCTTCCGGATATGATGCTTCACTCAGCCAGCACTCTGCTCAACTGAGGGCCCTTCCACACAGCCCGATATCCCAGAATAGCAAGGCAGAAAATCCCACAATATCTGCTTTGAACTGGGTTATCTGAGTTCACACTCAGATAATGTGGGATTTCCTGCCTTGATATTCTGGGATATATGGCTGTGTGGAAGGGCCCTGAGTGAAGCCCCATAGCTGGATTTTTTTAGCTGCATAATATTTATACCCCTTTTTCCCACACCCCAAAAGGGATAAAAGTGTGACCATTATGTGATGAAATACAGTTTGCAAGGGCTAGAACTCTCCAGATAATGCCACATGCTTTGGAGGATTATAGAGGTTTCATCTGGAATTCCCTATCGTGGTCCATGTACCAAAACTTTATGCATACCTATTTAGTAAAATGCTAAAGAACTCAGTCAGTGAATTATGAATATGCATAATAGAATACTGGTAAGAGTGGAGATGCACCAACACTCCCTATCTGGTGTCCCATTGTCTACTGGGTCCCATTTTGTAGTGGGGCACACTGAGTGTTGGTTCTGTTGTGCATCAGTCCCATTGTTCATTGGTCACAATGTTCAAGGATCACATTACTTCCCTACGTAGTAACATAAAAACAGCACTTGTTAAATACAAGCATTGTGAAACTGCTTGATTCTACTTCCAACAGATATATATTTACTTACAAAGACATCATTCTCCCAATGAATTCCAGCCTCTCAACTTTTTGTTCCATCTTTTGATAAAGTCAGAACTACAGACACACCAAAATTACTTACTGCCTGCAGTATTACAACTAGCATTAGGCGTTGATATTTCTGCATGCTTGCTAACCACACGTCATTGCCATTATCATAAGTCAAATTGCCTATATCCTGAGTTCTGGCCCTGGACCTCAGCATCCTTGTCCCCTCAAAGCAAGTGAGTAGAAAGGAAGGAGGGAAACAACCTCTGTTTACCTTTTCCCGTGAGTGCTGTATGCACCAGATAGAAAGGATAATGGCCAATGAAAGGTAACCATGAAAGAAATAAGAAGCTGGACGTTTCATGAAGGAAAGCATCTTGTTCCTAAATCCCACTGAAACCAGCAGTAACTTACATTTTAACCCCTCATACTGAGGAACATGGTTCATGAAACAGGAATCATAACTGGTTTTAAATATGTGATCAGAAACCTGCTGCCCAGATGTTATTGTGTTCTAATTTGGGTTTTTAGCACTTACTACATTTCTATGTGCTCATGTACACAGGGCAGGTCAGCACAGTTTAAATATGCCCAGAGCAGCCTTGTTGATCAGGCAGCCCAGTAGCACATCCATTCCATTGCATACCCTACATCTCAATCTGACATCAGGATAGAAGTTCTCATGATTAGTAAAAAAAAAGAAAAGAAAAGAAAAGAAAAGAAAAGAAAAGTGAAAATGCCCCCTTCTTCTTACTGGCCATGTGAACACCCCTTTCTAACAGAAGTGCCCACAATGGCCAAGAGCTTGGGCAGAGCACTGTCAAAGGAGTGGCAGCAACAGTGACATGGGCTCATTCCCCTTTCCTTGTGCTGTCGAGCAGAGACTCCAGTTTAGACACTAGACTGGGCCAAAATGGACCTGATCCTACCAGGCCCGTAGCCAGGATTTCATTTCGGGGGGGGGGGGGTTGGGGGGGCTGAGTTTCAGGGGGGGGCTGAGTCTGAGTGAAAGAGGGTCTACCTTAGCAAACTTTTTGTATCATTACCTCAATACCCCCATGCATATGGGAATATTGAGTATAGTGATCAGATCATGATATGAATAAACATAACAGTTTAAGTAATGCACCAGTAAGGCCTTTTCGCAAACCACCATGAGAATTTCGGGGGGGGGGGCTGAAGCCACCCGACCCCCGACCCCCTGGCTACATGCCTGGATCCTACTATTCAAATTTCCCAAAGCCAGGGAATAGTATGGAGTATCTCCTAACTTTCCCAAATTAGGGCAAATTTGTTTTAAAGTAGGAGAACCATGACTGTGTGTCGTGGCTCAGCCAGTCTTCCATATGTATGTATGTATGTATGTATGTATGTGTGTGTGTGTGTGTGTGTGTATATATATATATATATATATATATATATATATATATGGTGTTGCAAATGTAGACAAGCTCTATGTTATACTAGCCATATCCAAATAAATATAAATTAACATGGTAAACATGTGACCATCCAGATTTTGCTAAAGATTAACTCCCTATTAGTTTTAGCTAAATTAGCAAATGAAGAAAGGTTACCGTGTAACATTTGAAGGACCACAAATTGTCATGTTCAGCTATAAAACTACTGTGTGCTGTTTGTAAGAATAACAGAAGTGCACATCTGCCACACATAGTTATCTATCATAAGTATGCATGGTAGGTGTTAAGCACCGTTAGCCATAAGTTACAGGAAAATCAAAAGGGGTAACGTTTTCTTTCGAGCTTAAGAATTTAGCCAAAGGCAGTCTGCTTAACTGCAAACTAGGGGATTTCCTTTATTATTGTTTTAACCACCATATCAAACAACCAGCAATTTCTTATTAAGGTTGGTGCAGTTGCAAAGCTGAGCATAGCAGTATTTGATCCAGGAGGAACAATTCAGAACTCAGTAACTTTCAACCTACAAATGCACCCGCAGTTTTTTTTAAATGGGCAGACTGAAAGAATCAAATATGAATAAAGCTGCCTGTCTTATTTATTACCAGAAGGGTTTTTACAATAGAAAGCACAATTTCAAAATTTAAGATCACACACACACACACACAAAGAGTTCGAAAGCTACAATTTCCACATAAAGGTTTGGCATGAGAAAATAAAAAAAACTTTCCAGCCTTAGTGGTTTATATCATCATGTTTCTTTAAGAAAAATAGTCCAAACCACTGTGGGGGGATGATGATGATGATGATGATGTAATTATCATTCATTCACTAGGATTATAAATATTATAAACCAACTTGACCACTTGGATTGCACTTTTCATTTTAGGATAAGTTGTTTAGCTTCATAATCCATTGAGGTGCTGAAGTCTAGAGAATGTTAATCAGTTTCCCAGTGTGACTGATGAGTTTATGCACTACAGGATAGGACTTTGGGCTATGTGTGCAGTAGATGCTTCTGCATGCATAAATACACATGATACTGGCATTGATCTTCACACAATTCAAGAAACATAAATCAGTAATCACCTCCAAGAAGTGGAACAACCTTTTAGAAAAAAAATTCTGAGGAACACAGCTATTATAGCATGGTTTTATTATCAACAGAATTTTTTTTGAACATTTAACATCCTTCGAACTGAAAAAATTAAAAATCTTCTCAACACTTCCAACTGATTGGTTTAAATTCCAACATATGGTTGTGCCTGTTTGAAGCTTTCGATGATACCTGATGTCAATAATATATTAAATTTATCCTTGAAACAGAACTTTAGTTCCCACCCTCTCCAATAACCAACTCATGTCACATTCCTCTGTGTGTCTATTCTTCTCATATTTTGTATATGGAAACATTACAACTGACATTTTGTTAGCAATTTACTTGTATGAGCAGCTTTTTGGTTAAGATAAAGAGGACTATTTTCCTGTCCTTGTTTCCTGTCCAAACCTATCTAACTCATGTCAGATGCTGTGAAGTCTCCAAAGATGCCAGAATGGAGAAAAGAGAAGAAAAGCGATTCATATAATCATAATTCAACTGCTCAGAGTTCCTGCAGAAGAGAAAAATCTAGCTGAATTCTATTTGAGAGCATACAGTCATGCCCAACCACACGAGCTGAAATCAGCCATTTCTCCATGGTCTGAACTATCTCTGCCTACTCCCTTTTCTTTCCATTGGTAAGTGAAAACAGCACTGCTCCATTCCAGAGGTTAATAGCTATTGTAAGGTGAAAGAATATAAAATTGTGCACAGAGAATTACATGTCCATATGGGATTTCAGCTAGTGATTTCTTTTTAAAAAATGGCTCCAGCCCCAGGAGTGCAAATAGAACAATGGTTTCTTTCACTGAAGGATTCAGCTCACTCTTGGGCAGTGACCCCTATGACAATAGTTACAGATAAGAAAGAGAGGAGATATTTAGGAAGTCACCTGGAAAAAAGTTACTTAGATTGTTGAAAACTGAGCTCAAAGTCATTTGCATTTAGTTCACGAGGTAGAGGGGAGAAAGAGGTGGATTCTTGTCCTTCCCTATAGACTCTGGCAAAAGCAAGTTGCTGCAGCAGTGTCCTTTCATTTGTGTAATAATACACTCTGATTTTACTTGGTCATATGTGTCTCCATTTTCATTTATAAAATTTTGGAGAGTATGTAAACATTGTTAAGATTACACCATATAAGATCCGTAATTGACATGGCCTCTGAAAAATTAGCTTAGTTGGACCAATCAAACCATGTGTCCTGATTGCTGGTTGTTCATTACTCATTCTAATATTCTAAAGGATTTCTCTTTTGATCATAATCATTTCCTATTACTGTCAGTTTGAAAACTACCCTGACAGCCCGTAGGTGAACTAAGAGGCAGGGCAGAATATTTAAAATAAAACAAGTACATAAACACAGAATTAAATATAGTCTGTTAAGGTTCAAATCACTTTCTTCAACCATGTTCTAAGCTTAGCTTTTCATTTTATGCTTCCAGCAAAGACGCTTCTTTAAATATTTACCACTGCTATTATTATGACAACATTGCTCAAGTTACTTTATGGTCTAAATACACTGCAAACTAAGACCTACATAGAAAGAAAAATGCGGAAAAGAAATAAAGAAAGAGAACTGTATATACCTTGCCATGAAGTATCACTCTCTCTCTCTCTCTCTCTCTCTCTCTATATATATATATATATATATATATATTCAAACATAAATGCACATGCACATGAACGGATATTGTATTTTGTCTCTCTCTAACAATACAAATTTATATGGAAGGATACAAATTATATATCTTTTTGAAATATTCAGAAAGGTTTCCAGAGTTTACTTCTTTAATTGTTTTGAATTGTTTATGTTTTATTGTTTATTTTAATTAATATTGTGTAATACAATTAATCTAAAGTTTTAAAATCCTTCTCATCCAAATATTTCAATTTTGAAAAAAAAATAAAGAACTTCAGAATACAATTACTTTTGGCTTGAATATACCTGATTGGTGTGTCACAATTACACTTTATCCTAGTAATACAAAGCATTAATTAGTCCTATTTAGGCATGGAGTAACAGGGATTCATGTGCCACTCCAAAGAGGGATAATTAATGCTTTGATGGGCTAGGTTTCGAGGAGAATTTGTGAATAAATAATCTGTTCAGAAAACCAGTATCTTCATAAACTGTGGATTAACATAAATTCTTAGAGTCACTTTATGTGAAGGAAATGATGCATCTCACCTCATATGCAACAGTAAATTAGGGATGACTTGCACTACCTTAATGATTAGACTATCACTCTGGAATGTTCCCTGAGTCCAACAGTGATCTGTCTATAGATATGTGAGTCTATGAGAGCTTCTGCACAGCCATTTACTCCAATTCATGATGTGAATAAAAGGGATATGGTTCTCCATAGTGTGCCTACACAGGCACCCTGGGAGCAGCTGCAAGCTCCCACAGAGTCCACAAAGCTCCAATGATCTGGATCTATCTAAACCAAAGCCTTTTTTTCTTGCTCATACAGTAAATATTCTCGTAGAAAATAGTATTTGTCTGTAGGAGATATGGCCAATTTAACAGCCCCGTGGGAATGCTGCCATTTTCTTGGGGGGGGGGGCATTTTTTTTTACCTTTCGTCTTACTTGATTATCTAGCTTCTATATGCAGTTTCCATATGCAACTCCAGCAACCTGTCCTGACAAGTGCTCTGAATGCTTTGTCCACTTCGTAGCACTGAGCTGTTTATATAGTGATCTACTTCAGTACATTTAAGGTGTGAATGGGAAATTCTGGTTATTTATAACATGTAGCTTTTGGCTTAATGCAGTTTGGAGGTCATTGAATCTTTTGTTGATTGAATCTTTTGTTGACACCCCGTTTTCAAGTCAGCCTCTAGATAAATTATAGTGCCCATGTGGATGGGGTCTAAAAGACTAGTAGTACCAATGGAGAAATCATTGGGTATGAACACCACTTTGAACACTAGACTCATCTGAGAAACTAGAGGCAATGGGTGTAAGGGTTTATGTACTTTGGGCAAGTCTGGATCCAGCACTTATGTGCTGGACCCAGAGTTATTGCCCAAATAGGCTGAGGGTATATCCACCGAGCTAGGCTGCCACTACTTCTGTGTCACCACTGGCACTACTTCTAGCTGGCCATGGAACTCCAGCTGAGTACCACATATTGTGAAGATCGACAGCAGTGTATTCATAAGGAGACAGCAGTCCATTAGTCAGGCCTGTGTAGAGAAGCCTTAAGAGACTCAAACCTGGATTAATTCATTCAATCCCTGAGATCAATTCCAACAACAAGATGAAGCAACCACTTTCAAGTGTACCACTCTGTATGGAGATAAAGGAATACCTGACTGAAAGCCATGGTTCTGTACCTTTAATTCATTGCACTTTGAAAGGCAACAAGAATCTATTTGTCAGGATATAAAATCTAGTTGTTCAACTCTGTTAGAGGAAGATTGTCATCTCACCATAGTGTCATAAGGTCTGGGTCATCTGGCTGCCCACGATTCTTGCTAATACACTCGTGCTTTATCTTACAGAGTGACATCTTACCTTTTGTATTCATTCAGTTATAGTTTAGATGTTGATTAAAATACTTACATAATTCAAATGTAAGGTAAAGCTTCTCATTTCAACCAAAATAGGGACTAAGCAAAAGGAAGATGAAAAGATTAATGAAAGTAGAATAGAAACCTATAGAAAAAATTGTGAATTCGCAGGAACCAATTGCCTGAGCAGATAGACCTATGTATAAAACACAGATATTCCTTAATTATAGAAAACAATCCTATTGCAATTGTCTATAAGTCAAATATCAGATTTGGATTCTTTTTCTAAAAAAAAACTGCTGCTGATTTTCTGCATGACCTTGCAAAAGTTACTGTAGAGATGTACTTTCTTAATTACATTATATTTTTCCATTTATTTTAAACACTCATAGGAGAAAATAGCCCTTAAAGCTGAATTAATATTTAAAATACTCTGGAGCACAAAGACATTCATTGTACTCATAATTTTAAGGTATCATTAACACGGAAGACAAGGAATTGTCAATTAGCATAATATAAGTGAGCATATCATGGGCTTCTGAAACACGCAAAATTGCAAATGAATATTAATGTATTTGATTTCTGAAAAAAATAAATCAATGAGTTTTTGATGTTAACTATACAGCATACTTCTTTAAAAAACAAAATGAAATGTATATCTGAGAACATATAAGAATGAGTAGTTAATTTAAAAATAAGAATTCATTGGTTATGGAAGATGGGCTAATAAGAACTATTAGCTAAAATGGCAAAATTCAGCAGTGTTTTCATGGAGCATGTGCACAGCTATGGGGTGGAGCTGGCATTGCTGGCTCAACATGGAAGTAAGACCAGATGAAAAATGAGTCATTGTATAGATAATGCCATAAAATGGAAGCACAAGGACAAAATTCAAGGCATTTCAAGCCCTGGACACCCTTGGGCCATCCTCCTTTGCTGGTAAGCATCCATATCTACTGCAGTGTAAGCTAAGACCACTTGCTATGAGGTCAGGTAGGAATTTGTCCCCTCTTCTGTGAGTCTGTGGCCTGTTCTAAACAGTATATCAGAGGAATTCAGATATCGTCTCAAGATGATGCTTTATCTGGTCAATTGGCAGGCAGAGGGTGAGAAAGAAGAGGTATTTCATACAGCAGCTGCTCATATCTTCTTGGTCTGTAGAATTACCCCCTTTTGGTTCTAGGAGTCAAAGCAATGAAGAAGACTTCCCTTGGGATTCTCCTAATCACATCATGGGACATGGAGAAATTTCTGGGGAAGAAGGCATAGAGAATAAGGTTGGCCACAGCAGTAGCAACTCCATCTGAATGCCATACTGCTGAAGTCATCGCTGTTGATGTTAGAATGGAGCAGTCTTACAAGGAACAAGAAGTAAGGGGTTAGTCTTCCCTCTTTCTTGCTTGTCATGCTAGCATCCTTTCTTACATCAGCAGAGATAACCTGAGCAGCCAGGACTTTAGGTTTCTACTGAGCGCAAGTTACTTAACTGAGTAGTGGCCAAAGAAGAGGTCTTGGGCTGATGTCTGTCACAGCTAGTCCTGCACTAGGTTTCTCCCACTTTTTTTTGGGCTCATTATGACATAATGGAAGATAACCAAATGTTAAAAGACAGTTAAAGACAGTTTACCCAGATAGCTAGGTGTAGGTGGCAAGTAACAGGGAAACTCAATCCTTCATTTGTCTTCTATTCTTCCCCACTGGCTGACCACTTCCAAAGGCACAATGCTAGTTCAGACTATCTTCCACAGCAAACCAGTTCTTGGCTGAATCTTACTAATTTCAACAAGACTAGACCCATTTAATTAATCTACCGAAGGCACCAAAGCTTGACTGATCTTGGATGCTAGACAGTGTCAGCTTGGATGGGAGACCACCAAAGCATGCCAAGCTTAGGCTACGTTGCAGAGGAAGTCAATGGCAAACCACCTCTGATTATTGCTTTTCTAGGAAAATTGTGAAAATCATAGAGTCATCATAAGTTGATAGGCAACTTGAAGCCACATGCACAAATTTATATTCTACCACATAAATTTGCATTGCGGATATAAATTTGCCCTGTTTGGATAACTGAGAAATTATCCAATTATCCATATATATATATATATATATATATATATATATATATATATATATATATATTAGAATTTAGGAAAATTCACAAATTCTTTTGTAAATTCAGCAGACTATTTTTAAAAAGAAAAGAAATATAGGTGAAAGAAATAGAGAAAAAATGACCACTTCTAGATATCAATGTCTCGTTAGTAGAAAGTAGGACTGCTGTATCCAGTGTTACAGGACTATTTTTCAAAGTTACATTTTCCTTCTTATTTGTTACTTCTAAAATCTCTGAGTTGGATGCAGCAGTGACTAAGATATCAGTCATACATATATATAAAGGTAAAGGTTTCCCCTGACATTTAGTCGTATCCAACTCTGGGGGGTAGTGCTCATCTCCATTTCTAAGACGAAGAGCTGATGTTGTCGGTAGACATCTCCAAAGTCATGTGACCAGCATGACTTCATGGAGCACCATTACCTTCCCACAGAAGCAGTACCTATTGATCTACTCATATTTGCATGTTCCCAAACTGCTAGGTTGCAAGAAGCTGGCCTAACAGTGGAAGCTCACCCTGCTCTCCGGATTCAAACCACCAACCTTTCGGTCAGCAAATTCATCAGCTCAGAGGTTTAACCCGCCACACCACCATGGGGCCCTATACATATATATACCCTCAGTTTATTTTAAGATGTATGCATGAAGCATGATATTGCTGGTTAGGATCTCTAATGTTGACAATATTATTGAGATTACTTTTCAAGTGATGATTACTAAAATGAGACAGTTTTGGAGTTGAGAAATGTGATTGTTGCCCCTTTTCTTTTATTTAAGATATATATGGTACATTTTAAATGTGCAGATCAGCACAATATTTTGTGAGAAAAATAGTAAAATATCCCTAGAATGATGGAAAATAATTATTATAGTTTAAAAACATGAGCCTGAAATTGTGAGTTATATCTTTCAGAACCATAATTTGGAAAGTTACTCTTTGAACAACAATTCCAGTATCCTCGTTTGCTGGGGATTTCTTGAAAAAAAAATTAAGTAACATTTTAAGCTCTGTTGAAAAGTAAAAAATTATTTTGCCTAAGTCAGTGGTTCACAATATTTGGCCCTCCAGTTGTTTGGGACTTCAATTTCCAGAAATCCCAACAAGTTCACCATATCTTAGGAATTGTGAGTGTTGAAGTAAAAACGCCAGGAGGACCAAAAGCTGGGAACCACTAGACCAAGGCCCTTTCTACAGTGCCATATAAAATACAGATTATCTACTTTGAACTGGATTATATGGCAGTGTAGACTCATATAATCCAGTTCAAAGCTGATAATGTTGATTATTCGATCTGATATTCTGGATTATTTGAAAGTGTAGAAGGAACCTTAGTAATTATTCCAAATGGGAGAAAACTCTCTTGAATTCTTCTCACATTTTCTTCTGGAGAGTCTTCTGCTATATATATATATATATGTGTGTGTGTGTGTGTGTGTGTGTGTGTGTGTGGCACCATATATGAATGAACATCGTGTGATAGAACACCGAAGACTTGTATAAGACTGGTTCTATACCATGGTTTCAAGCAGAAGTCATTCCTAGCTGTCCAGATGATATCCAAGGGCTTCTGCTTGTTAATGCAGGGTAGAGTTGGTCCTTTCCCTTGGCCACACAGCTGCCACAGTGATAGGGATATCAGTCCAGGTAAGGGGAACGAATATGTAAATAGTTTTCCTGAATCCAGGGCTTATTTGAAACAGTTTTCAGTGACCATGTAGATGAGACCTTAGAGGGAATACGTAAGCATTAGTATAGAAAGGGGGAATACATAATCTCGAAGTCATTTTCTGGAGTGTCCCCTCCTTGACGATAGATAGCTATGTCCTGAAATATGTGAAATATTGCTAAATGATACTGATAAATTCATGCAGCCATGCATATTTGTATCCTGTCCTTATCCCTGGAAGGGGACTTGGGGCAGCTTCACAACAGGCATTCATTCAATGCAACAACAGTAATAAATGATAAAAGCAATTAAAACAATTTGTAAATGCTTTAAAATTACTAAAACATTGTTTAAATCATGCAGGTTTGAAAATATAGTCCAGGTCAGTCCATTGTCATTCACATAAATTGGGTCACATTCTAAATTGCTGCCTCTACTGTTTGAATGCTTGGTCTTATAGCCAGGTTTTGAGTTTCATTCTAAAGGATAAGAGAGAGGGGGCCAATCTGATGTCACTGGGTAGAGAGTTCAGTGATACTGTTAAATTCATGCTACCATGCAGTGATCATTCTTGGTGGAATTGCTAATGTGAATATGAAGGTCAAATGAAGCTTTCTTTTCCACAAGAAAGACAAGTACAGCTTTTATAATCTTTTGGGGTGAACTCTACTAGCATGAATCAGTTGTATTCAATGTTTAAATGATACTTAGTATTTCCAAATATTTGAAGAGTTTTACACCTAATCCTAAATCTAGTTATTGCTCTGACCTAGGCTTTTTTTTAACAGGAAAATTAATAATCCCATTAAATTTGTGGAAATTTGGCAAATAAACACAAAAGTATGATTTAATGGAATTATTCTAGGTGGAATCAATAATCAGTTATATGACATAAGATTTACTTATGATTATAGTAGTTTTGTCCATTTGTGTGAGTGTGGTAAAATATCCATAATAGTCTGTAGACAGAATAGTTTCTGGCAGCCGTATTTTAACTAATTGAATTTGATTTCAAGTATGAATTGCTGCTTAGGTCTTAAGATTTAATGGTTTGATAAATGACCCAAAGAAGAAATGTCATAAGGATATTTTCAGCATGATAAAACTAATATCTAAAAAAGTTCTGAAATGAATATTTTCCTCTCATATCAAGGGTCCTATTAAGAAAAGGCAGCATTAAAAAATAACATCAATTTAGTTTTTTCTTCTATTTCATTATATTCATTTTGATTTTTCATGTGATAGAATTACAAAATATTTGTAAAGTGTAACACTTTTGTTCTTCATTTGATCTAATCACATCAAGTGTATTGCTTTCATATTCCTAATTCCACAAAAATAATATCCTGTCAGTTAACTTGCAGTACTTTGTATTAGACAGAAAAGGAACCTTAGCTGGAAGAATGACCACTTTGTAAAATAAATAGGATATATTTCATATTGGCAAAATTTAATCATATGAATTTAATAGCTCATAAATCAGAACACCAAAATGAAACATAATAAGACATACCACTTTTGTTTTGCATTTTCTCATTCTCACAATTAGCCACATGAGAAATAAAAGAAAGATTTTATTAAAGAGAAAGAATATTCATTGTACAATTTCCTTCACTTTATTCAGATTGATGGAATTCTATCTTCTGAACAATTAATGGAATGGAATTAATGTTACTTAATAGATAATAATATTTTGCAATAGCAAAAACATATAGTATGAGGATTAAGAATTATGTGTTTGTATATTCAGTACTGAGTTCCACTGGATTCAGTTTAGAAAGAAATACCCTTGTTAGTTGGTTGCAGCAAAAACTAATCCTTCTCATACTTTAAAGACTAACAGATTAAGTGTAAGAAGAACTTTTGTAGATTATAGCCGACTTAATCAACATGAACTGCTCTTCATATAAAGGTCATGCAACAATAAAAATAAAAATATAGAATTAACAAGAAGAAATTCTTTTCTATTCCGGTCTATCAGTCGCTTGCCATGATTGCCACATATTATTTACTAAAGGCTAAATCAGTAGATCTTAAGATATCTTGGATACTGTTATAAAACAGAAACTACATCAATGATAATAAATATCTCCCAAGCACCAAAATGCGGGACAACTAGAGTGGGAAATCTTTATATGCAAAATACAGCTGAAAGATCTTCATTTTATTTCTGGATGGCAGGTGACTTGGTATTCAAAATGACAACAGAGGTAATAGAAATTGGGAACATGCAAGATTTTGTTTACCTTTTGATCCCGACAGGTGACAAACCCCTCAAAAACAGCTAGTTGCTAAATCCTGTAGGTTTGATTATGGCAGTAAAAAGCATATTTATATAACTAAGGGTCCTTCTACACAGCCCTAAAACTCGGGCTAAAAATGAATTAACCTGGGGCATCCTGACGATTCGGTTTACTCCATTTCAAACAGGAATAAACCAAATTTCCTCAGTTTAATCCAGGTTCTAAAAACACCTGTAAGGATCCAGACCTTAAGCTAAGGTCTGTGTTGTAGATCAGCCAGAGGTTGATGGTTTAATTAATGATTTAAAGAGAATTGAGTTTTTTCTGTGGCAGAAACTGATGAGCTCTCAAGTCTGGAAAATTCATGTCTGGGGAATTATGTTTTTCTCTGCCTTGGAAAGTGCAGGGTCTCAAGGCCAGTCTGAGGAGTCAGAAGTAGCAACAGCAGATGAAGAATCAAATGAAGAGCTGAGTGATAAAGAGAGTTCCCAGGAAAAACCATGTGTAGCTATAGAGATCAACAGAAGTCTTTGTTTACAAATCAGAGCCAAAAATAGATTACACCAGTCTGAGAACGTGATTGGGAAACTTGTGGAGAAAATTCACAGGAGACATAATGCTTTCATGGATATCTATTAGACAACACGTTGTTTATCTTCAGGGCAGTTCAGGCAACTCTGTGTAATAGTGAGAAGTTCGAGTTCTCTTGTTCTTGGTTCTTGGTTCAAGTCAAGACTGGGTTTTGGATTTTAATCTCCTGGGATTTTTCTATGTTTCTGTTCATGTACTCCTGCTGAAGTTTTTACTAGTTATACTTTCTTGCTTGTGGACTTATGCTGTACCTGTGATTTCTGGCTGTTCCTGGACTTTATGACTTTATGAGACATTTGATTATTGTTTGGTAGTCTCCTGTTGTTAAACCTTTTTGGATTATATATCTTCCTTTTTTATTACTGCTTTTTAATATGCTTTTTGTGTGTTTTGCAATGCACTGTTTTCTTATATTCCTGGACTCTGTTCCTGGTCATAGGTGTTTCTAGGCCTGGAGTGCATTGGTCTGGATCTTTACATGGTGTTAGAACTTGCCAAAAGAGCTGGAACAGCTGGAGCCCATTTTGAAAAAATTGATCTATGCACAGTCCTAGCATCTAGCCACAGGGAAAAACTTCAGCTCCCATGATGCTCAGAGTTGAACTCAGAAACTAGTGTGCAGATCCATTTTAACTGTTTTCCTTCAGCCAATCTGGCTTCCTCAGCTTGGTCAAATGGCTGTAACAGCACGGGCCCAGCTATCACAGTTTCCCATCCATAACAGGACCATGTGGCAGCTGATCACTGCTCCTCCTCCCCTTTTGGTGAGCATGCAGCACACAAAGAGGCTGCCATCACATACTCCTCCTTGCACAGGGTTTCTTGATTCTTTTTATTGGGGGACTGGCTGGGGGTTGGGAATGTGCTTTTATTTAGAAATATTTGGGTGAGTTACCCTTTAACTTATTTTTTCCTCCTCTACTTCAGAAAATATTTCTAAATAATAATAACAATAATAATAATAACAAAAAGAAAATCCTCATTCTCAGAAAACAGCTACCTAGTTACCTACCACCTTCCTTTGCAAACTAGTTCTCTCTTTATATATTTCTCTGTACTGCTCGTGTCTGCCTTCTGAATTTTCTAGTAAAAATATAATAATAATAATAATAATAATAATAATAATAATAATAATAAGAAGAAGAAGAAGAAGAAGAAGAAGAAGAAGAAAGTATTGGCTGATTGGTTGCTACTTGCCAGTAGTACAAAGAACAACTACAACACTTAGTTGGGCTTCAAGCAGTGGAGAAACTTGGCAAGAAGACCCCATCGTCTCTCCTCCTCTCCTTCAGAAAGTACTTCTAAAAGATAATAATAATAATAATAATAAGGAGGAGGAGGAGGAGGAGGAGGAGGAGGGCCTGATTCTGGCAGCCCAAGAACAAGCCATTAGAACCAATGCCATCAAAGCCAGAATTGAAAAGTCGACAACAGATCCCAAATGTAGACTCTGCAAGGAAGCAGATGAAACAATAGATCACATCCTCAACTGCTGAAAGAAGATTGAGCAGACAGACTACAAGCAGAGGCATAACACCATTGATCAGATGATTCATTGGAACTTGTGCCACAAATACCATCTACCTGCGACAGAACTGGTAGGATCTCAAGACGGAAAAAGTTACAGAGAATGAATACGTCAAGTTACTCTGGCACTTCTGGATTCAGACAGACAGAGTTTTGGAGCACAATTCTCCTGACCACACTATCGTGTTAAAAAACAAAGTATGGATTGTCGATGTTGCAATCCCAGGTGACAGCAGGATTGAAGAGAAACAACTGAAAAAGATGACACGATATGAGGATTTAAACATCGAACTGCAAAGACTGTAGCACAAGCCAGTAAAGGTGGTCCCAGTGGTGATCAGCACACTGGGTGCAGTGCCTAAAGACCTTGGCCTGCACTTGAACACAATTGGCATTGTCAAGATTACCATCTGCCAGCTGCAAAAGGCCACCTTACTGGGATTTGCACACATTATTCGCCGATAAATCACACAATCCTAGACACTTGGGAAGCGTCCGACATGTGATCCAATACACAGCCAGCAGAGTGTCTGCTGTGGACTCATCTTGTTGTGTTTCAAATAATAATAATAATAATAATAATAATAATAATAATAATAATAATAAATTCCAGCAAACAAACAGAAAAGCCTCATACTCAGAAAACTACTATCTAGTTACCTACTTATCTATAATTTCATTCCTTTGCAAACAAGTTATCTCTGTTTATATTTCTCTTTGTGCTCTAAAAAGAAAAGACATTCCTAAAAATCAGGGGAGTTATGAAACTTGCTGGGCTAACAATGGTAGATGTGTCCTCCAAGTATGGTCATTATCATCCTGATAGCCCTAAAAATGATGGTAAGGGGAGCCCACCGCCCCCATTGCTGCCAATGGGTGAGATCTACCTGTATTTTTCGACTATGCTCCAAAAATAGCTACCTGGATGCACACCCGTTTTTGGGAAGTGCATGAAAATGGATACGGCAGTCTACTGGTATCCAGCCAGCAGAAACCGATCAAGGTTCATTCGAAATGCACAAGCCTATCAGAGATTTTTTCAATGCCTGCCTCATGCAAGAGCTGCTGGGAAAATGAGTTCCCAGCAGGGCCCTCTCTGGAGGAGGAGCCTAGGGAATGTTTCTGCTACCAAGAAGGGATAAAAGATGCTGCAGGATCTTCTACAGAAACCCAGTGGCAGACCCCTGCCTCAGGTCTAATTCAGACTTAACTGTATCCTCTTCAGTAGCCCATAAATCCGGCACTCTTGATCCATTTTGCCCAGCTTTTTGGTTCCCTCCTCCTCATTCTGTTTTCGGGGATTACACAAAACAGACCACCAAATATTACAAATCACTTTTGCTCAAACTGATCCGGGCACAGATACTATGAAGATACTATTTTCTGCTGCTTCTAAAAATATAATTGAGATTACTGCACTTATTCTCTCTGAAACATCTCCAGAACATACTCACAATTTATCATTACATTCTTTGCAGCCAAGGTGATTCAAGAAGCTTCATTATCATTCATGTCTGAAGTACCTGTTCTATGAACTTCAATGAACAATCACAGCTTCTCCCATCTAAAATATTATGAAAAGTATAAATGAGCCTGAGAATTTGGAAATCCACTTCTTATTCTGCTTGTGAACAGCTTCAGGCACACATTTTGCTTTCTCAACACAGTGCTCAAACCAGCTAACATTACTATGCTGTGTCTTGACAGGAAGAACATTCACCTTTAATTAATTCCCAAGAAAGCCCTTATGTGTTACCAGAGTGTTGGCTACATAAAAAAGTAAGTCTCTTTCGATTTATATGTTGTTTTGGGCTGCTCTCAGTAGCTGGAAATTTATCTTAAGGCATGGACCTAGAAGAGAAAAGCATTCTAATGAGCCTAAGTCTCTATAGCCAGGTTCATTCCTGTCAATTCACAAATATAACAAGGTAGCTAGTCTTACTGACGGACTCAGTGCTACACAGTTGGATCATTTTAAAATTTAACTCTTTTAAAATGAGTGGGGGTGGAAGAAATTTGTGATAGTTGCAATAGTTCCACAACCATAAACATAAATACCGAACAATTATGAATTTATAAGTCTATTCCACACATTTATCACTGCTTAACAGGATGGTAACCATCATCTTTTGTTTTTGGAAAGACAAGACCAGAAGAAATCAAGTTAAATTATTAGGAGAGTGTACTTTATTAGGCCTTTTTCCTACTAATGTCCATTTTTATAGATGTGTGATACACCCATCAAATCTAGTCTGCATGTATAACCAAAAACATGCATGCTTCTGCAAATCTAGAATCTGGTGACCAAATTCACCAATTATATGGACCAAATTACAAATGTTGCAGAAGTTTTAAAAGGCTGATGAGACAGTGACATCTGAGAAATGTTGCTGTTCATAGAAGTCAGTAATTCAACATCTTGTTTTTCCTATGTAAGAAAAGCCATCAAGAGAAAATGAGACTAAGTGGTCATAGAAAGCTGAGTTTTCCTTGCTTCATGTCCAACAGTTTGTATCTCATTAGTTCCTGTTCTCACCCAGGACACTAGTTTACTCCCATGTACAAAATGATTTCCTCAATGACCCAGATTCTGATGTTCATTCCCAAAGGAAGGCAAGTTCTGTCTTGGAACCTTATCACACACACACACACTATGCTGGCAAGTTGAGGGACATCGTGTGATGAGATGCATGCCCATCCATCCTTCAATTGGCTGGCAAGTGTCCTAGGACACTTAAATTGATAAGTGTGATGAGATCCAAACACTACTGCTACAATCAGATTTACAATGATGTAGTTCTAAATGTCAGAAACTAAACAAGTGACATAATCATTTCCAACATTTCTTGATGGCACATACTTTAGAAAGTAAAATAGCATCATTTTATGACATTTCCCTTTGAGCTTCCTAATTTTTTAAAAGTTCCTAGTGCAAATCAGTATTAACTACTTCACAAGAATTTTCAAACTCAGGAACTCCAACTTTTTAATATAACTGCCACAGTGTTACCAGACAGATGCTACATGTAAAGATCCCTTACCTTGCCAGCCTGGGATGGCAGGGCCTAGGAGAAGCAGGATAGTTAGTTGCAGCTTTAGAAGGCCTGGCAGAGGGCAGCAGGAG
This sequence comes from Anolis sagrei, assembly GCF_037176765.1. Classification (NCBI taxonomy): domain Eukaryota; kingdom Metazoa; phylum Chordata; class Lepidosauria; order Squamata; family Anolidae; genus Anolis; species Anolis sagrei. The sequence continues at coordinate 71,550,115 of NC_090024.1, forward strand.
CCATTTTAGTTTAGGGAAAGCACCATTTCAGAGAGGGGGAGTGGCCTAGGCCTGAGACAGCCTTAGAACAGCCAGGATTGGTTTATTAAAGGGGGGCGGAGTTAGACTGTTTGGAGGGAAAGAAGAGGGCTTTTTCAGTCAGTCTGTGGTTGTTAGGGATTAGAGCAGGAAGGTAGTTTTAGGAGTTCGTGTTAAGAGTAGGCAGTTTGCCTTAGGTTTGCCAGCAAAAGAAGCTGTAGCAAACTGGTATAGCTATTTAGGGAGAAAATAGCTGGTTTTGTAGTTAGCTAGGCCACAGTTGAGGGTAGCTAAGCTACAGTTGTATCTTGACAGAGATTCAGCTCCTGTCAAGTATACTTGGTTTTGTTTTAAAGAAGAAAATCTCTGTTTTGTAACAAAGAAAGAACCATTTACTTGTAACCATTACGCTTTGAACAAGAACCAACATTTCTATGTAACAGCCAAGAAGTAATCAGCATTTACACTTTCTTCTGTACTTTATTCAATAAACTTTCCTTGTTTATTTTGAAACTTAAAAGCCTGAGTCCAGTGTGCCTTTGTGGCTATAGTTCTTTTCATTCAACCTCACCTGCTTCCTTTAAAGAAGAAAATAAAACACAGTGCTTGGTGGTCTTTAAAGAGCATTTTAATATTTCAAACAGCTAGGGTGTTCCTGTACATTTCTTTATGGTGGCAGCGGAAGTTTAATTAGTGAGACATCCCCTCAATCATTTATATTGGTGCCAGTGAATTCTTTATATAAGGAGGGACAGTTGGTGGGATTTGTTTTACCCCTGTCCAGTTATTGTTTGGCCACACGACGTGCCTTTATACTACACAGGTGGTTTTAACTGAACTGATTTTATAGTTTAATTATAGTTGTTGTCAGCCACCTTAAGAACTCTTTGTCATTCAAAGCTGGGATATTAATTTTAACAACAAGGTGCTCAATAGATAGATTCCTCTAAATCTTTTAAAGTCTAAAAAGATGTTACAAAAGCTATCTTTTAGCTGATAAGCAGCAGGAGGATCTTGGAAGCTAAGCAGGATCAACTTTAATTGGTACTTGGATTGGTGACCACCCACCAGCAAATACCAGATGTTGTAGGCTAAATTTCAGAAGAAAGAACTGGCAAAACTACCAAATAGCCTCATGCTCACATTTGTTCTTTCTGTCACACACAAATACCCTGTTCTAAAGGTTAGTAGAGGAAAGAAATAAGATGTAAAATAAATAAAAGGAGCATTACTTTTTAAAAATCTGGTGTGCAACCAAATACATAATCTAATGGAGGAACAAGTGGAAGTTTAACATGATGCGGAAAAGGGTGTATTTGGTGAAACAAGTAAAAGGGAGTCATCAAACATCCTGCAAACTACTATTTAGTGAGTATACACATACAATTTTGTTTATTCTGCACAGAATTTTAAAAGTTTGATCAATATGATATATATATTTATTTTATTTAGGGGTTTTCAGCTGTAAAATAATGTCAACGAAGGAGACCTTGACCAAACTCCAAAGAAGAAAGTTGTAGAATATGGTCCAATATGTTATATTGGAAGTGAGGAAAGCAGATTATATGAGTCACACATCTGCTTTCCCTGCTACAACATAATACCCAAAATTTCCCACCAACCTGAACCAGAATCGACAAGCTCATGGATCATACAAGTTGCCACACTTTACACACTTCCTTCAGCAGATTTTTTTGAGTTTTGCAGAAGCATCCTTCAAAACATTACTCCATGGTTATTTTGCTCAATAACATTTGTTTCTCCTTCCAAGTTCAGGCAGAACAAAAAATGGCATCTGACACTCATACAATTGAGTCCTTAAGTCTAAAACTGTTGGATTTCTGTATCTAAGTCCAGAACTTTAAATTTTTAAACTTTAAATATCTGGCATTCCTGGAGTCTACAGTCACATTTTCTGATGGAGCCAGTGTACAAGTTAAGGATACAACTGGATCTAGTTTTGTCTCTTGAAGCTTTGTTATCCTCAGTGATCCAGACAACTGTAACCATCTTCATTTGGTTTATTGCTGTGGCCTTTCCTGGCTACAGAGATCAATGGGCTATTAACCTGTAGGTTGGATTACTGTAACATATTATACACGGACCTGGCCTTTAAAAACAAGCTGGATGCTTCATGGATTGAGAAATTCAACTGCTAGAATTCTGGCACTTCTTCCTAGGCATAGTCATGCAAGGCACATAGGAATATAGGAAACTGACTTATATAGAGGCACACCAATAGTTCCAGCATTGTCAACTCTAAATGGCAGCTACTCTTCAATGTCTCAGGCAAAATTCTTTTTCTAACCCTATCGCAAGACCTCTTGTATTTCCTGATCCCTTCCCATCCAAGACCTGTTCAATCTGAAAACCAACTGAAATTGGATATGTTCAAGGTTTTATAAGGGCACAATTACTGATCACATCAGTTCTGAAGAAGCTACACAGGCTGCCTATTTACTGCTCATTTATTCTATTGAGTATATGCTACCTTAAAATCCTTTCTGGCATGAAAACATAGTATAGAATTTTAAAATATATATAAATAAATACTTTCTCCCCAGGGAGGGCATGGAAATGTCCCAAGAGGAGCTGAGCCTGACATCGTGGTATGCGGTTGCTGTCTGTAGCAAAACAATAAAAAAAATCAACATAACAGAGAAGCCCTGGAAATGTATTTAACTGCTTCATTCTTTATTGTGTTTATTCTGGAGGCTCACATGAATTATTCAGTATGTTTCAGGACTGCTAAGGAAAAAAATTCTTTTAAGAGGTTTAGTTCTCAAAGGATGTTTTCACAAAGTTAAGATGATAGTAGCAAACTTTTAGAAAATATGGGATGATTTTGAAATGCAAACTGCACAGGAAAAAAAACAATGCTACCTTAATACAAAGAGACCATCAGAACTCTTGCCTCAAATCTCTCATTGCTCTATTTTTATTTTATTTTCTAATTGTCTCTGCAGAACTCACTGGGCTCAACAAATTATTGTCACACCTGGAGGAGGAAAAAAAACAGTTTGCAGAGTCTCAGATGACAATTACAGTGTGTGCCAAATTACTCCACAGAGTAGATCATTTTAAAGAGTCAAGAAAAATCTGCATCATTTGAACACTCCTTTCTAAAACCTCATGGTGAATCATCCTAGTAGGCTGACAGTGTTTTATCTCTTATGGCAGAGAAAAGGAAATATCAAATAATCCTTCACTGTTGCTTGACAACAGCAGCTATAACATTCTGTCTTTTTCAGTTGAATGTATTAAACTTGAGGGGTCAAGCAGACTTGGCTGGACCACACACTTGGTCATGTGTTAATACAACAGAGCTCTCATTATCTTGTTATCTGACCCCTAAATATCTCAGGCTCATTGATCAAAAGCTGGTTGTGTCTCCGATGTAACTCCTGTAGCAATGCCCATGTAGACCTCCAATTTGCCTTTTGATCATCTCTCTCTCTGTAGTTGTTGTTTTTAAAGAGTGTCTTGAATCCTAATGAGATAAATGATGATCTATGACTTTCACCCAGGAATGTGCCTTACCACTAACAAAACTTGGTTTTATTGATGTTGCTGAGAACAGCTTTAGACTTTTAAAGAAAAGATGTGTGAGCTATGCTTGCATCTGGGGCAGGCATGGCAGAGATGTGTTAAGTTCCCACTTAGGATGTTATATTGGAAGTGAGGAAAGCAGATTATGTGAGTCACACATCTGCTTTCCCTGCTACAACATAATACCCAAAATTGCTTCAAGACATACTATGAAAGGAGGGGGAGAGATTGAGTTCTCTATTGGTTTCCAAAATCTTTAGTTTGCAAAATTTCTAGTGCCAAAAGTTGCTGTGACTGTATTTGCATGGTAATGAAAATTCCAGACAATTTGAAAAGCCAGGTTTCTAGAGCTCATGGATGGGATATTTTCTTCCTACTGTTCTGTTTCTTCATTACAATATTAGTAATTCCTTTAGTATAAATAATGTATTAGTATTTCATTTAGAATTGTGTATGTATGCATTGCATACCTTCAAGTCACATGTCAACCCATAAATTTCATAGGGCTTTGTTCGGCATTACGAAATGACATTCAACTCACCTAGGCAAGAATGAAGTGTGATAAGAGTTGTAATCAAGCAACATTTATCATTCTTGCTTTAGTAAAGCCCTAACTCTTTCATTACTCCTAGCTCTGGAGGCATCCTTGGAACAGAAGTTCTAATTTCATGAGATTTTCTCTCAGAGCATTAATTATCTCTCCTCCCAATAGCTGTGAGGTAACTAGGTACAAATACAAGCAAAGAAAGCAATAAAGCATTTCTACACCCAGTGTTATGCAACTCTTAGGAAGATTCTGCTGTGTCATGTCTAGAAATAAATGTAGGTGTTGTAAGAGAGTGCATTGCACATGTCCTTCTGGTTGTTTTACTGCTGGATCCTAAAGATGATTAAATTTAAAAAGTCTCATTCAGAACTTCCTGTTTAAGACAACAGCCTTTGTTCTGCTTCTGCTTACAATAGACAAAGACATTTGTCTTTAACAAGTGTACTCATCCCCTTCTTGACTATTTATCTGCTAATGTTTATCTGTTTTCATGTATAAAAGTGGGACTCTGAACCTTGAATAACAAATAAAGTAAGACCTCATGCTATTGTTTATTCAGGCTTTATGAATAAATGCATTTAGCATTTAAGATTTTATAGCTATGTTAAGCTGCAAGAGATGATATGTGACAATGCTCAGGTTCAGTGGGGAAAATGCAAGCCTTTTCCTCCTATTTTCCAGTTGGGACCAGAAAATCATGTTCTACTAGCTGATATTTGTTTTGCAGGAAATTGGCAAGTCATTCTCACTTCACTTAACATTATGAAAGATTGAATACAAATTAAATCAATAATATCAACAAACATGCAGTAAAGTCATCCTTCCACATTTGCGGCTTCACTTTTACAGATATGACTATTCATGGATTTTGATTAGAAATGTTCTCTCTGAGAATCTCTAGGTACCCTAATGTGACTCTATGGCCAACAACCTCCAGTCAAGCTAGAGGAGGACCTAGAGATTTTTTAGAATGAACACCTCTCTAGGAATCTCTAGCTCCTCCAATTCAATTCTATGGTCAGAATCCAGCAGATGTTGAACATAATCTCATGCTGTAAAACCTATACATTCCTAAAGAGATGTTCCTTAAGATTATTTTTTTTTTAAAAAAATAGCCTTTTATTGATCTGCTGTTTTAATTTTCATGAGGGTCCTGTGCCTCTAACCCCAATGATATGTGATTTCTGTTTCCACAAGAACCACAGGTTTGGAGCCCAGTGTGCTAAGCTCCAAAGATCGAATGAGACACAAATGGGTTGAAGGCAAAGAAACAGAGGCTTTATTTACTTTAGTCAGAGTGGATGCCAGCAGAGTTGGCATTCTCAAAACAGACATATTGTAATAAAAATGTACATTAATATTTAACCACAGTTCAAAACAAAGGACTTTTGCCACACCAAGAGCTGATTGGCCCAGTCAGGGGCTGGCTAGGAGCCACCCACTGGTTGGATGAGCTCCGCTGTCTGCTGCTATCACTGATAGGCTCTTGGGTTTAGCAGGAATTTTAATAAACTGTCATTGCTCAGTTTGAAGTCTTGTGGCTATTTTGTGATCTGCCTCTCACAGGTGTATGAAGGAAGGAATATGGGTAAGGTTTGAGTTAATGAGTGCTAATGACTTTGTTCCTGCTTGTCCAGAGTGAGATAATGCATCTCATCTGGATTAACAATGAGTGGCGGAATGTTGGCATGGTACGAACAGGGTTTTCATGAAGACGTTCAGTTTCTGTGACTGTTTTGGTATGTTTAATTACATGGAGCCATTTTGAGGAGATTATGTCATGCCTGAGGGAGATGATGAGATCTGCCCTACTGTGTGTATATGCTTTATGCAACTTGGTGAGTTCATGCTGGAGATAACCTGAAACTGGGTTTCTGGGGGGAAAGCCACTTGTGTGGACTACATATATGGGCACTCTCAGAACCATGAGTATTGAAGTCTGTTTCAGAGTCCCAGGATTTTGATAGCACCAGAAAATGCGTAGGGCTATCTGCACTGTACCCTGTAAGATTGGCTTCTGAATTGTGTGATTTGTGAATTGACTGAAACTGTATGGTTGGGGTCTGCCTAGGGCCTATTAAGACTTGGCAAGACTGAAGATGCCATCCTAAGAAGATTGAGGCCTAAAATGACATTATGGAGGAGGTGAAGGAAAGTGCTGATGAAGAAAAACTGCTAAACTGCTCATAATAACTGATCCGGGAACTTTTTATGTAAACACTACAGCACATGTTTACATGCTCAGGGATAATAATTATTTAAGTTAAGAAAGAATGGTTTCTCACATTAAAGAAGAAAAACAACATCTGTCTGGAATTGATAGAGTTTGAGCAAGTCTTAGCTGAATGACAGGTTATAAAAGCAATCCAGGACAACAACAGCAAAAATGTCTATATAAGAAGACCATTTTCTTCTTGGAAAAGTGTGTCAGTTCTATGGGGAATACAGAGTCTGAGACACCCTCCCCCCCTTTTATGAGATGGCCTGAATGATGAAAGACGGTGAGTATGGATGAATAGTATGTATGTGGAGTGAATGCTGAGTAAATGTGAATGTTCCCCTTTGTTGTGTAACTAATATAGCTATTATAAAAGCAGCACTGGATCTGGTTTACTTCTAAAAGTGCCTCATTCAACCTGTCCCACTAAAAATGGATTAAAGAACATTTTTAAGATTCAAAGGTATTCATGATACTAGAGGCTAGATTGGCCTTCTCATAACTCTGTTTCTGATCAAAATAATAATAATAATAATAATAATAATAATAATAATAATAATGTGTTCGACTTGTGATTTGTGATACGAAATCCAGCACATAGATCTCGTTTGCTGTGACATACTGTGCTTTTGTGTCAGAATAATAATAATAATAATAATAATAATAATACATTATTTGTAATTCACCCTATGTCAGGGCAGTTTCCATAAAGAAGGCAAACACTCAATGCCAATTAGCACCGGGATTGTGGCTCAGCTGGCTGAGTGTCAGCTGCATTAAGATCACTCTGACCAAAAGGTCATGAGTTCGAGGCCAGCCCGGGCTGGAGTGGGTGTCCAGCCATTGTGTAGCCCGTTGTCGACCTTTGCAACCCGAAAGACAGTTGCATCTGTCAAGTAGGAAAATAAGGGACCACCTTGTGTGGGAGGCTAAATTTAACTAATTTATGAGGCCATAAAGAAAGAAGACTCCGGGGAATGTGGAATGCGGAAGAACTTCATCGGTGTCGTTGATGGACGATGAAAAGCAGCAGCTCCCCTGGCGGCCAGAAAAAAGTTAAATAGCCTTGGTATATTTGTCTGTATTTGTTGTCTGTCAAACTGGCATTGAATGTTTGCCATATATGTGTTTACTGTAATCCGCCCTGAGTCCCCTGCGGGGTGAGAAGGGCGGAATATAAGAACTGTAAATAAATAAATAAATAAATTATACAAACAACAGATAAACTCAAAAACACAGTATAAAACTTATAGTTAATCACTAAAAGAATAAAAAAAATCAACATTAACCACTTAGATAAACAAAATATACAACATAATTTTTTTCCAATATTTGTCCAAACAAGTTACCTGTGTGGGCCCAATCTGGATTAGCACCTGTGTAATTACTTAAGAGCAGAAAAAATAATGTTTAACTGCGCTGTTTTTAATACAGCAGGTATTTAACCTAAGACCTTGGGTCTACAAGATCTACAATATATTACTTGCACACATAAAATTGTACCTGTGCATAAAATTGTACCTGTGCATTAACTGCTAGTTTAAGAGCATTAAAATATGGAATGACTTATCCCCCTATGCCTTTGACCATTCCCCACCTGTTGCAAAATGTTTTTTAATTATGATTTAAATCTTACCAGCATTGTTATACTGGCATAGTCTTTTTAATAGTTTTAAACTACTATTTTAATTTTTTAAACTGCATAATGTGTTGTTTTGATTTTATCTAGTTTAAATGTTATATTGTAAATCATATTGGGTTCCATACTGAAAGAAGGGTATATAAATGAATACACACACACACACACACACACACATAAACACAAAGGTGTCCCAAAGGATGTAAAACTCAGTTCTAGTACAAATTTCTGCATATTAATAAATAATAGGGCATCTCTGCCACTACCACCCCTCCAATGTACATGAAAATAACCCCTGCTTCACATTTGGTAAATATCAAGAGACTAAAATGCACAGGTACAATTTTATGTGTGCAAGTAATATATTGTAGATCTTGTAGACCCAAGGTCTTAGGTTAAATACCTGCTGTATTAAAAACAGCGCAGTTAAACATTATTTTTTCTGCTCTTAAGTAATTACACAGGTGCTAATCCAGATTGGGCCCACACAGGTAACTTGTTTGGACAAATATTGGAAAAAAAATCAATTGTTCAATCTCAACCCAGAGCTTAAGAAAGAAAAAGTTTCCATGGACAACAAAGTGCATGGCTTTTAGTAAAGATTTCATACCACTATTCCAGTATTGGAAATATTTATAATCTAAGGTTGCAATTCTTAAATGGGATTTATAAGTTTCAAGTGTCTACTTATAAATTCATGAGCTGGAAATGTTTAACTATAAAATTTACTAGCCTCGCAATTCAGCCTTTTAAAACACAGGAGTATGAAAAGATTTATGAAGTTTCATGAGAACTCTTAGCCTATGATATCATCAGACAATTGACATTTTGTGTGTGTGTGCCTGTGTGTATCTCAAAGCCATTAATGTTTCATGAATTACCAAAAAAACAACTATACGTTTTGGAAATCGAGTAGACATATTAACTACCAAATAGAAGTTTGGGAGTGTGTTTTAATTATCTTGAGAAAAACATGCCTGAGTGTTCAGAAGCTGAGCAGTGTATGACTCTAATATCCATTGCTATATCTATAAATCTTTAGGCTAGTATCATTTCTGGCCTTATTATATTGTGGATCTAATGTATCCCATGGATGATTAGCTGAACCATAAATTCACTCAAGGGCTAGAATTGAGAAGGAATTATGCATGTTTTATCTGTCTGTTTATTCAACCTAGTGAGTCCCCCTGTGCTTGATACACTCTATGCAATAATTGGCAAAAGATTTCTTTCCTATTCTACTTTGTCGTAAAATACCAAGTCCCCATTGCTGAGCATCAATTTTATCATGAATCTCTAACAAAATAGCATTTGTTCTATTCTATTAAAATCATCTGGACTGTATTGCCCAAAAGCAACTTACAATTTACACACTTCAAAGTAGTTTCACTGAATTCAGCTAGAGTAGTCTGCAAAATATAGAGCAAATATTTATTGGGACCATCTATGAAATAGATGGAGAGTCCCAATTACAGTAGATCTGCTGAATCAGTCTTGGAATTCTAAGGTAATACACACAGACAAATGTAATCCATTGATAAGGGAGTGTACTCTTGGTCTAATTAGTTTTTTTTTTGGTACATCACATGCTGTCCTTGCAAAAAATACCTTGTTTAGTCTCTGCCATTTCCAATTAAAGGTGCTTAGCTGCCAATAAGACAAGCCCAGGATATTTTGTTGTCTGAGATAGAACAATACAAGCTGTACATACATAGCAAAAATAAAGTAGGCATACTTATCAGCTGCTGTGTGGAGTTCACATGACACATGACTGGATTCATAGCACAAGTATTGCATCCAGTGTTTAATCTGTGACAATGAAACACAGGATATACTCCTGAATTTTCTGGAAAATCCAGAGTGATACCAAAATTTTGGAGGTGTGGACAGCTGGATCAGACCGGATCCACTATCTACACCACCAATTATTGTTTCAACATCATCAATCAGCTCTCTCCCAAATATTAGCTCATTATGGTGCATTCCTGGAGATGTCATTTCTGGTTCCAAGCCATATGATCACAAATAGGTGTTATCAGCAAGCCTCTAGAAGATACATAGTTGCTGGTGGGTAATGCAGCAGCATGTGTGATGTACTGTGTGGTTGGCCAACAGACTCTCAAAACACTCCTGGACTGAAGTGGAGCAGCTCTTGATTCCTTTCCATGGTAGGTTTAGGTGCAACCACAGGCTCACAGAACTCATAGCACTCAAAGCAGTTCAAATTTTATCCTGAGATGGAAATACTTTTACATTTCATTAAATAACTAAAATAAAATAGCTAACCATTTTCTACCATTTTATGGAGCCCATCCTGGTAAGAATCTTTGCCCATAAAACTAGATTCTAATTATAAAGCAGATTCAAAAGTAAAAAAGTGTTACTGGCTATATTATTTCATTTGCTAAAGAAGTTATTTTCAGTTTCTGTGTCACAATGTTTTATTTCAGATTTCAGACAAGATCTTATGATTTGTTTATAGATTGTGGTGAGAGCAAGTTTTACATCTACCAGAACTGAGGGCTCTGCTTAACAGCTGGTATGTGTATTTCTGGATTTTAAAAATGGCATGGGACACCATGTTGGAGCACACAGTGGGAAGGGATAATCACTCCTGTCAAAAAAATTGTGCAACAATTTTACAACTCCAGCTTGAATAAATTTGTCCATGTTTAAAGTGCCATAGGTCCCTACAGGTTTACTACAAGAGGCTGACATGACAACTCTCCTGGAATCAATTTTGAGTACGACTGCAAAAATTATTTGAAAGCTAGATTTTACTGCAATTTACTTAACTAAAGTAAACACATATCTTATGGGGCCAGATAAATTTCACATTTACCCCGAATGAATTACAAGTATATTGCTGATGCTGCCCTGTTCCCCAGCCTTTTCCTTCTGTTATTCCCCTATTTGCTTTCCACCTGCTGATTCTCACAACTGGAATGTCTCTTTAAATTTTAGTTAGTGGCAGAGATAGCTTTAAACTACAATATTTTGGACACTTTGCTTCTTGTACCCAGTATCAAAATACAGCCACTGCAACCTTATCTCTGGATAAAAGAGGTTTCCCACCCCCTTTTTCATGCTTTGATACCCCTCCCCAACACACAGGATTGACAGGGCTTTCAGCTGCACAAAGCTTATCCTTCAGTTGTTTTAGAAACAGAAGACACATTTCAAGATTCTCAAAAGAGGATTTCTCAAGTAATAAAAAACATGATACATTTCATCCAATGTGTACAATACAATTCATGCATCTATGAGGCTGATATCTGTGGTTTCATTTATCCACCTCTAGCAAAATATGTCCTCTTTAGGTGTACAGCTCTTAAGGTCAAGTGTCTTCCTGAAATTGCTATTTGGTTTGGAGAACATCCAACATTGGCATTAATCGGTGCTTACCACCCATTTTAAATAACAATCTAGAAGTGAATTTTGTCATCTGGAACATGGTATAAGAAAAAATAGTTAAAATTATTCCTCCTTAACCTTATTTCGTTTCTGTGTCTGTCTTCTAGTTACACTTGCTGGACACAATCACTCAGCTGCAAAATTTTACATTTAGTCATCTGGAGCATACTCATACATTCAGCTATGTAAGAATCAAAAGTCAACTTTCAAGTTCAGTATAAGAAACAACTGACTAATCATTCCCAGAACTCATTTTAACTTAACAAGATGATGTACAATATGTGTGTTATCTGCACTGCACTGTCAGTGTAGTTTAATATCCCTGTGACTGATACAGATCCACCTGGAATCCTGGAGTGTATGGCTACATGAGGTACTTACAGTTTTACAAATAGAAAGCTCAAAGTTCATTTTCCTGCAATATAGTAGTAAGACTCTGTAGTAGAATGTTATAAGGGCCTCAGCTCACTAAATTGTATTTGGTCCTAATTTTCCAGCATCTGGCTACTTAAACATTATATTGACCTGCCCCCAAGTGTCTTTTCTTTCCATTTTATCTGAATAAAAAACAACTTGCAGACAACAGTTGGTAGGCATGTGGTTTTCTGACTAGCATCCAGTTACAAGAGTTATACATTTATGCAATCAATTTTTATAAGGGAATGTCACCTCAGTGTGGTGAAATTAAAATACAACACAGGAAATGGAGAAATTCACTAGAGTGGTCACATTTCCTGTAACTGATATATAACTTTTTCTAAGTGAAGAGACATTTAGAAAGAGCAACCACAAAAGAAGTACAAATAGTATCATCTTATCGTGCCATTTCCCTAAAAGAAAGTTGCTTATATAAATGGAATCTCATGTAACTTATGTTTCTATTTTAAATGTCTTCTATGGTCCTGGTGAAGGGGGCACAAACTAAAGGTAAAGGGAAGAGGTGGGAAATGGTATAATACTAATTATAAAGAAATAAAACATGTATAAGTAGATAAAAGGTGTGTGGTAGAAATATACATAGTATAAGTTGTAACGGAATGATAAGAAATATGCTTAAAGATGTATTTGATTATTTTTACTGTTAGATTGTATATAATATGACAAATTCTTCTATCAAAGATGTTGTAAAAAGAGGGAAGAATGTATGCTTATACATGTTGTTTGATAAATGTATAATAAAAAATTTAAAATGTAAAAAAAAATTAAAAAAATTAAATGTCTTCTAAATTTGGTTAGTTTTTCTATGCAGAACTAAAGAGATAAATGAGAATAAAGATCCTTCATGAAGGAATACATAAGTAGGAACATACTTGCACAAAAATATAAGAGTGAAATAAGAAGTCCCAATATCTAACTTCTCCATTTGAAAGCATCCAAAGGACAAGCAATATCTAATTAGAATTAGATATGTTGTCAAAGGCTTTAATGGCCAGAATCACTGGGTTGCTGTGAGTTTTTTGGGCTGTATTGCCATGTTCCAGTACCATTCTTTCCTGATGTTTTGCCTGCATCTACACAGAGAAGCCATTGAAATCCAGAAACATGTGGACAATTTCAACAGAAAGGAGGAAACCATGAAAATGAACAAAATCTGGTTACCAGTACTAAAAAACACCAGAATCAAGATAGTAAATAAAGAACACCACTCAGTAACAGGCAAACAATCGAGAGCCAGATAATACCTCCGAAACAAAGGATCCCTCAAGGCAACAACACTGATTAACTTTGTAGCCAAGTTTGCCAATAGCAACATTTACACTTGCTTCAGACATACAAAGGGTTATTCCCTCACCCTGGACTATCCACAGATATACTGTATATTAGGGCTGGGCAGTTTCGTTTCGTTAATTCGTAATTCGTTAAAAAATTCGTTAATTTTTCAATTACAAAACGATAACGAACCAGTCTGGAGCAATGTTTTTTAAAAACGAATTCTTAAATCGTTTCGTAAATGTTTTGTATTTCGTTATTGTATTCGTTTCGTTATCGTTTTGAGGTCGTTTCGTTATTATTTCCGCATGTCTGGGGCAAGTTTTATAATTGTTTTTGGTTTTCTAAGGGTTTTTATAGTTGTTTTTGGTTTAATTAAGCTTCAGAAGTTCCCCCTGTCCCATTTGGAGGTTTTTTAGCGTATTGCGCGATTGCGTCCGCCATTAACGAATCGATTCGTTATTGTTTCGGAAATCGATTCATTATTGTTTTGTAATTTTTTCACATTTACAAAATTTCGTAAATATCAAACTTTTTTAAAGGAAAATTTTGTAATTATTTTAAATAATGAAACGCAAAAAACCCCAAAAAACGAATCGATTTTAGAAACAAATTTTTCCGTTGTTACCCAGGCCTACTGTATATACACTCCACTTGCCTCATTTCCAACAGAGCTCTAAACAAACCATGCCTGTGAATGCCTGCCACAGATGCCAGCAAATTGTCAGGAAAGACTACTACTGGAACATGGCTATACAGCCTGAAAAACTCACAGCAACCTAGAATTAGATATTCACAGATATTCATTTCTCCATGAAGTTACAATTGAACTTAAATTCACAAAAAGCTTTGTTATCTTTTGATTTTTGAATTTAAAATAGTCAGGTCAACTAGGTTACAAGTACTATGGAAGGGAGGGCTTGAACTGACCATTTGAAAATAATGAAGCCTAGCTTTCTTTGGGTTGGACCAAGGGTTCAGATGTTACATAAGTGATATGATTAGGCATAATTTCTGGTGAGGATTTTTGAAAGAAAAGAAGTTGGTTGCATGTGGTCATGGTCAGAGGGAAACAAAATAAATTGCGAGTTTCTTAGTGGTGTATATGCCTAGAGCGTGCACGTGCATAGAATAGAAACTTAGTCGACTTGTATAGCCATGTGATTTCTTGTAAATTAGGTGATTTCAGAGAAACAGAAACTTAGTAAAAACTCTAGTTATTTCCTGCCTTCTAGCGTAAATGTAATAGAATTTTATTTTATTGGTTTATTTTAAATTGTTATTTAAATTTCAGCTGAATATCTGCACTAAAAGCTACTAGAGTTAAGTTGAAAATGTCATTTATTATTTTACTCTGCTTGTCTATGTTGTGAGTTTGTTGGTTATTTGGCAAACTCTCTTTTAGTTAATAAATAACACAATTAATAATTTAAATTGGGGATTAAATTAATGCATAAATGCCAGCTAAAATGACAGTTTGTTCTCTTGTGCAAATAATTCTTGTAATTACCTTCTTAGTTTTGTTCATCTTTTTCTCTAGGAGTGGTCCCAGTTCCATAAAACTACCAGGTTTCTAAATGATAGTTTCTGTGACAGATGTTCACATTTTAATAGATGAGGTAGACTTGCTGCAAGCAAAGCAATAGAGCCTAATCCTAAAGTTTTAAAAAAAGGAAACCTGGAATAAATAATGTTTCTTGTTACACATGGTAAGAGCAGCGAAAAAAAACTTATGCACTTTTTTCCTCCTCCTAACTCTGTATTTCTTCTGTTTCTGTTATCTAAAGTTCAACTCGGTTCCATACAGACTATTTCCTCAGCCTAAATAATGAAATACTAGTTTTACTTTGGGCTGGGAACCATCTAACATAAGGGAAAATTGAAAATTGCATATATGGTAAGACTTCTGTACATTCCTGGCCAGATCATGGTTACTTGAAATCACAAATGTGTCCAAAGAACATAAAATTGCCTCACATCTAGTCTTAGTATTCCACAAGTTGCATTGCAAAATTTCTATATTCTTGGAGGGGTAGCCATTTAGGAATTTACTACATTCATCAAAACAACTGTTCAGAAACTTCTGGTAAAACTATACCATAGAATTGTTTGGAGGACCTAGCAAATTTCTAGCGAGTATAGCCCCCTCCCAGGTGCGTATTTATTTATTTATTTATTTTTATCTTTCTCAGCCCGAAGGTGACTCAAGGCGGCTTACAAATTGGCAGCAATTTGATGCCATAACAGTCATAAAATACAATTAAACATTTAGCAAAACATTACAAAAATCCATACAAATACCATTAAAAACAAATAATCACCATATAGTCATTGACACTCTGCTGAAAAAGATGCCGAAGACTCCCTATCACTGTACTGCATTACAGAATTACCATAAAATCAACCTTCTATCTCGTTAAAAATATCCCACCCCCCACTACAAGAAAAGTGTCCAAGAAGCAAAACTTTTTGGTGAAATGAGTTCTATTGTGTTGTTTTTTTTCACTGCTTACATGTTCAGTCACTAAGGAGTATTAGGAAACCAATTTTAATGTAGTGGTTTGGACATTGAACTATGACTCTGGAGACCAGGGGTTAAATCACTTTCAGTTGTGAAATCCATTGGGTGACCTGGGCCACGTCTACACCAATCACATACATCAGTTTCAAACTGGTATTGAAGAAAGCAATTTAACTGTGCAGATGATTACATAGGAAATCCTGGAAAGTGTTTGTGGCCCAGATGATGATTGCACAAATTACAGAACACTCATGAACCCTTAGGCTTTCTTTTACATGTTTTTGTGGGCATTCATTGTCTAGCTACCACAATTTGGAACTAGCTTCATACTGTATTAAAAAGTCAGTGTATATGGTACCTTGGTATACAACAAGATAGTTGGAACAGGACTAGGAGAACCTGGGTCCAATTCATGGAGTGATTGTCTTTGAGGCCATCACTATCTCATAGACAGA
The DNA here is from genome assembly GCF_037176765.1 of Anolis sagrei. NCBI lineage: Eukaryota > Metazoa > Chordata > Lepidosauria > Squamata > Anolidae > Anolis > Anolis sagrei. The sequence continues at coordinate 71,566,186 of NC_090024.1, forward strand.
CCCTGGAGAATTAATTTTTAGGGGAATGACCATGATGCTAGACTTAAGCTATCCAAACTGAACAGTGATTGGATGATGTTCTGAATTCAAAACATAATCCTAGCACTATTTTGTTGTGGATATTAATTCTCTTTGCAAGTAATATTCCAACCTTATTCTTAAGCACCTTGTCAGTACTGTTTTTAAGATAGGTGAATGAGAAGCACTTCCTTCTTCTCCTAGAAGAAAATGTGAAATACAACAACAAATTGAGAAACAGAAAAACTATCAGAGTCCTAAGTCATCCAAGCAATTTAAGAGTGAATAACTTTCACAGGGTTAGAGTTTGATAAAGGATTGTCACAGCTGTCACCTTCCTAAGCCTTTAAATCTTTTCCTGGCTTCCTAAGCACGTATTGCTAAAGATAAGGCAAATCACTACCTCTTCAGTCTTATAAATCAAAACATTATAAATTAATGGGTAATACATATAATTAGCAGAAAATGGCTCTCTGTCAGAAAATTGACTACAAAAATAAATGGCAGACATCCCATGTCAATAGGTTAAATGTGACTCACCCGGCAATGTTTTGATAACATTCTCTTTTTTTGTACTCTCAGACATATAGCCAAGCTTTGGTCACCATATATGATTGGAAAGTTCCTTTCATTTTCATTTGCAACTTGTTCAGTTTGTGGTCTCATAGAGTTCATGTAGCAGTGCTATATTTAGTCAGTGATGAAAATTTTAATTGCATAAAGAGATGGGCATTTTCCTTCAAAGTAATTGAATTTTAAATGAAATTATTGAATTGAATAATCTACCCACCCATCCCCAAAATTTCCAAACCAAACTAAGGATCAGCTACAAAAGGATCTTGCAGTTTCCTGGAAACTAACTAATAGGAAGATGTAGATAGTATAAGCTTTCATAGACTTAAGTCTACTTGACCAGAAAATATCCTTTATTTCAATTTTTTTTAATTTCATCTATACAATTCAATGGAGTAAGTACCTTAATTACATTTAATAGGTGGAATGACAGTAAATTAAAATTTATGTGGGACAATATAAATACTAGATAGATAGATAGATAGATAGATAGATAGATAGATGATAGATAGATAGATAGTAAGAGTTCATTTCCCAGAAAAGAGCTGACACAAGTGGCCTTCTGTCACCCCATTTTTGCTGTACTGTACATCCTTAAAGTACAGTTGTTTTTGCTTGCTGATAAAATCCTTGTTTAGTTAACGGGTACAAAACTCCTGGCTACTAGAGGTCTTTCCAAGCATGGAACCTTGTAAAGTCTCTTCTTTTTATTATTTCAGTAGAAGCTGAAGGCAAATTCCGAGACTTGTAACACTTCATGTTGCAGGTAGAGTTTAATTTTTTTTCAGACTTTCTCAGAACAGCTTCACTGGTATCCCATGGAAGAAATAAATGCCTGAATGATGGTGATCTTATAGATGAAAATATGGTAAAGGCCTTTTAATGCCACTGTCCTTTTTTTCTAACTTTGATCTATTGGTATTAAGAGAACATAATTTCTTGACCACCAAATGAAATCATTGGAATTTTGAGCCCCTTGTTATAATTGTGAGTCATCAAAAAACTGTCAATAAAAATACATGAAAAAGCAAATATCCCTAAAGATAATTCCACTAACAAAAACAAGCCACTTTGGCCCCTGGGGAGTGCAAAAACCACAAGAGACCAGTCCCAAGGACAGAATGTTTTTTCCCTACCCCAAAATTGCATGATGCGCAGGAGTTGTTCCAAATTCCCATCCTACACAAAATATGCCAGTAGGTATATCGGTGGATCGTTTCTTCCCCCAACACCTTCGACAAACAAGAGGTCAACATCCACTGTGATCCTATTTGCCATGACATCCGATCAGTTAATCACCAAGAAACACACCTCACTGTCAAGGTTGGAAAATTGAACTCCAGCATGTCAGGGTAGTTCAGGCTACTCTGACAGGAAGTGATTTTAGGGTGTGGAATGTAAACTGAACTTGACTTATGTATGCAGTAATAAGAAGTATGCAATATGTAACATACATAGAAGTCTGTTGTTACATCATCATTACATAGCTGTGCCAGCTAAGAGACCAATGCATGCTGATGCTTCATGTACAATGGTTCTAATGAACATTTGGCACTAGGTACTCTCACTGATGTGCTGGGGTTACACATTTTTGCAATTCAGTAAAGGGATTTCTTACTGCCTTTGCTTTGTAGCTAGATATATGCAAAGATACATAATATAACAGAATATATGGAACTCCAATGTATATTATTTCCATTATCAATTTTACATACAATATTTTTTGTTTTCACTGTTTTGTGAAGAAAAAAACATACAGGCAAGTATAGTTGGCCCTTCTGCTGAAGTTTGGTTCCAGGACCTCCCATAGTCTGAGTTACCTGTTAATGATAATGGGGCCCTCCCAAACCTTGCCCATCTGGAGTTGCCCTTTGAGGGTTTTTTCAGAAATAAACTTGTTTTTTCAATACTGGTGCAGTCTTCAAAAAGAGGGCAGGAAAGAAGATACCTTGATCTTATTTATAGGACATTACTCTCTACATACTATAATTTGTCCAGTGTCCAGTGCTCAGCGTTATTCACTACCGATTCTGAATGCATTTCTTTATAGCTAGTTTAGTTTCGTATCAAGACAGCTCTTGTGATGAGATGATACAAAGCCTCAATTGTGTCTCTAATAATGGATCAAACTTTCAAAGCTAATAAACACAATCCACTTTTCTTCAAAATGTCCTTTCTAGAAGAAAAGAACACCATGTAGGGCCATCTCTAAGTTGTCATTTTTACCTGACTTGTGACATTATGTTCATTAATATGAAAATACATTACAAAAAAGCAGTGCTCCATTTTTCTGTCATTGCTAGAGAAGAGAATGAAATAACTGCATTTAAACAAAATGAAACCTTGCACAGCAACACAGTTATTTCTGGCTATGGTTCAGAAAGCTTACAAAGCCAAGCAAGTTGCAGTCATCAAGAATGATATGAATATATTAGGTAGGATTAGGTCACAACTTTAAAAAAAATACTGCACTGTAAAAGCAGGAGATAGAGTAGGGTGAGGGAATGGAAGGTCATTATTTGCACATATTTTCTCTGCTCAGAGAACTAGCTACTAGGGCTGGGCGGTTTCGTTTCGTTAATTCGTAATTCGTTAATAATTCGTTAATTTTTTCAATTACAAAACGATAACGAACCATTCTGGAGCAATTATTTAAAAAAACGAATTTTCAAAAACGTTTTGTAAATGCTTCATATTTCGATATTGTATTCATTTCGTTATTGTTTTGAGGTCGTTTCGTTATTATTTCCGCATGTCTGGGCCAGTTTTATGGTTTAATTAGTGAAAAAAAATTATAATATCACACCAACAGTCAACAACAGAGGGAGAGGGAAGCTTCAGAAGGTTTTGGAGGTTTTTTAGTGTATTTCGTGGTCGCGTCCGCCATTAACGAATCAATTCGTTATTGTTTCGGAAATCGATTCGTTAATTTTTTACCATTTACGAAATTTTGTAAATATCGAACTTTTTAAAAGGAAAATTTTGTAATTATTTTAAATATCGAAACAAAAAAAAAACCCCAAATACAAATCGATTTTAGAAACAAATTTTTCCGTTGTTACCCAGGCCTACTAGCTACCCATAATTTGACTGAAGTCTGAGTTTTCTATCATGGTTAAACTCTTCATTCATTTGTCTGTCTGTCCAACATCTCCTGAGAAGCCCTCACTCCATCCCACACTTCAAATGACAAAAAGTCAACAACCATGCTCCTATAAATTGTTAGCATAGTATGGATATATATCACAGGAGATATCCTAGATTCAGAGTTGTACATAGATTGTGGATTGAATATCAAGCCCAGGTATTTAATTTCCTCTCCACCTATCAAATCAAAAGTGAGAGAGTTGGTTGCATGATGATTGGCCACATTAGAGACAACAGCTGCACAAACACCAAGAGAACACAACTTTATCTATTTACACTTGTTTCTGGAATCAACAATATTCCAACCACAAGCTTGACTAGATCTTTGGTAAAGGGCTTTCATTCCCAATCTTTCACTCATCTTTGTGTCAAAGTTATGATATTTAATGGGTGGATTATATGCTACAGATCTACAGCCAGCCAAAATAACACAGAAGTTTGAAACCATTCTTGATTCCAAAATATTAATTAAAAACTGAACTCCTTTTTACACTAGTTTAATGCCCCGATCTTATTTAGACAACTAATTTCAGCTACAGAAAAATGGCCAAGCAACTAGTGGTCTGATCCCCCCCCCCCCCACAGCACACACACTGGCAAATATATCCACCAATTTTCTATTTTTTTACAAAAAGTGAGAATAGCTTTTCTTAGGTAGAAAGAAGCAGGAAAAGTTTTCATGAAGATCAAATCATACATGATCCTAGAGTTCATCATTTCCTAATGCCCATCGTGTCTCTTCAAGAACTGTCCTAACCCACATGTACCCAGTTTTTCATATATAATGTTTACAATGTGCTAAGCTATAAAAAGAATTATAGCATAGGCATAATTTTAATTAAAATATGTTGCTTTCAAATGAAAGCCCCAAATAGGTGGAGCAGGCCCGTAGCCAGGATATTGATTGGGGGGGGGGGGCTGAGTCTGAGTGAAAGATGGTCTACCCTAGCAAACCTTTTGTATCGTTACCCCAATACCCCCATGCATATGAGATATATTGAGCATGGTGATCAGATCATGATATGAATAAACATAACAGTCTAAATAATGTACCAGTAAGGCCTTTTCGCAGACCACCATGAGAATTTCAGGGGGGGGGGATGAAGCCCCCAAAGCCCCCCCCCCCGGCTACATGCCTGAGGTGGAGTGAGAGTAGCCTGGTGACTGACAACATTCTGCTTCTTTATGAGTGTCTCAGGAGGCAGGCATTACTGCCATTATTTTTTTTTTAAAAAAACTATAAAATTAGAAGAAAAAATTGCTAAAATATTTTCTTGAACTTTGTCAACAGGTTCATTCTCTACTTTTCCACTGAATAGCAAGAATGGTTTATAAGCCTGTATTATCATAGAACAGAACTAAACAGAAATTTCAAAAAGATTTTAGGAAATGTCCAAAAACATTCTTTTTGAGAGGCAATATATGTTGATGAGAGGAATCTTGAACTTATGAGAATGTTCACCATTTGGTACTACTTCTGTGTAAAATTACCTTGTGGTTGTTTTACAGAGCAACAATATCTTTTTCTGCACTGTGTCTTGTACAGATAAAGTGGTTTTATGCACAAGCTTGTAAACGGTATAGTTTTGAAGACTTTCCCACAACAGAAACAATGCTGATAGAATTAGAGAAGAATTTAGACTCTTCACTCTTCAAGGGTTTCAGGATCCCTGCTTTACACCCTTAAGTTTCTCATTGGAAAGCCACAATAGAAACAAGTTAGGTTTCAAATGTATTCTAATTTTTAAAAATTTTCCTCGCCAACTGTATCTGCTCCCAAATACTTCTTAACTTTATCACAAGTTTGCCACATATGATAAAATGTTCAGCCTTATGTTTCACATTTCCAACATGTATTTTTGGCACTAAGTACATCATTTTTTTTAATTTTTTACAAAATATTTCATTCACTTTCCTATTGCTGATGTATAGATTTGCTCGATCTATTAAGACTTGTTCTTTCACAAGGTATCTTAAATCTCCTTTATGTAAGGATCAGTCACCAAACACTGTACTGAAAGTTCTGCTTTGAGGGAGTTCAGGGAAACGATGACTTTTGATAATCTTTATACTGACTATATTAATTTGTTCTGCCTAGACTTTTTGCCAAGTTCTAGGGTGGAATTTTCATTTTTAATGGTAAATTTCAACGCCATTCAAATTTGCCACTTCGTAAGCACAAAGCATTTAAGATTTATGGTAACTCTATGAAAAAAGAGACCTCCAAGAGACCCTGGTTAGAATTCCAAATGGAGTATTTGGGTAATTAGTAACCTAAATAGGGGTACATTTGGGTGACTAATATTGCCTGGCCTGACCCTTTCCCACCAAAACCCTACTTTACTGGAGATCACTATACTGCGGAAAAATTGATCCATTCTGCTGGCAGCCAGGAGGTGGGTAGATGATCTTTTAATCTTTCTCCCGTAATCAAATGTCATTGCAACTATTGAAAGACCTTGTTGCAGACTTTCTTGCGGTGTGGAAAAGAATGTGAATGACCAAATCACCAGCAGAATGCACTTGTCCCATCCCCCCGCCCCCAATACAAAGAGGATAATGTTTGGTAAAACTGAAGCAGAAAAATCCACATTACAGGTTGATTCAAGAAAGTCCAACATTGAATGTCCAAGATTTGAGAAGGACTGTTAATTAAAAGGATCACAAATCAGTATCACACTTTTGAATGTGTAATTTGGAGTTAATATCTGGAACTGCTTTGCTAAGACCATAACTGCTTCCCCAAAGTTACTTTTGTTTGCATTGGCCATATTGGGGGGAAAACAAGCATGCACTGTTTGGGTCAAATTTGAAACAGTTTAAAATAGATGCTACCTTGTTTAGTCTCATCAGCTATGAGAAATTAAAGTTTAGCAATCTCATTTTGCCATTGTGTGAATATTTGGCTTTTGCCTAAACTACTTAACCTAAATATGACTTTTTCCAAAACTCCACTTGTCTATTCAAATTAGAGATTTTTGTTATCCAGCAAGCATGTCCAACTGATCAGTGGCCATTTCATACTGATCATTTATAGCACTATGTTTCCAATTTACATGATATAAAGGCTCTAAAGTCCAGCTGAGCTATTTCGAGTCGTCAGAGGACTGTTAAATCCACTGATGAATGTGATCCCTGATGACTCGGTAGCTCACTGTGAAGCATTTGCTCAATTCTTTGCAGATAAAGTTGCGCTGATTTGGTCCAGATTTGATGTCATGTTAACTGCAGTCTCTGAGGATGTAACATGTGCACCTGCTTGTCCGGTTTTATTGGATTCATTTCAATTGGTTCAGCTTGAGGATGTGGACAGGATTCTTGGAGAGGTGAGACCTACCACATGCATCCTAGATCCCTGCCCATCCTGGCTGATAAAAGAAGCCAGAGGGGGTTTGACAGAGTGGGTAAAGGTGGTGGTTAATGCCTCCCTACAGGAGTGAAAGTTTCCAGCGAGCTTAAACAAACTATTATAAAACCGCTGTTGAAAAATCATCACTGGACCCCACTCAATTAGACAACTATCAGCCAGTTTCCAATCTCCCCTATTTGGGCAAAGTCATGGAACGTGTGGTCGCTACACAACTCCAAGAATTCCTGGTAGACACTAATTATCTAGATCCGGCAGAGTCTGGTTTTAGGCTGGGACATGGAACTGAGACAGCCTTGGTAGCCTTGGTGGATGATCTTCGCCGGGAGCTGGACAGGGGGAGTGTGTCTCTGTTAGTTCTGCTAGACCTCTCAGCGGCTTTGGATACCGTCGACTGTGGTATCCATCTGGGACGCCTCGTAGATATGGAACTTGGGGGTATTGCTTTGCAGTGGCTCCAGTCCTTCCTCGAGGGTTGGTCCCAGAAGGTGTTACTATGTGACTCCTGTTTGGCCCCACAACCATTGTTGTGTGGAGTGCCGCAGGGTTCAATTCTGTCTCCGATGTTGTTTAACATCTACATGAAGCGGCTGGAGGAGATCATCCGGAGTTTCAGAATGCGATGTTATCTCTACACAGATGATGTCCAAATCTGTCACTCCTTTCCACCTGTCACCAAGGAGGCTGTCCAAACCTTGAACTGGTGCTTGGCCGCTGTGTCAGACTGGATGAGAGCTAACAAATTGAAATTGAATCCAGACAAGACAGAGGTCCTACTGGTCAGTCGCAAGGCCGAACAGGGCATAGAGTTACAGCCTGTGTTGGACGGGTTACACTCCCCCTGAAGACGCAGGTTCACAGCTTGGAAGTGATCCTGGACTCATCACTGAGCCTGGAACCCCAGGTCTCGGCGGTGGCCGGGAGAGCTTTTGCACAATTAAAACTTGTGCGCCAGCTGCGCCCGTACCTTGGGAAGTCTGATCTGGTCACAGTGGTCCACGCTCTTGTTACATCCCAAATAGATTACTGAAACTTTACATGTTTATAAATAACAAATTATATATTTAAAAATCTGCACATTCATACAGAACAATAAAAAAGAGAAAAATCAACTTTAAAATGGTAGAAGCACAAAGTCCTGGGAAGGAAACACATTTGAGGCAATAAAATTTGTGTTGGCCAGTGTAACAGCAAGGCAAAACCTGCACATTCACATGGAACCAGAGAAGTCAGCCATAGCAAAGCACCTGATGAACCAATCTGCACACAGCATATTATTTGAGAACACAGAAGTGCTGAACCATTCTAACAATTACCATGTCAGACTACAGAGACACCACTGAAATCCACAAGCATGTGAACAATTTCAACAGAAAGGAAGAAACCATGAAAATGAACATAAACTGGCTACCAGTTTTTAAAACATACTATGGCAAGATTTTTTTCAGATGGGTTTTGTCTTTATCTTCCTCTCGGGGTGAGAAAATGTAACTTGCTAAAGATCATCTAGTACATTTCCATGGAGGGAGATTCTAGCCCTGGTCTCCAAAATAGTACTCTAATGCTTAAAGCATTGCTTCTTGCTGCTATCTGACAAGTCCTTCTGCATTTCTGTTAAACAATATGTGGGCTATACTGTATACATTAAACTTAATTTTCTCTCAGCTTTAATGTGTAACTCCTTTAATTCGATATGCTGCTTCTTGTATCAATAGAAGCAAATTCATATCCAACATTTTGAAATAGAAGCAACTTGTTAATAATACAAAATTAAAACATGATGACAGAGGGAAGGAAACATATGATTAATATTCATTAAAATGTCAAACATTGCATCTCTAATATGAGTAATACCTTGTACATTATCAATGGTTATGACATTTTCTGTTCTGTGACTAAAGTTATTTTATTATATGTGATTTGTCTATAGATGGATTTAGACATTTTGACAGGGTGTTTTACAGGAAGTGTCCCATTTAAGATACTTGAAGACTGAATAAAGTGGATGACCTTAGAGGAAGCATGGTGGAAGATAGCAAAGATTCCTTCAAAGAACTGTAGAGTGTACTTTGAGAGTACAAAGAAACAATTGATGGTGAGTTTATGTAATATTAGATTCTGGGACATCTGACTGTATGTATTAATGGACTAAGCTCTCAGTATGTATTAGTGGACTAAGCTCTTTTACCACTCTACTCAGAGATGGTAACTTTTTTGAATACACAACTCTGGAAATGTTAGTCAAAATCAACCCAAAATACTGGGGTTGACTTATGCAAAGATAAAGTAAGTACTTTACATTAATTCTTATTCAAAAAAGACATTATTCCTGAATAGAATTGAAAAAAGCAAGGGCTTACCTTATCCTATCCAAGGAGAATCTAAAAGAAGAACTAATTCCTTCTGCTTTCTACTCACCCTTTTCTGAAAACATTTATCTGGATCTATCCTACACTCAGTTCATGTTATTAAAATACAGGAGTGCTTTAAGGAAAATGTATCAGAATTAGAAGAAAAGAACTATTTGAGATATGTAGATGTTACTATGCTCTCAGTAGAAAATAGCAAATATACTGAATGAAGAAAGTAAAGGGCAGAAGTGCAAAGGCAGGTTTACAGTTGAACATTTAGTTTAAAAAAATCAGATTAGTTACATAACTTTAATGTATGATGAAGACATTGAAATAGTTCATGATTTTCCATATTTTGGCTCAGTCATTAATGGAGATAACAGTTACAAAAATAAAAAAATAGAACTTTAAGGGGCAGCTATGAAGGAACTAGATAAGATCTAGTTCCTGAAGTGTTTATTTTCAGCTGCCATCATATTTCCCATTTTTATGTATTGTTGTGACAGCTGGATGGTGAAAAAAATAGGATGAAAATCCATTCATTTGAAATGTGGTGCTGGAGAAGAGTTCCACAAATACTGTGAAATGCTAAAATGACAAATGAATAGATCCTAGAACAAATCAGATCCAAACTCTCAGTGAAGCCAAGATGATTAAATTGGGATTGGTGTACTTTGGCCACATCATGAGAAAACAGGACTCAACAGAGAAGATAATTATGCTTGGCAAAATATAAGGCAGTCAGAAAAGGATGACAACATTCCAGATGGATAAACCTTTGGATAATATCACATTAGCATTTTAAAGTGGGCAATCCCACTTTGCTATCATGTGACTGTCTCCTGCAGAATTCTGGGAAATGTAGTTTAGGGCAATTATGATCCACACAGTCAAAGGCTTTAGAATACTCAATAAAACAGAAATAGATGTTTTTCTGAATCTCCCTGCCTTTCTCCATTATCCAGCGAATATTGGCAATTTGATCTCTTGTTCTTCCTCTGCCTTTTTTAAACCCAGCTTTTACATCTGGCAACTCTCTCTCCATGTATTGCTGGAGTCTTCCTTGCAGGATCTTGAGCATTACCTTACTGGCATGTGAAATAAGTGCCACTGTATGAAATTTTGAGCAGTCTTTAGCATTTCCCTTCTTTGGTATGGGGATATAAGTTGATTTTTTCCGGTTTGATGGCCATTCTTGTGTTTTCCATATTTGCTAGCATCATCTTTCAAGATTTTAAACAGTTCAGCTGGAATCTCCTGCTTCTTTGTCATTAGCAATGCTTCTTAAGGCCCATTCAACCTCACTCCTCAGGATGTCTGGTTCTAATTCACTCACCATGCCATCAAAACTATCCTCGATGTTACTATTATCCTTCCTATACAGATCTTCTGTATAGTCTCGCCACCTTTGCTTGATATTTTCAGCTTCAGTTAGGTCCTTGCCATCTTTGCTTTTTATCATGCCCATTTTCACCTGAAATTTACCTCCAATGTTTCTAATTTTCTGGAAGAGGTCTCTTGTCCTTCCTATTCTGTTGTCTTCTTCCACTTCCATGCATTGCTTGTTTAAAAATAGTTCCTTATCTCTTCTAGCTAACCTCTGGAATTGTGCATTTAATTGGACATATCTCCTCCTATCGTTGTTTCCTCTTGCTATCCTTCTTTCTTGGGCTACTATAATAATTTCACCTTTTTTTTTTTTGCTGAGATTATTTCATTCAAAGTTTTCAAAGACCTTTCACTTTGGGAATTACACACAGAGAGGGTTTGTGGCATTTCCTTTACAGAAAGCAAGTTTACTACAGAGAAGTTTGAAACTATGGAAAGCAACATTTCTGTGCAGAAAATGAGCTCCCTGAACAGAAAACATGAAATATTGTGTTTTTTTTCCTGAAAAGGACATATCATTTTCAGCACAAAATGTTGCCTATGTTGCACAAAATAGTTCCCATTCAGGATTCTCCTCATAAGGGTTCCCTGGCCAATTCTCTCACACCAGAAGCTACTTGCAGTCTCTCAAGTCACTCCTGACACGACAAAAAAAAATTACACAAGAAACCTGTTTTTTACCATTGTTGAAATAGTTACAAGTTATTTCTTTGCCTACTGTACTGTACCAGTTAGCTTATATCATGATTCTTTATTCTTCATAACCAATTAATGAGGTATCAGCAACCTCTAGGTTTCAGGCCCATTTTATCTTCCCTCAGATGTTGGAGAAGCACATTTTGTGCTAACACTCTTTCCTCTGACATTTCTCCAAGTGCCCCCAGATTTCAAACCAGTTATTTAAAAAAATCACTCCTGCCAAGTTTCAGAACAATCAATTTTTAAGATTTTTGTTTTCAATTTAAGCACTTGTGATTAACCTACACTGGAGCTTTAACACAGGCAGCCCCATTCTTCTGGTGTAAGCAGAATTCTGGGGAATATAGTTGGGGGGGCTTTTGAATACTCTGTTACAGAGGTCCTAGCCTTCCCAGAATTCTGCTCACACTAGAAGAACAGGGTTGCATTTTAAGAGAAGGGAAGGGAAGTTGAGGGCTGTAAAGTTTGGGGAGGGAGTGGGAATTTGGAAAATATCAGTTTGGAGTAAGACACATAGATGCTGAGGGTGGCTGACAGAGATGAGAAAGGGGCTACTAGGCCATCTTGCCTCCTGCCACCAAGTGTCATTTCCCCTCACAGCCCCATCCATTCACACTTGTTGCTTTAGTCGTGCCCATTTTTACCTCAGCGGCAAGCCTTGGCCTTAGCTCTGAGAGAAACCACTGATGGAGAAGGATGCGACAAAGCCTTCCACTAACCTCAGGAAATGGGAGCTCCAAATAAACATTTTTTTATGAATCTCTCCAAACGTTTCCTAGGCTTGTGTTTCAATTTATAAATGTTTTGGAGGAGTCCTTTCCAATTAGTAATTTGGAGGATTGTATTTCCGAATAGTTTGAATCTCCAAATTATGAAGCTGAGCTCCAAAGCTTTGCACACCTCTACTTGTATCAGCTGTGTTCTCCTGATACAATATCATCTCACTTTTCCACAGAGGAAAAAAAAAACTTTGTGAAACTTATTATGACATAATGGACTAATTATATTGCTACAACACAGAATTGTTAAAGCAGAGGGGAAGAATAATTCATAAGCATTCGAAAGAGATATGAATAAATAAACTGGCGCAGTAAATCTGCATGCCATAGCAATGGCAATTCAGTTCTATGTTGTAACACAGGAAGATGCAAAAATCAATTCGCAACATAAAATATGAGTAAAAAACAGAAGATCACCCCAGAGATGGTTACAATTAAGAATAACTTAAATAGTGTCAGAAATAGCATTGAAATGGGTAAGAGGGAGATCATAGTCAGACTTATTGTATTAAATGATTGCTCTTCAGTGGTTGGAAGAAAGTATCATTGCTTTAAAACGTAATGTTCTGTATAAGGACACAGCAAGCTTTCTCATACTGAGTCAGTCCACTGGTCCACCTAGTGCTATGCTGGAAACTTTTATTGGCAGTAAATTCCCTGATTTTCAGACAGTTTTTCCCCCAGCTCTACTAGTTGTCAGGAAACTGAATAGTGATTCAAATCATGTTATTCCAAAGTCCTAGTCCAGATTTTAACCACTAAACCACTTCTGTCCAACATTTCAAAGCAATTCTTACACTAACCTCAAGAGGTAGGAATAGTTTAACCTAATGAAGTATCCCAAGGATTATTAAGAAAATGAGTTATTTATTTATTTATTTATTTATACATTTATACATTTGTTATATTTTCTCATGACAGCTGGTCAGGAAGATGAAATCCAAAACACCTGGAGAGCAAGCAGTCTCCCCATAACAACAAGATACCGGAAACCCTGTCATCCCGTTGCTGCTGCTGGATAGCCACAGAGCTCCAGAAGAGCTCCTAGCCATTGTGGATGTCCTATACTGATGTCAGTAGAGGCACCACATGACCAGGGAGCCACTAAATGACCATAGACTCCTCTCCACTGCCACCACAAGTTGGGGACAAAATGTATGGTCATTGGACTTCCTACAGATTAAGCAGCCATGGTAGATAAAAAAAGAAAAAAATGTTCTAAATAGGAAGAAGGAAACATTTTGGGCTTCAAATGAGTTATTTTCCTATAAATGTTTTGGCTACCAGCAACTCCATATTAATGGTTAGCATCTGCAAAACAGATGGCCCAAAATAACAATTGTTATTTAAGGAAAAGCTGGAGCCATCCAGGTGGTACATTATTTGTGGATAATTTGCAATCATCTTTTCCAAAAGATTATATATTCAGCAGAGGTATGTGTTCGTTTGTTATAGAATCTTCTAACCTGGCATCATGAATTAATGATTTATTATGTTGCATTACTTTGTTTATAATGTGCTGTTATATTACAATATGTCAAGTTAGCTAATGACTTGTCACATTATAAAATATCATCGGGAAAATTGGACATAAATTTAAAAACCAACATGCACATTCCTTCCTCTAGGCAAAGCTCTTCCATACCACATGCAGGAAATTTCAAGCAGGAAATATTTATTCCAAGAAGGTGGCATTCCTTATCATAAGTTACCCTGCCATGTCACTTTTTCTGCTAAGTAAATCATTTGAAACCTTTCTTGATTTGTGTCTCTCTGTCTGTATATTTACATAGATATCATTATTTTGGAGAAATTTCCAAAACTACACCCCTCTTCCTCTAATATTATAGTCTTGTCATTAGAAGAAACTTTAAAGAAATAATAACCCAGAAGATTGGTGGAATTCCCCTTTGCTGTAGGCCTTCAATCAGAAATTGGACATCAATCTCTTGGGGATGAACTAGTTCTGGATTTCCCTGCATCCAACAGGAGATTGCGCTTGACGTTCTATAAGTATTTCCCCAAATGCAATTATACTTTCAACATGGCTGTAATATGGCAGCTTTCACAGCCAAGGAATGAAATGAATATAACCCATCAAATGCAGTCTTGGTTTTTGGAAATCATTTTAACTTTGACATCATTTACTTCTAGCCTCCTCCTCCTCCTCTATATTATTTACTTTGGAAATCATGCTCAGAATTTGCACTAAAGTTCAGAACGATTACTAACAGATAGCCAGCCACATTTTTGGTTGGTCAGTCTATTCAAATAAAGTTTGAAATTTTACCATCATCAGTCTGTTAATTTCCTTCTGAAATTATAAAGCTATTTGACATTTCCCTTCTCCCAGTAATATGAATCTTTCATTTATTTAGCATTCCAGAAAGTATCAGGTTTGAGGAAATGAGCAGTGGAGAGATGGGAATGATAACCCATACTAGGCTCGTGCAGTTTGGCCAAAAGGCATGCCATTTCGGGGGCTATTTTTTGGCTAACCCCTCATTCTGTTTACCAGGAAGTTACTCAAATGGGGAGTAGTGTTGCCATTTCAATTCAGCATTTCAATTGGCCCATTAGCTAAAATTGGAAACTTTAAAGTCATTTTAAGGCCTATCCCACATGAAACCTACCACAGTTTTAGACCCCATATACAACTGGAGGCATGTCAAGTTTCAGAACAATTCACCAATCTACTCACTTTTTAGAAGGGAGGGTTCTGGTAATTGTGTCCATTCTCCACCAGTCAAAGCATGAGCACAACCGCATTTCTGTGTACGAGCACATGCGATCTCTTCGATCATCTGGAGAGGCCCTGCTCTTGCTTCCACCTCCTTCACAGGTGCGATTGGTGGGGATGAGGGAGAGGACCTTCTCTATGGTGCCCCCCCCCCAACTCTGGAACTCACTCCCCAAGGATATCAGACAAGCTCCCACACTGGCAGTCTTTAGGAGGACCCTGAAAACGTGGCTGTTCCAGTGTGCCTTCCCTGAATAAAGGAAACAATCACCTGCAAAATATCCTGAGAAGCACTTTAATTACCCATTGGGTTGCTCTCTACTTTTGGTTTAAAACCCTCCTACTAGATCAGTGGTTCTCAATCTGGGGTCCCCAGATGTTTTTGGCCTTCAACCCCCAGAAATCCTAACAGCTGGTAATCTGGCTGGGATTTCTAGGAGTTGTAGGCCAAAACACCTGGGGACCCACAGGTTGAGAACCACTGTACCAGATACATCCTCTGTTCATGTGCAGCATTTATTTTTAAAGTTTTAACTATTACATCTGGCCCAGCCATAGGTTTTTAAATCATTGTGTGTTATTGTCTATGTGTGAGTTATATTAATTGTATTGTTTCTTTTGCTTATTGCTTGTTGTTTTTCTCGATGTGTTGTTGGGCTTGGCCTCATGTAAGCTGCTCCGAGTCCCTTGGAGAGATGGTGGCAGGGTATAAATAAAGTATTATTATTATTATTATTATTTCAACAAAGCAAAATAGAATACATACAACAAATAGTAATACCAAATAAAATATAAACAAAACAAAATAATACAAGGTAAACACAGAATATGAAATGAAATACTAAAAAGTTAAGCACAGTGGTCTTAGATAGCCCAAGGGATAGGCAAATGAATACATACTCTTTCACCTCCAGTTCAACAGTTCAAAACTTTCAGGACATTTCTTAGTATGACCGAAAGCTGTTGCTCTCATGATAGCTTGATAACATAGAGGTGGATTATGACAGGCTACTTCCTTGTGGGCAGGCATGCTCGTCACAAACACAAAGATACCATCAGAGTTGCCACTAATTGGCTTCTTTCTTGGCAGTTGCAGCAGAAAATAGTTGGGCTGCATAGCCCTTGTGATTTAACAAACCTCCAGTCCCCTGTGATTTCAGTACCAAATGGGTGATAGTAGCATAGGTAATTGAATTGCCAGGAGTAAAGGAATGTGCTACTGTTTCTGTGTGTCTGCATAATTAATGTGTTCATTTCCAATGGTTGTCAATTTGATTTCTATCTACTAGTGTTCAGTTAAACATTATTAGAATTAATATAGGAGAAGTAATCAGATTGCCTAGCCTTTTCATGTCAAGTGAACATTGTTTCAGAAGAAACTGGAGTCATGCAGTCACAGTAGTTTCATGACAGGGCTATTATTTTCAGATCATTTTTCTCTAAGTGCCTTATGCATAGCGGCAGCTGAGGTTTTCCGTGTCAGGAGAGCAGAGGATCTGCTACATGTCTTTCTCCATGTTAAAGAAACTAATCACTATACTGAATTTAACTTAACTATTGTTGGTGAACCATTGACTAGAATGGGTGATTGTTCATTTCAACTCACTGCTAGAAAGAATTTAACAAAAATCTGCATTTTAAATATTTAGCACTGAAAAAAGTTAAGGTTATAATTAAGATGAGAAATTAAATGTTGGAAAAACAAAATTGACAAATTATTTCACTTACACTCCAGACTTTTGTTGATTTATCTTTAAGAGTCTAACTCTTTCCAATACATTCAGCTATGTTAATATTCACATACACAAACCTCCTCATCTTTCACAGCTTTATTTCCAACAGAACAAAGCAGTCATGGGAATGAAAATGCCTGTTTTTGATAGGTAGAAATTTCAGTCCAGTTCATTTTGAGTAAGTTACCAAAACCTGAAAATTTGTTCATTTTTTGAATGGAAAGTGCATGTGGTTTAAGAAAACTGGGTGTCCAAAAAAGGAACTTGATATATTTTCTGATGTGATATAATTAAATGGAACTTTACATCACACATTTTCCAGATTGTATGATGCTTTTTGTTCCAACTGGAATCTTCTGATGAGATGCTAAACTGAGATGCGGTTGCCTCTTATTTTAAGATGGAAAAAAGTTAGCTGTGGTTCACTGCAATGCCCTCAGCTTTCCAAGAGGAAAGTTTCAACTCAATTCTCACACAATTAGGGCTTTTAACTTCAACTTTTGAACAAAATAGGTCATTTCATGTCTTTTCCTTTCTCAAATCACCTTAAATATATCTTCCTGAGCAAATGCAGGAAAGTCAATGCTTGCTCTCTTTTTTGTCACCTTATGAAATAACGTAATTAAAATAAAGCAGGATATCTTTCCGAAAGAAATAATTCCCTTCAAAGTAGTAATATTTCTTTGTGTTACTGAGATGACAAAATGGAGATATAATTAATCCACTGCCCCTTTATCAAGACCAATAAAATTGAGCAATAAAATATAATCTGATTGTACTATTAGCACAAATGAATTTTTCATCATCAGTTCACAACTAAATCATAAATTATTTTTCAACAGCTTTTTAATGTGATGAAAGATAATCAAGGTCTGCCGTGAAGTACTCAAGTACTCCATCTGAATAATCATTCTGTTTTCAGTGAAAATTAAAGTCTTTGCTTGATTGTGTTTCATTTCCATAATCCATATAGGTCCAGACTAAGGCTAATAATCTAAACATGAAGCTATATACTAATATATACTATATATATACTATATATAGTATATATATAATCTGAACATGAAGCGAAAGCTATATACCTGCAAATAAGTCCCATTGAAATGGACTTCACCCTAGGCCTGTATAGCAAATATCATGCTGGGGTGTTTTTCTTTTTTCTTTCTCTCTTTTTTTGTATTGAAGGCATTTTGGCAGAAGTCTTGCCAATTACCTGTAACAACTGTTATAGTGGCACAGATGAGATCAATAATTTCTAAAATGCAACTGAGAAGGAAAGAACTTAACAGAAGAGCTGTTGAACAAGTTCAGCTATGTAGTAGAAGAGACAACTCAGGTAGCTGGTTGGCAGCAGACTGGTAGGAGACATTAATGCCATCAACCTGTGCCCATACTGTGGTCTAATGCGCCAGCATTGCACTAACCAAACAAAACTTATCTTCCTAACTATTTGGGATTCCTGTTAATAAGCATATTCACTTCATCTGAGCCACCTCACATCTGACAGCAGCTAGGATAAATCCGAAACACTACTACATCAGCAAAAGAGGGAAGGAGGCCAAGGGCATATCTAGAAGAAAATGCCACATGAAGCAGATCCAGGATAATGCAGGGCAAAACACCCTAATAAAGTCTTGCCCCACATTGACCAAAGTCAAAGAATACTCCAAATTTAGACCCAAACCCTGACTTTGGCCCATGTAAAAAGTTGGGCCAGGTCCAAGACAGAACTGTTTGCAACTTTTCATTGTCATCTTGTGTTTCCTGGGCTCAGAGAAGGGAGAGGGTAGAGTGAAGTTAAATTCCTGTACTCCCTCTTCCTCCTACTTCATCATCTAGTCACCCAGTCCAATATCACTGCAAGTTATGGCCACCTGGTAGGAACCGTGTTGTGGCCACAGAATGCTGTGACATAGAAAACAGGAGGGGATTGTAATGGTTGCTATCCAGAGGTGTCAAACTAGATTTGGAACACCTGAGCAGGAAGGACTTCCTCCTAATTCGGCAGTGGGTGGATGGGAGATGACTGTGAAAATAATCTTGGGACTGATTAGTCATACACCATGCTGGGTTGGCTCAGGGATAAGGAGCTGTTGTATATCTGCTCCTAGGCTGCCATCCTGTTGGTTAATCCAATTAGAGTAGACCCATTCAAACAACTTTTGAATGGTAATTCAACATATAGCTAAATTTTATTGATTAAATGAGTATATTCTAGTAAAGATTAACAGAAGGGAAACCATAGCATTTTTGTAACTTTGCATTAATACAAGCAGAAGAAGAGCCCTTAGCGACTGGATCAAAAGCCTATCTAGCCCTTCATCTTCCACAGATGACAACCTATGAGAACACTGCTATTCTACTCACATCTCCAACCATCTGCTATGTATAGGCTTGTACAGTATAAATAAGCATCTATTTTATCTATCCTTGGTCTCACAAATATATTGTATCCATAGCCATGCAAGATTGACTGATAGTTTCCATAACAGAACAATTCTGAACATTTTTAGCAGCTTGGTGCTTATGCATTGTACATAGGATTACCTTGAAAATAGTTCAAAAATTGTTAACTTGTTCAAAATGCAGAACCTAACATGTTCTAGGTTCTGCGTTTGTGTGATCAGTCCGTGATCAGATGACATTTTTCTAACACTGAACTATATATACATTGGTTTCTAAACATCTTTCTTTCTGAGCTGTTCTCTAGCTGTTCTTCTATTTCACTGCAGCAACTATCTACTGAAATGTACCAACAAGACAGGACCTTTTACTCTTTTACCCATCTGCCCTTTTTTCATGGGTGGGGGGAGGAGGGGCAGGGTTATATTCAAATTAAAATGTTATATCTAACTCCTGGTCTTGCTTTGTAGATGTCTTCATACTTACTTTAGCTGCCTTTTAATAATACCTATTATAGTAGGCCTACTTATCATGTAAGCGTGTTGAATATGGCTTGATTTATACATGAAGAAATTTGAATACAAGATAATCACTTTAGAGGACACAGCAATGCCTGGAGAGGTGTCCTATTTAGGCATCCAGTGTGGTTCTATGATCAATATCAACCCAACATAGAATCATAGAATCATAGAATCAAAAAGTTGGAAGAGACCTCATGGGCCATCCAGTCCAACCCCCTGCCAAGAAGCAGGAATATTGCATTCAAATCACCCCTGACAGATGGCCATTCAGCCTCTGTTTAAAAGCTTCCAAAGAAGGAGACTCCACCACACTCCAGGGCAGAGAGTTCCACTGCTGAACGGCTCTCACAGTCAGGAAGTTCTTCCTCATGTTCAGATGGAATCTACTCTCTTGTAGTTTGAAGCCATTGTTCCGCGTCCTAGTCTCCAGGGAAGCAGAAAACAAGCTTGCTCCCTCCTCCCTGTGACTTCCTCTCACATATTTATACATGGCTATCATATCCCCTCTCAGCCTTCTCCCCTGAGACTAGATTCACACTGGAGAACTAAAATGAACACTTCTCTAGGTATCTCTAGGTCCTCTAGAGCAGGACTTCTTAAACTTTCCACATGGAACCCCTATTGGCCCCAGAAATGTTTACATGACCTGGATTTATCAATATCAATAGGTACAAAATCAAACATTTACTAATAGCAAGTCAGCATTTGTTGTTGTTGTTGTTCATTCGTTCAGTCGTCTCCGACTCTTCGTGACCTCATGGACCAGTCCACGCCAGAGCTCCCTGTCGGCCGTCACCACCCCCAGCTCCTTCAAGGTCAGTCCAGTCACCTCAAGGATGCCATCCATCCATCTTGCCCTTGGTCGGCCCCTCTTCCTTTTGCCTTCCACTTTCCCCAGCATAATTGTCTTCTCTAAGCTTTGCTGTCTCCTCATGATGTGGCCAAAGTACTTCAACTTTGTCTCTAGTATCCTTCCCTCCAGTGAGCAGTCGGGCTTTATTTCCTGGAGGATGGACTGGTTGGATCTTCTTGCAGTCCAAAGCACTCTCAGAACTTTCCTCCAACACCACAGCTCAAAAGCATCGATCTTCCTTCGCTCAGCCTTCCCTAAGGTCCAGCTCTCACATCCGTAGGTTACTACAGGGAATACCATGGCTTTGACTAGGCGGATCTTTGTTGCCAGTCTGATGTCTCTACTCTTTACTATTTTATCGAGACTGGACATTGCTCTCCTCCCAAGAAGTAAGCGTCTTCTGATTTCCTGGCCACAGTCTGCGTCTGCAGTAATCTTTGCACCTAGAAATACAAAGTCTGTCACGGCCTCCACATTTTCTCCCATTTGTAAGTCTTGCTAAAAAGTCTGATTTTCAATGTGTTGTCAAAGGCTTTCATGGCCAGAATCACTGGGTTGCTGTAATCTTTTTGGGATGTATGGCCATGTTCCAGAAGCATTCTCTCCTGACATTTTGCCTGCATCTATGGCAAGCATCCTCAGAGGTTGTGAGATTGTGACCTCACAACCTCTAAGGATGCCTGTCATAGATGCAGGTGAAACGTCAGGAGAAAATGCTTTTGGAACATGGCCATACAGCCCCAAAAACCTACAGCAAACCAGTCTGATTTTCTTTTATGAAAATAGGAAGTACAACTGAAGCATCTATGTAAGAAATTAGGGTTCCAGAGTACATAAAAATCATTTTACATGAAGAGTCTTGGAACAATTCCCTCACATAATACATGGGCCTATCATACTTTACATTCATTATGATTTGTGGTGTCACAAATTTCACTTTGGAATAATAATCAAAATATTGGTTTGCCAGTATTCTGACAGGTTCAATACCAAAAAATATGCATACATATACAATGCTTTATCTCTGTTTTGTTCAGCTAGTAGGAACAAAGTAAAGTGATTATAGAAACATATTACTTCTACTAAGATTCTTTTTTTTTCAGATTATATTTTTATTTTTTAAAAAAATCAGTCCTTGATGATTTCCCTTCTGTATTTACCAATGAAAGAAATATTTGGAAGAAACTTTTACAGTAATATTGCAAAGGAATATATATTTAGATTCAGTTATTACATCAATATTTCAGGGGTGGGCCATAAACATTTGCATGTAACATATCCATAATAATGCATTTCAACGGTTGTTAACAATGACTAAATGGCATGCCTAATCTACTTAAACAGGACATCTGGTGCAGCCTGATTGGAAGAATTTCCAGATGTGGGCTGGTATTTTTCAGCATACATCTTCTATAAAAGAGCACTCATTAATCTAAACTGAATTATGAAATGAAAATAGATTGCTGCAGCCATGAAGTGTTCTTGGGAGGTCTCAAAAACCTAGGTTAATAGAGTTAGTATTTGAGTACATTATCATGTATGCTTAGTGGCTATTGAAGAAAAGGAAAAAAAAAGAAAAACAGTTTGATTCCAATGACCATTTTTCTGTAAATCAGTTTTCCATGTTATTTGATATTTTAGTCTTCTGGAATTAACTCCAAAGATAACTCAAAACACACTAGAGACAAGAGGATATGAGCATCCTTTATAGAGCAGATGATAATTGTGTGGGAAAAGTTGTTGTGCAAAGTATGTTTATAACAACAATAATCTCTGGTATCTATGGGTGCCTCTGTATTGACTAATTAGTGACACTTCTTTAACTGCCAGGACTCAATGCTATACAATCCTGGGAGTTCTGGTTTGGTGAGGCATTAGCACTATTTGGTAATATAGGCTAGAGGCCTCATGAAACTACATTTCCCATAATTCTGCAACATTGAGTCATGGTAGTTAAAGTAGTATCAATGCATTCATTTTACAATGTAGATGCAGTCTTTTCCTCAAACTGGAACCATTGCCAACATTCATAGGGTATCCTTGTTATGCTGAAATGCCAGATCTTTTCAGGTGTGGGCCGTATGGGGATTGACTTCTGGGACCACTTCCACAATCCCCGGGGTCAATCTCCACAGCAATCCTGGTTCTTTGGGCTCCTGGACCCCAAAGGAATAGGATTGCACCACCACCTTCCCCTTCCAGCCCCCCTCTCCCATTTAGCCTCAAAACTTACCTGGGAAGCCTGGCTGCATTCTCAGGCCCCTCTGTCAAAAGCTCCTGGCATATCAAAATGATGGGTCTGGAGGTATGTGTAGGGGGAACTCTTCCCCCCACCCAACCTCCTGGTACATCATTTTGACGTGCCGGGAGCTTTCAACAAAAAGGCCTAAGCATGCAGCCAGGCATCTCAGGGAAGTTTAGGTCATAAATGGGGGGCTGAGGGCTGGCTCCATGTAGCCACCACCTCTCCACCAGGTAAAGCTCAGGGTTTGGGAGGAATTGGGATATGTTATCCCAATTCCTCCTGGGATTTAGTCATGTCTGGAAGGGTCCTTACTGTACTGAGGAGAGCTTTAGCCAAGTAATCCATGTGCTATTTTCTGAGTTCATGACTCTAGTGGTTTTTACAGTTCCTTAACTTTAAACAGGACTTGGGCATCCTTAGAATAGGGGGTACATCCAGATAAAGGATTGTCATCTGGGAATCTTAGGGAAGGCCCCTAAAATGTATCTTCTTTGCTTATAAAGTACACTATTTTTGTAAAGTAAAATACCTGGTGTCTGTCTTGAGAAGGAAATGTGGAGTATTCCCCAGAGGTTTTTTTTGCTTGTTTTCATTCCTGTTATTGTTCCTAACTGCCTCGGACAAGTAAAACTGGGAAACTGAAGGCTCAAATTTAGTACGGAATGTGTGTCCACAAATGTACATCTGCAGAAAATAGAATTTAGTAGTTTTGTAACATCTGTTTTCAGTGAGTGGGTGGCCATGACATTACTGTGTAAAGGAACCAATGCGGTGAGTATTGTGTATCAGGTGGCTTTTTTCTCCTTCCTCCTCTGCTCTTTCAAAGTTTGCTTCATTTTTGCATTATTTTATGTTGAAAGGCAGCTGCATAGTCTGTCATAAGAAGTATAGAGAAACTGCTTAATATAGTTGGACATGACCAGAACACGTCTGTCCAATTTTCAAACAGTTTCACTGTGCCCAGAGAAGGAAAGTGCCCCAGCTTTTCAATTATTCCTCCAAGGCTGTTTGCCTGATGCCTGGTGTCTATGACTTTTGATTTGGCAAGTTGTTTAATGCAAAGTTCTTGTTTCTGTTTTAAGTCATATTATTTTTCTGCTCTTCTTGTAGATGAGATATTGTGTGTGTTTTATAGATTATCACTTTAAATTATGCATTTTAATGTTGTTTATTTGTTGCAATCTGAAAGATTGTTTGTAAGTAGTTCTAGTTTAAAAAATATAAGGCATTGTAGACACATTTCAAAGGAAATGTTTCCAATGAAATATTATTAAAATTAAAAAAGAAATGTATTTTTTTCTCCTGTCTTCCATTCACCCCTCTTCCAGATATATTTCAGATAACTGGAATTAAATTCTTATTCATTCCTGTCTGTATCTGAAGTTTTCAGAATACAGTATTATATTAAAAGAATTAACAAAAAATAATTCTTCTAATCCCACTCAAGCAGGATGAGAAATTTTGAATTTTTCATTGTTGCATGTGAGAATTAAATATATTAAAAATATGCATTACTATCCTGTAATCCCTTGTTTTGTGCTCCATCAATGCCCAAAATGCTGCAAAGATTGCAAGGAAGTATTCTTTCCTCTCATCTTCTCCCAATGCCTTACTAATTCTACATTTATTCCAGTTGTTTTGCCCATAATCTTCTAATGATCAGTGATGTTCCTTATAACATGGACTACAGTCAGAACCATACCCAACCCTATATGTCTCCTTGTATAACATCAGAGATGCAGTTGTGGTCATATAAAACTTCAGCCAAGCCATTTAGCAAATGAAATAGGCACTTCAAGAGAAGGAGTAGACAAAAATAAAAGAGAGAGAGGGGGGAAACATGTAGGAATGCATATTTTACATTTCTAACTATCTATCAAATTTATCATACAATCCTCTCTCAAAATGGTATATAACATAAGTTCCAGCAAAAGAAGTGGAATAATAATATTTTATTCATTTATTCATTTATTTTATTTGTACCTCTCCTTTCTCACCCTGAAGGGGACTCAAAGCGGTTTACAAACTCCCAGCAAAAATTCTGGTGCAGTTCGTTTAATTTAGAAAAATCAGAAACTGGTGTGGTTTTAAGAAACACCATATTTTATTGCACAATAGTCACATCCATCCATTGGAAGGGAGGGGTGTGGGACTATTATGCAATGGCTACTATCATGCAGTGAAAAAACCTTCATTTGAGAGGATTTTTTTCACCACATATTAGTTACTATGAGGGCAGAGCCACAGGGGTATGTGATGATTCATCTGCCCATTTGGCTGTGCCCTCAAAGGAAGCAACCAGGCAAGTGAAAAATTACCCACCCACCCACAGTTGATGGTTCACCCACCCATGCAGATAAAATGTAAAATCAGAACAAATTGTTGACATTCTGAATATGAGAGACTTCATCTGAAAACTTTTCCTTTTTTAAAAGTAAGGCAACACTTATGGATGATGAAAATCTAGATGAAATCTGTCTCTGAAGAGAGAAGTCTTATTTGGCTCAGTGGGAGTTACTTTGCAATAGATATGTCTATGATTGTGCCAAAAACCTGTGATGAATAGTTCATTATAAGGTTTTCAGTCTTCTGAAATTATCACTTCCAATTGCATCATATTTTAAATGCCTATTAGAGCCACCTTTTCATCCATGCATCTCAGACAAACTGCCCTTTGTATTTGGCATTTCTGTTTCAAAATTGATATCTATATTGTTCTTTAAGTCCATTATGTAATGGCTAATATTTTAATGTTTGTATTTCAATACACATTTAATTTTGAAAAAATAACCTCTTATTTGTTGTACATTGTATCAAGATATTTAGTTATGCAAAGAAACTGGTAAGAAACCAACCCTAAAGAATATGTCATGGAATACCAGTTGGATTAGTCATATTCCATGGTATTCTCACTGCTTTATACTACATCAACATGACATGAAACATGTTATGTTTCTAAATCATTGAAATATATTTATACAGGGTGAGATAAGACTTACATTTAGATAATATGCAAAAACTGAGTACATATAACCAAGGTTGACTAAGATCTCCTCTTAAAGGAGGTAATTCAGAGAAAGTATGTCTGGATTTCACCACATAGTAATTCTTTGTACACACAAAGCCAAAACTAAATAGATAAAACCTATTACTTACTTACTGGTGTAATCTTGGGTTTAGGTTACTGTACTCATCGACAAAATTGTCTGATAACAATACTGTGCTGCATTGTATGGAAGGGAAAGGAAATTTGTAGCCCTTAGCTTGATTTCAGTGAGGTTAGAAAATGTCACAGAGATGAAAGGAGAATGGAAAGATTGGAAAATTGTCAGATTGCTGAAAGAAGGGGCTCAGAACTCTCTGCAAATGATCAAAATTCTTTGTCATGACATTGAAGAAAACTGCATATTGTCATTTCCAAAACAATTACAGTGGTCCCTCCACATTTATGATTTTTTTTTACTTTTGCAGATTTGATTATTCATTGGTTTTATTTAACATGTTTTCTCTAGGAATCTCTAGAGGTCCTCCAGTGTAATTTTATCATCAATTTTCTTCAGCTATGCTGGAAGACCTAGAGATTTCTAGAGAGAATCTCTAAGAATTTATAGGATATCCAATAAAGTTTACCATAGACTCATTCTGGAAGACCTAGAAATTCCTAGAAAGGTGTTTGCTTTGGCTAATATATATATATATATATATATATATATATATATATATATATATATATATATTTGTGCCTTTTCACTTTCATAGATGTCTTATACCTCTAATCTGAGAAAATTTAGAAGGCTGACTATAAAATACACTTTTGTAATTCTGTTGGGATATTGCATCTTTGTAAGTATACTTAACATATGGAGTAATTATAATTGGGCATTTTGTAAAATGTCGATATTGAATAGATGGTTGTTGTTGTTGTTGTTATGTAGCAGCGGTGGTAAAGTGATCCCAAGTCTATCAATCTTTCTATAGGTGATCACTCATGGATGAGTTTAATAGTCTGCCAAGAAGAGAGTCTTGACAATGGGTCCTATTCTGGATCGACATGGTCTTTCACAGTGAGGGCATTGGCTTCGAGATGGGAGTCAGAACAAGGGTTTGTTTGAAGCACTTTCATTTGGGCATGTTTTTGCCCTTTGCACTCTATTTGTGCCTTTTCAAAATCCATAGCACTGACATCCAGTTAGAATGTTTACGAGCTTCCCAGTTCTTGGTATTTATTGTACTTTTAAAAAAAGATTAGCATTAGGCCATCTTTAAACCTCTGATCTGAGAGTGGCAGAGCCCCCTTCTCTTTTTCCAATGCACTCACTCAAGTAATGAGAACATTGGTTGCTTCAGTGGTGGTGTCATCATCCTCTGATGAGGACAGGCTGAGTGGAGGCAGGCACTTGGCTGGAGCCTTTTTGGCCAGGCCCTTGCCCTTAGCATTTTTTCCCAAGGGTGGGAGGTGTGACTATGCAAGCCACATCCCCTGGAAATAGTTCCGCAGATCTCTCTGGTGGAGGGGGCAAATCACTCCCCACCTCCACAGGCAGAGGAGAGAAGCTAATTCAGGGATGATGTCTTCTGAAATAGGTAAAAGGCGGTTTGCAAGAATTCCTGCGAGTATATTTTTGGTGAAAGTTAAAGGGACTTCGGTAATTTCCTTTTCTGATGTACATCACACATGCTTACTGATTCTGATGTGGGGTGGGCATTCTTATCAGAATCTCAATATTTATCTTTGCAATTCTCTAAAGACATTTTAATTACCTCTGCTGCATATCCAAGTAAAGATATAGGTATTTTAAATATGAATATAATTAAATAAGTTAGTAAATAAATAAGTAAACAATAGTATTACCTACCACGTGATGAACTTTGAACTGCTTTGAACTACAGGGGTAAAATGAAGAAGCCTAAATGTTTGAATGCTTCCCTTTGAAGAAAAATAGTACAGTAGAATCTTTCTTTTTCAACTTTCGCTCATCCAACATTCTGTATTATCCAATGCAGTCTGCCTCCCACCCAGATCCACAGCTGTTTCAATACATTGCAATGTTTTGATGCTAAATTCGTAAATACAGTATTTACGGCAATACAGTAATTACAGCCCTGAGTCGCCTTTGGGCTGAAATGGGCGGGATAGAAATAATGTAAATAAATAAATACTGCATAATGTTGCCATTTATTGAACTGATTTTTCTGTTGATTTATTGTAAAACATGATGTTTTGATGTTTAATTTGTAAAATCATAATGTAATTTGACATTTAATAGGTTTTTTCCTTAATCTCTCCTTATTATCCAACATTTTTGCTTATCCAACATTCTGCCGGCCCTTTTATGTTGGATAAGTAAGACTCTACTGTATATAGAAAAGTAGTTTATTTAAAGAGTCCAGTTTGCTTTCTCCAGGATACACTTTTCCTTCTTAAGCAAGGGATTTTGCCTTGACAGCAGGCATTCAAACTGGTGCTTGGGTTTGTATGTTGTCCTCTTTCTTCTTCATCTCTTTTCTTTTTGTGTTATAACTTTTAAACTATAAGACCACTTGCAAGGATTCTTCTGCCTTTATTGGTTTTCTATAAGCCACTCTGAGAGAATTTTCAAATAAAAAAACAGCTAAACTCAGTTAAACAATAGCTTACTATTTTTTAAAATTTGGCTGTGTAAGATTTACATTAGAAAGCTATATGCAAGATTGTGCTGTACATTATATTTAATGAGGGAGGGGGAAACTATGCCATTATTTCTCTCTTCTGCAAGCTCTCAAGAAGATGTGAATACTGTCCCAAAATTATCAGTTAAATTAAAAGCCAAGCAATTAAGTCATTAGAACAATTTGTCCATTCACACATCTATAATCAAATGGCAGATCATGTGAAAGGCCTTCAAGTCATTTGTCGACTTGTGAACCCTATAATTTTGTTTGCTCAAATTTCTTGAAAGTATATGCTTTCTGAGAAAAACAAGGAAATAAAAGAGATTATTGTACTGTTTTCCAACCCTTCATTGAGTGGGTGAGAAAACAGTTCCAGTGGTCCCACTTGTGGTATTTTCTTTCATTTTCAGCCCAGAAAGAAGAAGGAATCAGATGAGCTTGCATAAGAGTTGGAGGTTGCTATAAAATCCAATTGGCAAGCACACAATAAAAGCTCCTGAAAATAGGTCAGGCTTCAGGGAAGACTAATATCAGAAGAGATCAGCAAAATTTTGCCTCCTAGCTGTCTATGCTCAGAATAAAGAGTATTTATTTTCTAGCTTGCACAAAATTGCAAAGAAAATAATTGTAATGCAGGGAAAATAGGAGCTTAATCAAAAAATCAAAACCAAAGCAAATGAGAATTGGATGTTTGTGCTGTGAAAGATGGCGGCAATAAAAGTTCTAGGGACTTATCTTAACCTATGGATTTCCTTTCCAGCTAACATGTCAGATGACCTGCCAAAATTAAAGGTTTGTCAGATGTTAGATCACATGCTGAATTACAGGAAAAGGTCACAAAGCAGCTGAAAAAAATGGATTAGACAGCTTCAACCCCCAGGCTATTCTTTATTCTAAAAGGCAGGGTTATCAGCCACATTATTTTCTCAAAACACTAAAGAAAGTCAATACACAAATCGCAAGGAACTAACCTTTATAGAGCATGACTACAGGCTCCTGTTGGAAGTTTGTGGCTTGGCAAATTTAATTCAGGACAAGAATATTTACTTTTCTGTGAGCAGTTTACATAGTATGTCCCTTTCCACCTAAAACAGATGACCGTATTATACAGGGAGATAGATGGAAATAACACAGTATTCTAGTATGGAATTCTGCTTGCACAATTGGGAACTGTCAGCTCCCAATTTCATTTTTATTTTTTTTCCTGGATTCAATGTATTACCTCCCCAAAAACCCAATAGTACCTCCCAAGCCTTGGCAATGACGTTATGCTATAAAGGTAAAGGTAGTCCCCTGACATTAAGTCCAGTCATGTCTGACTCTGGGGTGTGGTGCTCATCTCCATTTCTAAGCCGAAGAGCCAGCGTTGTCCGTAGACACCTCCAAGGTCATGTGGCCGGCATGACTGCATGGAGCGCCGTTACCTTCCCGCCGGAGCGGTACCTATTGATCTACTCACATTTGCATGTTTTCGAACTGCTGGGTTGGCAGAAGCTAGGGCTGACAGCGGAAGCTCACGCCGCTCCCCGGAATCGAACCTGCGACCTTTCGATCAACAAGCTCAGCAGCTCAGTGCTTTAACCCACTGCGCCACTGGGGGCTCCTGACGTTATGCTATATTTTGGGTTATATTGTCATGTTTCAATGCTTTCTGGCTTGTTGAAACTTTATTCAGCATGTATAGGCATTCTTTTCAAAAAAAATTCAGTCATTCATATGAAAAAAGACCTGCACAAGACAAAAGGAAACATTGGGAAGCCAAAAATGTTTTGGGATGTACTAAATGGCCATTTGGGGGGTGAGGGTGGGGTGCTATTTTGGAGTGGGGTAGGTGGGGTGACTATGGAGGTATAGCAGTTCAGCATTCCACAATGAGGTGGTGACACGTCCAGTCCATTCTTCTGCTTTGATTTCTTTAACAGCATTTCTATACTTAGTGCAATAATAATAATGTTGTTGTTGTTGTTGCTGTTTTCCATTTGAGAAGCAAAACGCACACTAATTAAATCCTTTTCTAAATCCATGCAACAGGCCAGCATCTATTGTGATTTTTTTTCAATTTTAGAAAAAATGTTTTCATATATGCCAGAACTGAAGTTGAAATCCATAGGAAATAGTTCACAATCTCACGGGTGAAGAGGGAAAAAATACAGTTTCTCATTCCTAAACATAAGAATGAGACAAATGAAGATTTACATAGCAAACAAAAACATCACACAATAGAACAAAGCACCATAAAAGAAACACAGAGTATAAAAGCTATAAAATATCAATACCAATAACAACCTAGCATAATAACTTCAGAAATTAAAACCAATGCCAGTCAGCATAAAATCAATATGAAATAGCATTGTCCAATACCTGTCTAAGAAGGAGCAGCTTAACATAAATGTGACTGTAGTCTGCATGTAAATGTTTAATTATCTCATATATTTCATTCTCATGCATACATAAGAATTAAAATTGTTAAAGCTTCTCACTCACTGGGTGGGATTACTAGAATGTTTATGCATTTTTCAACAATTTATTTGGAGCTCTTAGGAAACATTTTGTTTGGGCTAAAAACAACTATTGTGGTGCTCAGAAGTGGACACAGCATTCCACATCAGATCTGCCCCAAAGCAGAACAGAATAGTCCTAAGACTTCCCTCAGTCTAAACACTATACTCATGCTATGTAGTTTTTTTTAGCTATCACATCATACTGTTGACCTATTTACCTTGTTGTCTACTAAGACTCCTAGATCCAGTTCATATGTACTGTTGTCAAACTAGGTATCACCTATCATGTTGGACATGAGTCTATATAAGTACAGAGAAAACCTGGAGCCAGTCCAAAGTGGAAACATGCACCATGATGATGGTGGGTATGAGCCCACATAGCCCAACCAAGCCAACACTACCTCATTCTATCCTGGACCATCACCTTATCATCTCTGTTGTTGTTGCTGTTTCTACATAGCCACAGAGCTCTATGGTAATCCCTGGTCATGTGGGCCTCCTGTGCTGACACTAGCAGAGGCACCCATGATGATCAATAACTCATACAGAGCTCCAAAGCCATATGAGAGCAACAACAGAGAAAGGGGGATGTGTAGATGCTAGACCAGTCTAAATTATATCCCGTGCTGCTATCCACACTATATGAAAGCCACAGCTTGCTTCAAGTGTTTCAGGAAAACCTGAAAAAAGAGATGGCAGAAACTATGGGAAAGAACAAGGAGAATGCAATATGGTGCTATTATTGTCTGGACTGCCATAAATGAAGCAGTGAGAAAGCAAATGACCCAAGATTGTCATAACTAAATTCACTACTATAAAATTATATCCATTTAATAATAATAATAATAATAATAATAATAATAGTGTTACCTGCTTACCTGAATTATGGTTCAATTTATTTTTCCTCATGCAACCTACTACCTTCTCCAGGGATTCATTCAGAGGAGACACATTATCCTTAGCTGAGGTTGTTTTTGAAGGCATGGAGAAATAGATTTGGGTATCAAAACTCCACCCCCTGTCTCCAGATGTAGCCATGGCTGCCATGCCCTGATCGGGCTCCAGCTGTGGACTCTTTGCTTTCCGGCCTCCTTCCATTGCCTTGCGACAGCCGGATTACTGCACTGCCGTTGTTGCTGCCGGTGGGCTGGTCACCTTCTGCTGCCGCTTGCCGCTCGGGCTGGATCGGATGCGGCTTGATCGGCCTCTGACTGCCTTGCGGCGTCGCTGCGCCACCACGCCGCGATCCGGAGGCGCTGGAGGCGCTGGGTCCTGAGCCGCGCTGGTTTTCCATCGCGCTGGCCCCGTCGCTCCGGCTGATTTCCCGGCCCTCCCTGGTTTTCCATCTTTCCAGTCCCGTCGTTCCAGCTGATTTCCATCGCCCAGCAGTGCCTCGCAATAAGGCTTGTCGTGTCCTGAACGGCCTCTAAGCACACCAATTTGCGGGCTGTGTTGCCTGTTACCATCTTGCTGCTTGTTGCGGTGCAGCCTCGCGACCCTTCTCCATCGGGCTTTCCACCGGTTGCGGCAGGGGACCGAGCTGGAGGACGCTGCTGTGGATCCAGGAGTGTGGGACCACGAGTGTGACAACCACCGCTCCACTCCCTGTCTTTGTGGCGTTTCCATCTTGTGTTGTACGTGTGTTGAACTGTCGCCATCTTGTGTGAAGCCTTCCATCGCGTCCACTGCCTCCACTTCCGGAAGGACCAGTGTTACCCATACGATCTGTATTTATTATCTGATCTATGTTTACTATCTGCTGACTGTCCAGTAGTTCCATTATAACAATTAACAACTATAGAACAGTTGGAGTAATTGCACTGCTAATAGATTGTACCACCTGCTGTTAACCTGCCCAATGTCTGCACTTTAATCCACTACCTCCATAGTAAAGTGTGCTGCTAACCTGCCCTACTACAGCACTTTAACTTACTCCCCTTTAGTGGAGTGCTGCTAATTTTGGTCCAACTACAGCACTTTGTCTAATTATGGCACTTAGTTCTTTTGGCTTAACAACTGCTACCTCGGTCGACCAACGCCTTGCCATATTATACCTAGCACTTTAGATATTGAAATTATTGATAGATCTAATCTCCGTCGCACTTGATTATTGCACTTTACATCTGTTAGCACTTTACGAATTCTCAAGGATATTGTGTTAATATTTACCACCCATGCAGCTCCTAGTTCCTTGGTATTTGTTAAGTGTATTTTTAATTGATTGGGGAAGTGATAAGGGGTGGAGTGGACCGGAGAAAGTCGTACACAATAGAGCGGGAGTGGGAAATGACTGGGGAGGGGTGGATTACGGCAAGTGGAAACTCTAACAATTTATACTACTGGATATAAACCATGGGTTAAAAATCTAATAATTGTTGAGTGCGACATGGAGGAGGGAGGGTGTCCCGACAGCCGAGGGGGCCCCATAGTCACCATAATGGGGAGGGGGAGATGCAGGAAAGGGAGACCTTTAATTCGGCCTAGGGACTCTGGTAACTTAGTAACCATAAATCGGTCTCCTGACATGGTAAGTCAGTGTACCCAGGTTGGCGGTCCCTCCGGACTGAAGGTGGTGCTGTTGGGCGCCAGATCTGTCAACGGAAAAACAACTTTTATCCAGGATTTGATCCTGGATGAGTGGGCAGATCTGGCGTGCATCACGGAGACCTGGCTGGATGAAGTGGGAGGTGTAAATTTAACCCAGCTCTGTCCACCAGGGTTCTCTGTGCAGCACCAACCAAGATCCGGAGGGCGGGGAGGCGGGGTTGTGGTGGTCTATAGAAATACCATCCCTCTGACCAGGAGCCCCATCCCGCAGTCAACCAATTATGAATGTGTCCACCTGAGGGTGGGTGACCGGGACAGAATAGGGATTCTGTTAGTGTACTGCCCACCTCGCTGCACTACGGTCTTCCTACCTGAGCTAGCGGGGGTGGTCTCGAGCTTGGCATTGGAGTCCCAACGGCTTCTTGTGCTGGGGGACTTCAATGTTCACGCCGAGGCTACCCTAGTAGGAGCGGCTCAGAACTTCATGTCTTCCATGGCAACCATGGGGCTGTCCCAACGGGTATCTGGCCCCACTCACAGTGCTGGACACACGTTGGATTTGGTTTTCTGCCAGGGATGGGAGCATGGTGGCGGTGTTGAGGAGTTGTCTATCTCTCCATTGCCATGGACCAACCATCACCTGGTCAGATTTAGGCTCACTGCACCCCCTAACCTCTGCAGAGGTGGGGGACCCATTAAGTTGGTCTGCCCCAGGAGGCTTATGGATCCGGACGGATTCCTGACGGCTCTTGGGGAGTTTCCCGCCACCTCGGTTGGTGATCCTGTTGATGCCCTGGTCATTCTCTGGAATAGGGAGATGACTAGGGCAATAGACACGATTGCTCCAGAATGTCCCCTCTCAAGTAGCCGAGCTAAACCAGCCCCTTGGTTCAACGAGGAGCTGGCAGCGATGAAGCGAAGGAAGAGGGAACTAGAGAGCGTGTGGCGTTCGGATCCGAGCGAGCCAAATCAAACACGGTTTGTGTCCTTTTTAAAGGCATATGCCGTGGCAATAAAGGCCGCAAAGAAATCTTTCTTCGCGGCCACTATTGCGTCTGCGAAGAACCGTCCGGCGGAGCTGTTCCGAGTTGTCAGAGGCCTTTTAAATCCCACCACCCAGGATGGGAGCCCTAACAATTCGGTAGCTCGCTGCAAAGCTTTTGCTCGGTTCTTCGCAGACAAAGTCACTTTGATTCGTTCTGGGCTGGATGCCATATTAACGGCAGTCTCTGAGGATGTAACTGGAGCATCTGCTTGCCCGGTTTTGATGGATTCATTTCAATTGGTGAAACCCGAGGATGTGGACAAGATACTTGGAGGAATGAGGCCTACCACATGCCTCCTAGACCCCTGTCCATCCTGGCTTCTGAAGCAAGCCAGAGGGGGATTGGCCGAGTGGGAAGCAGTGGTGGTTAATGCCTCCCTTCGGGAAGGCAACATTCCAGCTTAAAACAAGCTATAGTAAAACCGCTGTTGAAAAAACCATCACTAGACCCCACTCAATTCGACAACTTTTGGCCAGTTTCCAATCTCCCCTTTTTGGGCAAAGTCCTGGAACGTGTGGTGGCTTCACAACTCCAGGTATTCTTGGACGACACAGATTATCTGGATTCGGCGCAGTTTGGCTTTAGGCCGGGACATGGAACCGAGACAGTCCTGGTCGCCTTAGTGGATGATCTACGCCCGGAGCTCGACAGGGGGAGTGTGTCCCTGTTGGTGCTGCTGGACCTCTCAGCGGCCTTCGATACCATCGACCACGGTATCCTTCTGGGACGCCTCGCGGGAATGGGCCTTGGAGGAACTGTTCTGCAGTGGCTCCGGTCCTTCCTAGAGGGTCGATCTCAGAAGGTGTTATTGGGAGACAGCTGTTCTACCTCACAACCATTGTGTTGTGGGGTTCCTCAGGGTTCCATCTTGTCTCCTATGTTGTTTAACATCTACATGAAGCCGTTGGGTGAGATCATCCGGAGTTTCGGGGTACGGTGTCATCTGTACGCAGATGATGTCCAACTCTGTCACTCCTTTCCACCTGCTACTAAGGAGGCTGTCGAAGTCCTGAACCGGTGCTTGGCTGCTGTAACAGTCTGGATGAGGGCAATCAAATTGAAACTGAATCCAGGCAAGACAGAGGTACTCCTGGTCAGTCGTAAGGCCGAACAGGGTATAGGGTTTCAGCCTGTGTTGGACGGGGTTACACTCCCCCTGAAGACGCAGGTTTGCCGCTTGGGTGTGATCCTGGATTCATCGCTGAGCCTGGAACCCCAGGTTTCGGCGGTGACCAGGGGAGCATTCGCACAATTAAAACTTGTGCGCCAGTTGCACCCGTATCTTGGGAAGTCTGATTTGGCCATGGTAGTCCACGCGCTGGTTACATCCCGTATAGACTACTGCAACGCTCTCTATGTGGGGTTGCCTATGAAGACTGCTCGGAAGCTACAAATGGTCCAACGATCGGCAGCCAGGTTGTTAACAGGAGCGGCACTCAGGGAGCACACCACTCCTCTGCTGCGCCAGCTCCACTGGCTGCCAATTTGCTACTGGGCACAATTAAAGTGCTGGCTTTAGCCTTTAAAGCCCTAAACGGTTCTGGCCCGACCTATCTGTCCGAACACATCACCCTCTATGAACCAGTTAGGACATTAAGATCATCCGGGGAGGCCCTGCTCTCAATCCCGCCAGCCTCACAAGCACGGCTGGCAGGGACGAGAGACAGGGCCTTCTCAGTGGTGGCCCCCCAGCTGTGGAACACCCTTCCCGCAGACGTTAGATCGGCCCCCTCCCTGCTGGCGTTCAGGAGAAGAGTAAAGACCTGGCTCTTTGAACAGGCGTTTAATTAAGCAGTGCAACCAACTGATTGATCTTGGAACTTGGAATAATGGACGAGGAGATCGGATTATGATTTTACTTTTGAGACGCAATGGATTAGTTATATAGATGTATTGATGCTATATTGATGTTCTGTTGTATTGTTATATTGATGTAGTTGATTTAGTTACTGTTTTAAATGCTAATGTGTGCACCTTGTATATTGTCCTGGCTGTGAACTGCACTGAGTCGCCTACGGGCTGAGATAGTGCTGTATACAAGTAAAGTAAATAATAATAATAAATAAATAAATCTCTCCAAGCAATTTCATATAAATGTTAAAAAGTATTGGTGACAGAATGGCCACTTGTGCAATACCATATAGCAGCTCCTTTTCTGGCCCCTACCCGAAAGGTATGATTCGCAGCCCATTTAGGTGTTCCAAAAGAATATCATGGTCCATAGTGTTGAACTGTGCTGAGAGATCTAGTAGTATTAACAGGGGCACATTCTCCATGTCTGGCTCAAACCCAGAACCTCAACCAATGGCTGATACCAAATGAGAGACTTCCCCCTGGGCAAGACTGGGCAACTTGGAAGGTGCTGAACAGACTGCACTCTGGCACCATGAGATGCAGAGCCAACCTCAAGAAATGGGGCCACAAAATGGAATCCACGACATGCGAGTGTGGAGAAGAGCAAACCACTGACCACCTGCTGCAATGCACCCTGAGCCCTGCTACATGCACAATGGAGGACCTTCTTGCAGCAACACCAGAAGCACTCCAAGTGGCCAGCTACTGGTCAAAGGACATTTAATCAACTACCAATCTCACAAATTTTGTATTTTGTCTATCTGTTTGTTTTGTTCTGTTAGAAATGTAATACAATTGACTGGTTGCCCTGACACGACAAATAAATAAATAAATAAATAAATAAATTCTCCATGTCAGTGTCAAGACTGAGATCGTCCACTAAGGAGACAGTAGCAACTCTACATCTTGCTCTAAAAATGGTTTTAACTGGGTCAAATAAGTGTGTGTCATTTGACTGCCTGGAGTCGGGGGGAGGGGGGGGCAACTGCCTTTTCAATAACCTTGCCCAAAAAAGGAAGGTTGGAGATTGGTTCAGGGGATCCAGGGAGGGCTTTTTCAGCAATGTTCTAACTACTGCTTCTTTTAAACAGGATAGAAAATTCTCTTTCCTGAGAGATGCATTGATAATTTGTTGTATTTGAAATGTAATTACATCTCTTCCCTGAATGAGCAGCCAAGAGGGGCAGGGATCAAGAAAGCTCCAGCTTTCTTGCCCCAGCAGCTTGTCCATCTCAACAGTACCATTTGAAAATTCCCTTTACAGTTTGGATTGTCACAGGTTGTATATTTCATCTCATACATAATATCAAAGCATATGGAGACTTGAAAGTACTGGTAATACTGCATATTAGTCAGAGTTAGAAATCCTGAGTTAATACGGCATAAAGGTCCAATGGTCTTTGATTTTTATAATAATATTATTATTTAAAAGAAAAATGTCCACAAGAATGGAACTGGGTCTATAAGTTTTGTAATTTTTGTAATGAAAAATTCTAATAATCTCTTAAGACATATTTGAAACCTAAATAACCTCACATAAAGCTTTGGAACTTTCCTTTTGTTTTGGTTTTCAGTTGGTTTAATTTTGTTTTGGCTTATCGTTCCTATTGGGCATTCTTACATGTGGCTACCATTACATTTTCAAATATAGCCTATACAACATTTTTTAAAAATGTGCCTCTATGAAGTATCTTATTAGCCACTTTGAATAATATTTATGTCCTTAAATATTATTTGCTAAAAAAGAACATGTATATTAAAAAATAAACAAAATACTATAATCAATACTTATGTCTTAATTAAATTGGTATCTATTACAAAATAACTCTTCTCTAATCATTCATACTGCAGACATCTTATAATGTACACATTAAGAAAAAGGGGAAGAAAAACTAAAACCTCTAGAACTTTCATAATTTAAAATAGCAGTGTTGTCACTCTCTCTTTGCTGGCACAGATCCTGATATGTATTTTGCTTTGTGAATTTAAACCTAAGGGTGTATTATAACTAAGTGTAGCAATTAGAACAACATAATTGTATAATGATAGCCAATGCTTGTGGAAGTCTAAGGGATAAACATTACCTCAGGCTCCATATCCATCAATACGAGGCTGGATTCATTTATTTGATTGTGTAACCTTAAAGGGAGCTTTCTGCTTTGTTTCAAAAGGAATTGCTTTCCTTGCTCTAGTATGGTTTACTGTTGCTCTGCATATGTGCTTTCTCTTGTTTCTGAGATGCAGTTGGCAAGCAGTGTACCTCAACCCTGTTTTTATCCCACTGTGAAAAACACCAGATGTAGAAAA
This sequence comes from Anolis sagrei, assembly GCF_037176765.1. NCBI lineage: Eukaryota > Metazoa > Chordata > Lepidosauria > Squamata > Anolidae > Anolis > Anolis sagrei. Next base: position 71,604,911 of record NC_090024.1, read on the forward strand.
TTAAAGTTCAAGTTAATCAAAATATTGCTTGACAAAGCAAATAATTGAATTGCACTTTCAATGCACTGTGGTAGACTATAATTAACGTGCAGTATCTTCCACATTTGAATACAACTTCCAATTTCCATTTTAACATCATGGAATGCTGTCTACACATTTTTTAATGGTGCCCATGATAATAATATATTCTGTTTTTAATCATATTCCACGTTGCAGGAAATGAAGCTTGCAATTTCCCAGGTGCTTACCAAATTACTCCTGCAAGCTAATTCGCAACCCCCAAGTTAAGAGTTTCAACACAGTGCACATTAACAGCCTGCTTATGTTCTTGCTATACAACAGAAGGTAAGTTAATACGTGCTTCAATTATATCCAGTTTGTGCATTTATAGCACCCCGTGGGCAGGAGTAAGAAGGCTGTAAAGTACTTATCCTCCTTTTTTAATGTTCAACTATATTACTAGGGAGAGAGTGAGACAGACAGACAAAAGCGAAAGAGAGAGAAAAATGGAGGGAGACGGTATCAATTTATGAAAGGAATCAATAATGCAATTCAGCTCCAAAGCAGTGATTGGAAATTCCTAAAAATATTCACTAGGAAAAAAACCAAGCTGAATTTATTTTTAATATACATTATTAAGGCTGTCAGGTTTAATAAAACAAATATGAAGTATATTTTCAACAGGCTTGAGGAAATGCTGCTTTCAAAAACCTTAAAAGAAATGAAGAAATGCATTTCCATTTTAATAGCTTCTATCGACCCTAAAGAAAAATTTGGCACATAACGGTATTTTCTCTTTCTTTATAATAAAATCAGAAACTAGAAAAATTGCCATGCAACTTAATTCTTACAAAATTGACAGGGATCTATGAATCCAACTGTGGAGTTTGTTTCCAAGAGGTGTCAAATAAACAAAAATTGAAAAGGGGGTTATAGGTAGCAGCAACATGTTGTTGGCTAGGAGTAGAATATTATGTACAGATCAAAACTATCCAAATGTATCAAATTACTTCTGTACAACACTTGGAAAATTGCAGTTTATTGAAAAAGAATGCATATCTTCAGCAAGTCCTGCAAAATTTGTTTAGATAGATTTTGGAAAGAAGCTCCACAATTATGCATTTGTTATGGAACCAATATATGTGGCTTCACTTATTCATTTAGGGTCGTCTATACAACCTATGCCCTCTTCTCAGTACCTCAGTCATTCATCCCACTGAAAATAATGTTTTGCTATTATCTGTGGTTTCATGTAACTAAAATGATCAAGGGTCTGGAGAACAATCCCTATGAAGAGTGGCTTAAAGAACTGGGCATGTTTAGCCTGAAGAAGAGAAGGCTGAGAGGAGATATGATAGCCATGTATAAATATGTGAGAGGAAGTCACAGGGAGGAGGGAGCAAGTTTGTTTTCTTCTTCCCTGGGGACTAGGACACGGGACAATGGCTTCAAACTACAAGAAAGGAGATTCCATCTGAACATTAGGAAGAACTTCCTGACTGTGAGAGCTGTTCAGCAGTGGAAATCTCTGCCCCAGAGTGTGGTGGAGGCTCCTTCTTTGGAAGCTTTTAAAAGGAGGCTGGATGGCCATCTGTCAGGGGTGCTTTGAATGCAATATTCCTGCTTCTTGGCAGGGGGTTGGACTGGATGGCCCATGAGGTCCCTTCCAACTCTATGATCCTATGATTCTATGATCTATTAGAAATAGCTCACATCAACCTGAGTCCATAAAGAGACCAATTAGAAGGAATCATGGAAACTGCGCTCTTACGAGTCTTTATATTACCCACCATGCTCATTACATTTTATTCTATGAGTGTGGTGGGAAACACTTGTTTTTCATCTTTGACCCACACGGACCTCTAAACCAGACCTAAGTGCCTTTCATTTTGGTCCAAAATAATGAAACAAGTAGTTAGTCTTTTGTGATTAATAGAGAGCCATATTATATTAAAAAACCATGTTTAGGAATGCAGACATTTATAAGCACACAATCTCTGCAACTGTGAAATAGCCTCCGCCAGTTCAAAAGCTCTCTGCATTCATTTCATTTTTTAAAAAATCGCTCAACAAATATATGTTCATTTCTATAGATTGCAAGGAAAGATAAAAAAAAACCCAAATAGTCAGCTGAACCTTAAAGCACATGGGGACATTTTGCTGTAGCTTTCACATGTTGTCTTTCCTCACCTTCAAATTTCACTTCAAATGCCAGATGGCTGCTACAAAACCCAATCACTTGAGGGGGATTTGTCAGCCCTCCAGTAGGCTGTGCCCTTCAGGAACATCACTGGATGGAGAAAGTTAACTTATATTCAATGTAACGATAGTCTGTTGTCAATGATAAACTAAACATTACATTCTCATCCAGATGGATGTAATAAATATATTAAGTGATTTTTTAAGGTTATTTTTCACCTCATCGGAATTCAGTTATTTCAGGAGATGAAAACACTTTGTGTCTACTGTATTTGTGGATGTAGATGAAATAAGTTATATGGTGCTTAAACTCCCAGAACCAGAAAATATGTTTACCTGAATCTCCTGGTACCAGGTTGATATCTTCCAAATATATCACAGCATAATGTTTAAAACCAAAATAGAAAAAAAAATATGACCCCCTTCTCTTCCAAAATAAGTAAATTCGATAGTTGTGTCAACCTTAAAAAAGAAATACCTAGAATTGATTATAGGGTAATTTTCTTCCTCAATAATGAAATAGTTACTGCCGGGGGAATGTTCGCCCATGAAGGGCCTTTCTTTGTGCTACCAATTCTATAGACAACCAGGCCATGGCATTTTTTTTTATCCTGCATGGGTCTTTAAAAACAAAATTTAGTGACCTGGACAAGGAAACATTCGAGGAGTCTAATCTAGTTTGTGCCATCTTTACCATTCCCTTCTGTTCTCTGTGTCACAGCAATCTCTGAACATGATATGAGTCCAGCCAGTCAGCCTTCACCAGCAGTGGTATCATCCAAGGTGATGGGACTAGGAGGGAGGGAGGGAGAGGAGGAAAGAAGGAATTGATCTTCCTCTTTCCCTTCCTTCCTTGATCGTTCTTTCATCATGCTGACATCACTGCAAGTGATGGCCGACAGATAGTATCCATACCATACCTGAAGATGATGATGTGGAGAATGAGAGAAGATGGTAAGTGCCATCCAATGTCGCTGGGCCACCTGAGGGATGGCACTGGAAGCTATTGTGGCTGGTTCTGTTTTAGGACTGACCCAACTGATTACATGGGTCCTTAGTAGAAGGATACTCAGATTTCTGAGCCAGAAACTGGAGCATTCTGTGACTTTGGTTAACACAGGTCAAGAGACCATGTTAGCATGACCTTGCCCTGCATTTGTCTGGATCAGCTTCATGTGGAGTTCATCTGCCAGGGAGATGTAGATATGCCCAAGACTAAAGTATTGTGTCATAGTATTATAATCTTTTCTGAAGCAATTTTCTGCAATTAGATCCATATTATAAAGTTTTCTAGGCAGCCATTCATATTTTAATGCCAGTTCAAAGGAAGTGGTACATACAATATCCTCTGGCTCTAAATGAAATGTTCTTCAAATGTTAGCCAGTGACTAAACTATAACTAGGTGAATTTATGAAATTCACAGTTTGGAGCATATAATTATTAACACTAAAAATATATCCACAAAAGTAACATTTTTAAAAGCCAGATTCCACCACCACATTAAATACATATACACTGTTTAATTTAATACTGTTTTAATCACAACTTTTAGTGCTCTAACCAGGTATGCTGTTACCCGTTAAGCCTCTATACTCTGAAATGTGAAAAGGATGAGTCATAAATAAAGTGATGAATGAGCAGATTAAGTTCAAATAATATTTATTTGTGATAAAGAAATCATTATAATATAGTGTCTGTTGGACTCATGTTATCGGCAGGTTACTATTTATTCAGAAAGATAGATATCTAAAGATAGATAATCAGATAGAAACACACACATATACACATGTGTATACACACACACAAATACATATACATAGTATCATATATATACACATAGAGAGAGGGGGGAAGGGAGCGAGTTTTCCTCCCCACATTTAAAAAATATCCATCTAAAGCTATCCAAAAGACATACTGAACTAACTTGAAAAAATAATACTATAAAAGATAATCAAATAATACAGATCGATTACTTCCTTATCTGTGATTTATTGGTAATGGGTTCATTTCAACTAGTAGTTATTAATAGAATCTTAATTTAACAGGCACTGCAAATGAAGATGGAAAGGAAACTAACAGAAAACAAAACATTTATTGTCTTCGTAAAATTAAAAGTGAATCAAAATCATCCCTCAAATATTACATGGAAGCAAGGGAGGGAAATGCTGCCACAAGGATCTCTCGTTTCCTTAACATTTTGAGGCATCAGGTTTGTCAGCAGAACTGCAGATACGACTCTATCAATAATCCGTGGCACTTTTGTATTTCCCAGCAGAGGTTATTATACAGTTTTGGATGACAGCTTGCTACAACTTCATCATACAATCCACTGGGACAGAAACTCATAACAGCCTTTCAACATAGATCCTTCATATAAAGGGTAATAACAGCAACCAGTCAGTTTAGTTGGATTTTTGGAGAAGAGGAATGCAACAATGAACTGCAAAGGAGGAGAGAAGTGATTGACATCATACTGACAATTTTGACAGGATAACTGATACAAGAGAGGTATGAGGAACCTATTCCACCAGTTTTTTTTAAAAAAAAAACAACCTACAATTTCCCTAATCTACATCATTTGCAAATTGACATAGATTTGATACTTTGTAATCAAGAATCCAACTTTTAAAAATCATTGGTTGAAATATGCATTTTTGATACTGCATAAGGAAATGTGTGTCAATTTTGAATAAATGCAACTTTAAAAAACCCAGTGTGCACTTTGCCCCCTTTTTGTACAAAGTCTTGGAACATGTGGTGGTCTCGCAACTCCAGGTTTTCTTGGAGGAAACTGATTATCTAGATCCGGCACAGTCTGGCTTTAGAACAGGACATAGAACTGAAATAGCTTTTGTCACTCAAGTATATGTTCTGCATAGGGAACTTGACAGGGGGTGTGTGTCCCTGTTGGTTCTCCAGCAGCCTTCAATACCATAGACCACAGTGTCCTTCTGGGACATCACATGGGAATGGTGCTTGGAAGTACTATTTTACAGTGGCTCCGGTCCTTCCAGGAAGGTTGTTCCCAGAAGGTGTTGTTGGGAGACACCTGCTCAGCCCCGCAGCCTTTGTGCTGTGGTGTCCTACAGGGCTCAGTATTGTCTCCCATGTTATTTAACATCTACATGAAGCCTCTGGGAGAGACAATCTGGAGTTTTGGAGTTGGATGCCATCTGTATGCAGATGGCGTTCCACTCTATCACTACTTCCAACCTGCTACTAAGGAGGCTGTTCAAGTCCTGAACTGGTGAATGCCAGTTGTGATGGTCTGGATGAGGGTGAACACAAATTGAAACTGAATTCGGACAAGACAGAGGCTCTCCTGGTCAGTTGCAAGGCCAACAAGGTATAGGGTTACAGCCTGTGCTGGAAAGGGTTACACTCTCCCTGAATACACAGATTCACAGCTTGGGTGTCTTCCTGGACTCATCGCTGAGCCTGGAACCCCAGATTTTAGCAGTGGCCAAGGGAGTATTTGCACAATTAAAACTTGTGCCAGTTGTGGCCATACCTTGGGAAATCAGACTTGACCACAGTAGCGCAGGCTCTAGTTCCATCCTGAACACAGTACTGCAAAATGCTCTACATGGTACTGCTTTTGAAGACTGTTAAGAAGCTTTAAAATTCAATGTTAATTTTATGGCATTGAATTGTTGTCTATATGTAAAGCCACCTTGAGTCCCCTTTGGGGTGAGAAAGGGGGGTACAAATATGATAGATAAATAAATAAATAAACACATTTTACACAAATATGCAAAAATACAAGGGAGGGGAAAATTAAAACCCATAAACTATATCCAGAGGTGAGTGAAAATAGAAGTAAAAACAGATTAATCAGATCTGTATACACATAACTTTATGGATAAGAAAGGATCAAAACAAGTCTTTACAAAACATATCAGAAAAGCTTTAAAATACCATTTATCTGATTTTAATTCACAACATTCTGGGCTAATAAAAAGCATAAACATGCCAGTTATGATATATTCCATTTTTTCTGTGATATGGATTTATGTTCAGTGCCTATACTTGTACTGATATCTAAGAACCTCATAATTTCTCAATAATAATAGCTTTTTGTGTTGTTTTTAATGTAGTATATATTATTTATATTCCATTGTTGCTCTACAAATGATGAAACAGCCATCTAATAAATGGCCAATAACAATAAACAGAAGATAAAATACAAATTAACTCTTATCAGGTGTATTATATATATGCACACACATTCACACAAATACATACTAAGTGTTATCTCAGTTATTTTTTTAACCATATAGGGACTCCAATGCACAGTGCAGAATAAATGCCTCATGTTTACTCGTGTGTATGTGGGTGCATTATAGTCACAGACACAGTTAAACATTTCCACTCCATTACCAACAGAAAAAGTAACTTTTCTTGATGTTCAGATACCCTGTGCTTTCTTAGCAGATCTTCTGCCACTTTGAAGCCAGCTTTTTAAAACAGGATCTACCATTTGCCTAGTCTGGAAATATATTTCTGCCAGTCTTGTCATCACACTCTAACCAAGCTGAGCTTCCTATTTTGTATCATTTTGTAAATTTCCTATTTTGTAAATGTCTTCATTCCAGGGATATGTTATTTTAGGATTGCCACTGGACCAGACTTTTCAGCCATGGATTACTTGAGGTACGTGAAAAGCAAAGAGTCATGCATCTAAATGATGCAATAAAATGACATTTAATATATAATAATCATTTTTCATAATCACCTTTCATCACCACCTTTACCAACACCACCCAATGCTGACACCAAAACTGGGGAGAATAAAAACTCCCCAGATGTAGAGAGGGGAAAAAAATGAAATAAGGAAAGCACAGTGAGTTAAACCGCTGAGCTGCTGAACTTGCTTACCAAAAGGTCAGTGGTTTGAAGCTGGGGTGCAAAATGAACTCCCGCTGTTAGCCCCAGCTTCTGCCAACCTAGCAGTTCAAAAACATACAAATGTGAGTAGATCAATAGGTACCGCTTCGGCAGGAAGGTAACAGTACACCATGCAGTCATGCCGATAACATGACCATGGAGGTGTCTATGGACAATGCTGGTTCTTCGGCTTAGAAATTGAGATGAGCACCACCACCCAGAGTCGGACACAACTAGACTAAAAGTCAAAGGGAAACCTTTACCTTTAAGGAAGGAATGATAGGACAGTTTGGTACTCTCAGGACAATGTATGCATACTTTGTTGCTGCTGCTAAAGAAAATAAAGAGGCAAAGAATTCACCAAGTTATCCAAACATTAATGTTATTTGGATTGTCTGGGTTGTTGTAGGTTTTTCAGGCTGTATGACCATGTTCTAGAAGCATTCTCTTCTGGCATTTTGCCTACATTTGTGACAGGCATCCTCAGAGGTTCACAAAATGACTTTCTTTTAATAATGAGATTGAAAGTGGCTCACAACATAGCATAGCTGTCTATAATACTAAAAGAGTAAATCAGAAAAAAATATAATGAGAACTTTCAAAGTTCTGAAATTTTTGAATCCTTTTTACATCTATTTTAGGTTGACTTCTTTTTAAAAACTGTAGTGTAATGATATAGTTCTATTCTGAATGTTTGAGATCTAATTGTAAATATATTACCCTTGGTGATGATAGAGCAGTAGGATAGGCTTTTTAGCACTGATTTCAATTGAGTCATGAAAATACCTAAGTCTATCGTATTTGGATAATCAACCAGGGCAAGTTTAGGAAAGCTCAAAAGATAGATTTACTGAACTCGTAAGTTGGCCACTTGAGGTGAAAATGCATTTTTGCCAGCTGTTTCTTGGCAGAGCCAGCTAGACTATCTGTTTCCATCTCATCGCAATATATTAATCGTATGGGTCAACACATGCACATTGATCTTGTTTTGAAGCATACTTTGTCTATATAATAACCAAAAAATTGATCATGCACAAAGTTCCTTCTTCTATTGCAGCTTATGTGCCTTCCCTCAATTCTGCTTCACAGGAACTCATAATACACAAGCAATGGCAGTTTGATTTTATTTTATTTAAAAGATGATTCTGAGATATATTGCTTTTCTCTGTGCATGCAAAAATGATGGATTTTCCCTTGCCAAAAGGACTGCAGTATATAATATAACGTAAAGAATGGGAGAAAAAAAACAATTCAAAAGGATAAATATTCAGCAGCTGGGGGAAAAGGACTTCACAAAATGACATTAGAAGAGCACTGTCAGCATACAAATACATTCCTTAAATATTTACTGGATTAATGGAAAACATCCACATAGCTTTGCATGCTTCAGCCTTCCTAAAAAAGAAAAGTTAAATAGTACCAATTCTGAACCTGTGATGGCAATGGAAAAAAGATGTTTATGTTGCCTTTAACGATGAGCATTTCCAATTCTCTCCAGTTTCAAAGACAAACCAAAATGAGGTCAGTGGAACCAGATAAGCGAAATATCTGTATTTACCCACGAGAATGTAAGTCTGTACGCTTTTCATCCTTTTTAGTCTTCCAACTAAGTGTGAAAAAAGGAAAGATTTTGTTACAGAAAATCCATCATTATGGGAGCATTTCCACTCAGCTGCCTTGCTTCCTTTGGGAGTTAAAGCTGAGAATAAAATGGAACAACCTGAGGGAACAATGGCTAGCAGGTTTCACAAATTGCCAAAAGCTGAGGGAACAATACTGCCAACCATATTAAAACCTAATGTGTACAGTACCATATTCCCACAATGCACTAAAGTAAAAGCAGTTGGAGATGGAAAATATACAAGCAAATTCTCTTGGTAGTTATCCACTACGCTTTTGTTTTTAAAAAATAAAAACAAAATCTGCTTCTTTTCTTTTTTTAAAAAAAAAAATCCTGTATTCATAGTCCTGATTGTGTACAATAAAACATTCATTTTTCTTTCAAAATGGGCTTCAATTATTTATTTATTTACTATATTTATATCCCGCCTTTCTCGACTCCAAAGGGGCTTACAGATAGGAAACAATCCAATGCTTTAACAAGAATATACAATTAAAATAAACATTTAAATTGTATTGTTGAGGGCTTTCATGGCTGGAATCACAAGGTTGTTGTAGGTTTTTTGGTCTATATGGCCATTTTCTAGAAGCATTTTCTCCTGACGTTTCACCTGCATCTATGGCAAGCATACTCAGAGGTTGTGAGGTCTGTTGGCATGAGGAAAATTGGGTTTATATATCTGTGGAATGTCCAGGGTAGGACATTCCACATGCCTACCCTGGACATTCCACAGATATATAAACCCAATTTTCCAACATTTAAATTGAAATTAAGATTAAAATTGAAATACATTAAAACATTTTTAAAATATTACAATCACTAAAAATGATGCTATCCACAATCATAATCCAGGTCATTCTATTAGGCATAGCACATATTTCCAGTCCATCTATTGCACTATAGTTCTTCTCCAAACGCTTGATGGCAAAGTCACGTTTTCACTCTTTTTCTGAAGGTCAGGGGAAGGGGGCAAATCTAATACCACTGGGGAGGGAGTTTCACAGCTAAGGGGCCACCACTGAGAAGGTGCTATCTCTAGTTCCCACCAGTCGCACCTGCAAAGGAGGAAGGACTGAGAAAAGGGCCTCTCCAGACGATCTTAATCTCTGAAATGGTTCATAGGGGATATATGTTCAGACAGGTAAATCGGACTGGAACTATTTAGGGCTTTATAGGTTAAAGCCAGCCCTTTGAATTGTGCTCAGTAGCAGACTAGCAGCCAGTGGAGCTGACATAACAGGGGGTTGTGTGCTCCCTGATCACCATTTCGGTGAGCAATTATGAAGTCATATAATAATATTAGCACAGTGCAGATAATTTCATGTTATTTAATTGATGACATATACATAAGGAATGATGTAAATACTTTCCTGTCTGCAAACTTGTTAGGGCGGAAAGCTGAACTCCTCACTTCCTAAAGCAAAATTTTTCTACTTTCCTAGGGTTTCAGCCCATTAAAAAAGATGTGTAAAAGCTTCTTTGGGAGGCATTTTTACATAGAAGAGTTGGTCAAAAATTTAGAAAGAGGAGAGAAACACCTTGAAATTTGGTAGTGTTGGGTTGAAATTTTTTTTAGGATAGAAAGCTGAAATCTTTCCTCCCTAAAGTAAACATTTCCTTGTTTTCTTGGATTTCAACCCATTAAAAAGATAGACTTCTATGGGTGTAAGTTTGTTAAGGCATTTTCTAAAATATAAGAACTGGTCAAAGGTTTAGAAACAGAAGGCAACTTGAAATAATATAGCACCTCTTCACATGGGGCATTTTTGTCCTGTTTTGCTGCTTTTATGCATCACTCAATGCACAGCAGACCCCACCCACATTCCACTACAGGAAAGAAAGTGTAGTTTGGGTAGCTCCAATGGAGCTAGCTTTCCTTTCGGCAGCTATTGTGAAGAAGTATTTGGCTGACAACTGGGGAAAGTGGGTTCAACTCCCCAATAAACAATTAAAAATGGCTGGTCACTCATTCTCCATCTTGCCTATCTCTAGTTAACATAAAACAATGAAAGGAGAACCTATGCACATATTTATTTACATTTTTCTATGTTTTTTCCATTCCTGGGCCTCAAGTTGGGTTACAGAAAATAAAATGGGTATAGATAAAGGGACACACCAATAAAAATATGGAAAAAATTAAAATGTTGTTAAAGTCTCAAACTCATTGAATAGCATTTGGTATACACACTTTTTGTGGGGTTCACACTCACTGTTTTCATTATTCTTAAGTTTGAAACTTGCAACCTCCTGAAGCTGGTGTGGCATGTGTTTGGGAGACATGAATACCATGAGTCTGGTCCTTCCTGGGTGAAACAGAGACTAGCAGCATGCAGGTAAGAGGAGGGACTTACCTGACAGATCTGGCTCTTCTTGTTGTGTCCTGTGAATCTCTGCCCAGGCAAAGGAAGAGGTGTCCTGGGTGAAGAGAGATTTGTGCCACATAGGAAGGAGAGGTGGAACCAGATGTGCTCCATCCCCCCTGGATATATTTGTGGTCTTTCCACTTTTGTGGGGGAAGCTGCATTCCTAATACCCACAAAAATGGAGGGTTGGTTGTAAATATAACTAATAAATACATCACTAGGGAAAAATAGATATATGTATTTTTTCAAGAATTTTTGTTATTTAACTATTAATAGTCTATGTATATTTTTCCTGTGTATTCATGTTTGCAGTTGGCAGAATTGTGGCTATCACATCTTTTTTCTGACAGGCTTTTTTTTTTTTTACTTTTAACAGTGAAGTGATACATGGATACAGCATTGTTATATTCAGTTGGGTGAAAGAATATCATGGGATAAAATCCTTGGATGCATCCATCTTCTTCAAAGACAACCAGGAGAGCACTACTAGTTCCAATGGTGAGAGAAGTGGAGAAGCTCCAGAAGTGAAGCTACTGGGCAGCAGAAGTAGAAGGAGGCAATACTATAGAAAATCTCTAAATGACAATCGAATGGCAATTCAGCTCATTCTTGTCAGTAATACCCAAAAGAAAGCAATGCTAAACCTTCTCAGACATGAAAAGAAAATCTAAAGCTGCACAACACATTTACTAGGAACTTGGAATGTTGAAATAATGAAAGAGAGAAAGCCAGTAATCATATATATATATATATATATATATATATATATATATATATGAAATTGAACGTATAAACATTGCAATGCTTGGTGTTGCAAACCAGAGTGTGTTTGAGACATATTCAGTGAGACATATTCAATTGGATAATTACATGGTTTGGCATCATACACCCAATTTATCTATCATAATATACTTATTTGAATTCTGTTCCAACTGGAAAATTGCCCCCAACCCACATTTTCAGAGCAATAGCCCAAATCTATTGTCTCCTGACACGTTTGACCAGTGACAATATGTTCCCATATTATTTCAATATGACTCTATTCTGTCTCAGTTCAAATCCAAATGTGCCATTCAGGTTTCTTGGTTCACATTATTGGCTGCTTAATAGAGCTCAACATTTTCACAATTTTAAGAGACATAATTTCTAAGAAACCTATTATAAGATTATCTCTACAAAGTTGCAATTGCTTTATAGTAGCCTAGTGAAATATAGATGATAACTAACATATTGGAAATAAATAAACCATATGGTTATAAACCTATCATAATTCGCAATTCCCTATACAGTTCTCATCTGAGCAGTAAGCTTTTTGTATAGGGCAATCAACCATATATGTTTCTTCCAAGTACATATTGACAGATGAATCAAATTAGCTGTCTCAGATCTTGCAGCTGCCAACATTATAATAATTTGATCTTTAAACTGGAAGGATTTCATAACCCTCGAAATAACAACTCATTGCAAAATTGTATAGACTGGTTCCCAATTCCATTCCATACATCAGAATTGGGCAAAGTGAGACATGTCATCCCTGAGGTGCCAAATTGTTCTCAGACCCATTCCTTCATTTTTTAAAAAATAAAATTGATTGTAACCATGACAAAATACAGGGTTTAACCTCCACCCTTAAGAGTTCCCTTGAATTTTCCCCAGAAACAACAAAAAAGCCAAAATGTGGTTAAAATTGAAACTGGGAATGACACCAGTGCACACCCCCATTGGAGTATGGGAATGAAAACTACTCTGCAGTTGTCCATGCCTGACTTATGTTGATTGGATTGAAATCAAAGGTACCGTATATATTTGAGTATAAGCCAAGCCGAATGTAAGTTGAGGCAACTAATTTTACCTAAAAAATCTGGGGAAACTTATTGACTCGAGTATAAGCCGAGGGTGGGAAATGCAGACTGTCCAACTCTGATTAAATCATTCTTCTAACCTTCTTCACTGTAAAAGTGCTTATCCTTCCAATAATAATAAAGTAAAATAATAAATGTAATAATAATAATAAATAGAGTAAAATAATACATATAATAATAATAAATAGTGTAAAATAATTAATGTAATTAATTATTTTACACTATTTATTATTATTATATTTATTATTTTACTCTATTTATTGTTATATTCATTATTTTACTCTATTTAATGTAATAATAAATAGAATGAAATAATTAATATAATAATAATAAATAGATTAAAATAATTAATTTAATAATAATAATTTTTTCTGTATTTTTATGGGCCCTAGCCAGTTCCACTTTTGTCAGGATCCCCTTCTCTCTCTGCTTTCTCTCTCTCTCTTCTCTCTGTAACACCCCCTCCCCTCCCCAACACAAGCCTGAGGGACAGCTGGGCAACTTCATGGCTAAGTCACATTTTGCTCCACTGAGGAAGTCAGTATCTAAAATCTCAAAAAAGTTTGGTGTCCCAAAGAGAGAGTGGGGAGCAAAAAGACCACCAGGCTTGGAAAGCAAGAACAGCGAGTGCAGCAGCCTGAGCAGATATCCCAGCCAGGGGCTGAAAGCAGGAAGGAAGGGAGAAGGGAGCCACAGCAGTGAGTGCAGCATCCTGAGCAAAGATCCCAGCCATCTTCTGAGGTGGGGGGGGGGGCAGAGCAGTGAGGGAAGCAACAGAGCAGATCTCCCAGCCAGGACCTGAAGGAAGGAAGGAAGGAAGGAAGGAAGACAAGGGTGGGATCCTCCTCCAGAGCAACCTTGGACCCCGGGCAGCAGCAGCTGGGAGACAGAGGGAAAGGCACGCACAGGGCGAGGATGGAGGAAAGAAAGGTGCTGGAAGGGAGGAGGAAAGAAAGAAGAGCTAGGTTACTTTACAGAGATGTGAGGGTCCAGTAGAGAAGCCATGGGCCCTTCTTTCAGCCCCACACCTTCCGACCAGAATCCTCATCTGAGTGTAAGTTGAGGAGGCCTTTTTCAGTGGTTTTTCAACAATCTTTTGAATGTTATGCTGCCCTGGAAGAGGCACGATATAGAGCAGGGGTCCTCAAACCAAGCCCCGGGGGCCAAATACGGCCCTCCAAGGTTGTTCACCCAGCTCTCGCTCAGGGTCAACGTAAGTCAGACATGACTTGAAAGCACACAACTATCCTATCTCATCAGCCAAAAGCAGGCCCACACTTCCCATTGAAATACTAATGTTTATATTTGTTAAAATTGTTCTTCATTTTAATTATTGTATTGCTTTAAGCGTTTTTTGCACTACAAATAAGATATGTGCAGTGTGCATAGGAACTCATTCATGTTTTTTTCAAACTATAATCTGACCCTCCAACAGTTTGAGAGACTGTGACCTGGCCCTCTGTTTAAAAGGTTTGAGGACCCCTGATATAGAGCAGATTTGAATAATGATTTTTATAGGCGAATACCTTCATTTCCAACTTATGGCAACTCCATTAGGTGAAGCTATCATGGGAATTTCTTGGCAGATTTATTCAGAGGGGTTTGCCTTTGCTTTCTTCTGAGGCGGTGAGAGTGTGACTTTGCCCTGTGATTTTCCAATATGACTGAACAGGGATTCAAACCTTGGGTCTCAGAATTATAATTCAGCACTCAAATCTCTACACCACACTGGCTCTAATTATTCTCGTAAATTTTGAAAATACTGAAGCATTTGTTTCAGTGCTGGGATAAACAGAGTAGTTATAATGTAGAAATGAATTAATAATGTATGCTGTATCCTAGGATCTAAATTGCTAGGTTATAGCAAACAGGCTATAAATACATATAATAAATAAATAAATTCCATTCATTTCACTTGATCTGGTTTATGTTGAATTAACATTGGATTTAGAGCATTTGACTAATTATTCTTGTAAGTAAACTATTAAAAGTATTTAGGGGCTAAGGGCACATTCTGATGGAAATTTTCCTTTGATTGAGAACAAGGGTGACTGCTTCTATATTTTTTATACATTTGAAACTAAAAGTAATCAGAAATGTTCTTCACATACACTGCCGTTTCTAATTTTCATTTTGAATAGGGCTCTCCCAAACTCTTCTCTAGAAATCAATGGAAATTAACAGTGCTTGAACTTTGACTGAATCATGCACATTAACATACTGTTTAATATGCAGCAAAAGTCACAGGCGATCTTAACGTTATCACATTTTCCCATTTTAAGATGAGTCATAAACAAAACATGATAGCGAATAATCCATTTTAACCCACATTAAAAGATAATTTAATCATTTACAAGGATGAATTGCATGTAAAAAGTGTTTAGTGTTAACTCTCATATACAAAGCTCTTTAAAGAGTGAAAATAGTGTTTCCCACCATTATTCTCCCAAGAGTTATTTGAAAAGCTGAGTGGCAATTCTAGTGCATGCAGTATTTCAAAGGGGAGATATATAAAAGCCATCATTATTTTACAAGATTTTAAATCTTTTTCTTAAAAAAAAACTTGAAGATATTGAAACATGAATCAGGAAATAAGAAAAAATAATGATAAACTGCTATGATTTCATCCGTGGTAGTTTGTGGAAGTTCTTAGAATTATTTGCTCCAATGGAATGATGCATCCCCGGTAGTACACAAGAAAATTCAAAATACGTCACTAAACTACAAATCCCAAAATGAACTGATGGAGCCACCACTGTGTGGTGCACACATTCTCCTCCTTGTCCTCCTCCTCCTCCTATATCCCACTTTTACTTAACAATGGAACTCTAGCAATTTTGCATCTAGTATAAGGCAGCTCTGTATGTACATATATGACCTGAACCTATAAAAGATGTTACTTCACAAGCTAATATTTTTGATACTCAAGCATTTCTTTCAGTGCCATTTTTCAGAGAAAAATAAAAACATAATATGCAGTTTCTATATCCAGGTGTTTGGCAAACACAATAATATCTAAACTATTGATAGCTCCTATGCAATGGTTATTCTAAACCAAATTGGTCCTATTATATCAAACTGGATTTTGCTTCTGGCAACCCAGTGAATGAGAAACCTGGAAAACATCCTGTTATTAACAGCCCCGTTAACATCTTGCAAACTCAGGGCTGTGGCTTCCTAGGAAATCATGTGTGCCATTTCTGACTTACTGCAGGACTAAGGTTTATTCAGAGTGGGTTTGCCAGTGTCTTCCCCTAAGATTGAGAAAGTGTGACTTGCCCAAGACCACTCAGTTGATTTCTAGATTTCATCCCAATGGACATATCAAGTGTTTAGAAGAGTGGGCTTACCATACAGCTCAGGAGTACTCCGTTTTGAAATTAAATGGATGATTTTCCTACCTCCGTTACACACTAGCAAACTATCCACTTTATTCAGGAGTTCTCAGTAGATTTGCCATCACATTGTAGAGAGTTGTTTTTGCCCACTGTCCCTACCCTATTTTCTTTGTGAAAATAAACACCTCCTCTCCTGGACTATGATTTTAGTTCCTGGGTTATACATGTCATTTTTAATTGTTTCTATCATTAACACATGGAAAAGGTTTATTAAACTTCAAAAACTTAGTATTAGCAGGAGGGACATCCTGCTATAGATCATTTTGCTCTAGCTTCTCAATGATTGAATATATCGTAGGGTCTCCACAAATTTTACATAGTTTGTGAACACAAAAACTACTTTCAAAGTAAAGACTACACAATTAAACAGGAAATAACACTTGCAAACTATGAATATATTATTATTATTATTATTATTATTATTATTATTATTATTATTATTATTATTCAGAGGCATGATGGCCATCAGTCAGGGTGCTTTGATTGTGCTTTTGCTACATGGCAGAAAGAAGGGGTTGGACTAGATGGCTCTTGGGGTCAACCAAAGGAGGAAGAGGGAAGGAGGCATCTGGGGGCTCTGCTGCCATTCCTGTGATTCTTCTCCTCTCTCTCTCCCTCCCCTTGTTGGAAGAAGGAAGGAAGGAGGGAAAGAAGGAGAGGAGGAGGCAGTAACACATAGCACACACAACACAGAGAAAGAAGGAAGGAAGAAAAGTCCCTCAGATAGTGCATGAGACATAAATTAACACAACATACCGCCGATCTTCTCTCCTCCATGAGCAAAAGTTAATAGTGGAGATTTTTCTCATTTTGGCATTTTGGCTTTTTCTCATTTTGGCATTTTGGCTCCTCCCACAAATTGTGAAACCATATCATTTTAAAGCTGAGAATGATGAATACCATCACATGACAGAATTGGCCATTTTGCGCATCTCTATCCAGATAATTTGCAAAAAAAAAAAGTCACTTGCCAACCAGCTTAGAAAATGTCTGAACAGATAAGCCTTTGCAACCCTTTTAAAATGCCAATATATCTCTACCCTACACTTGTAGCCTATGTCATGTGATTAACATAGTAGGTTGCTATTTCTTAAGTGGGTGGTTCAGTAGTATTTAATGAATGTGATGACATGGTATGTCAGAGCAGGGATTTGAACCCTGGTCGCCAGAATTCTAGTCTAACATTCAAGCCAATATATCATGCTGACTCCCTTGACTCCCTTATCTTCCTCTTTTTCCTAGAGATTCAACTTTACAAAGCATTTCCATGTTTCCAGAGGGTCATTTCATTTCATGATATTTTCAAAATGCTTTAAACCCGATTTAATCATTTTGGCATCTAGGAACAAATCACCCTTTATTTAGTCTTGGATCCAGGCATGTAGCTGGGGGGGGGGGGCTTGAGGGGCTTCAGCCCCCCCCCCCCCAATTCTCATGATGGTCCACGAGTAGGCCTTACTTGTACATTATTTAAACTGTTATGTTTATTCATATCATGATCTGATCACCATGCTCAATATATCCCATATGCATGGGGGTATTGGGCTAATGATACAAAAGATTTGCTAGGGTAGACCCTCTTTCACTCAGACTCAGCCCCCTCCCCCCGAATCAAAATCCTGGCTATGAGCCTGCTTGGACCCATTTGTTTTGGCAAATATGTTATTCCAAAAGAAGTAGACAGGGAAAATATGCCACTTTTGCTCTCTCCCACAATGACTTTTTGTGAATTGTGAAAAGTTCAGAACAAAACCAAAGTGAAAGGAAACACATTCATCCCTAGGGATGGGGAATTGTGTTAGGATGGTTCCAGCTGACAAGACAATGTATTTAAAAGTGGAATTACAGTAATAATGTAGAAGCACTTAGATTATGCATTTCTACATCCTATTAAATTAGGTCTCCAAGGACTCCCGTAAAGCACACAACACATCATTAATTCATCAAACTTACTGCTGCAAGATGTGGTGATAACTTTACAATAGGATTAGACAAATCCATGAAGGACAGGATTTAGCAAAACATTTTGGCAATGATATAGCTATATAATGGATATTAATCATGATACCTAAGAATTTATCTCTATGCATTTGTGTGTGTGTGCGCACGCACATATATTTTTTAAAAATGAAACTCATGTAAAATAATGATGGTTCTTTTTATATCTCCCCAAAGTAGATATAGTAAATCAGAGCTGATAAATTGAGAAGGATTCCAAGTAAGGATGAGGTAATAAAATATACTGATTCTTCCCAGTTTCAGCACTATGAAAAATATCAGCTGATAAATACAACAATCCCAAAAGACTGTGTGCAACATTTCTCTCTTACAAAGGCCATGTTGCTTCACAAGGACTTCACATGCAAAGCCATTTATGAAGGGCACAAACAGATTTGTTGAGTCTAAAATTAGTTACATTGTCATTGAATGATATCTTGCCTTCACTTAACCTACATATGCAAACTGACAAGCAGTGTGTTGTCAAAAATAGAGGGCCAAAATCTGAATTGAATGACAATAAGATGTTATTGAGCAGCAATGAGACATTATGCAGCAAGAGAGACAAAATTCAGCTGAATATTCATGCATCTATTTGTTGAGCTGTTCATATGGCATAATTATAATGCAGCAGTTGAAGCAAACAGTTTGACAGATTTGTCAGCAGTTAGAAAGAATATGTTAATTATCAGTGCTGGGAGTTTTCAAACTTTGTGATCAGAAACTGCCATCCCAGACGAGTTGGAAAACATTCAAACTCTTGAGATATAAGAAGGCTGTTGAAGTCAATCAGGTGGGGAACTATTAGCACTATAGAACGGTAATCTTTTCTTTTCTTTTCCTTTCTTTTTCCCTTAAAAACTAGAGTGCACTTTATGGCCAGCATCTATTTGTTGCATTTTGTCTTTCAGAAATGTGAAATGGTGGCAAGGGAAGGTAGACCAAATGTGTTGGCTCCAAGCTTCTCCAATGCTAAACACTTTTTATGGTCTTTGCACCCAAAGTCTTTTCCATCTTGTTGTGATTGCCTCTGTTGGAGTAGTTACACTATTGTAATGGACCAACAGAGTTCTACCCTACCTTTTCTCTAATTATTTCAGGGGCAGAAGTGTCCTTGGATACTTCAATTGCCCCATGTGATGAGGCCCTAAAACACATCTTGAACTACAATTCTGGATGAGAAAATGTCGAGCCATGTGACCCAAGTGGAACAACATTATCTCCCCGTCCCCCTGCTCCTCTCTCCCAGAGGATTCATTTTCATTCTTTGCATCCTCTGCGGTGATGTTGTGGCTAGTGGAGAGTAGCAAATGTGGGAGGCACATCCAGCTATGGGCGTCGGAGGTCCTGAATGATGCTTCATCATTATTTAGTCTTTTTAGGACGTATCTACATTGTACAATTAAGGCAGCTTGACATCACTCCAACTGCCATCGCTCAGTGTTATAGAATCATGGAAGCTGTAGTTTTTCAAAGTCTTTCACATTTCCTGCCAAAGAGTGCTGGCGCATCACTAAACTACACACCCCAGGGCCCCATAGCAATGAACCATGACAGTTAAAGTGGTGTTAGACTGTACTCATTCTACAGTTTAGATGCCCTCTTAGATCATGCTATGAGCCAATCTGTACCTCACTTTTAGGAGAAAGGAGACATATAAAATTCAATGGTGTGTATGTGTGTAAAGCAGTGCTTCATCCATCAGAGCATAACTGAATCATCTCCTACATGTGCTAGT
The DNA here is from genome assembly GCF_037176765.1 of Anolis sagrei. Classification (NCBI taxonomy): domain Eukaryota; kingdom Metazoa; phylum Chordata; class Lepidosauria; order Squamata; family Anolidae; genus Anolis; species Anolis sagrei. The sequence goes on from NC_090024.1 coordinate 71,624,978, forward strand.
TTTTAGTAAAGAGGGATTTTAAAAACCCAAAGTATAGTTCTACATTTTTTATTTAGAGGACACAGAGTAATTCTGAAGCAAAGATGTATGAGAACTATAATATCAACTTTGAACAATGAAAGGAGCTGAGAAGGGAAAGGGGCAAATGGTCACTCACTTACCTTCTGCTACATTCATAAGAAGCAAAATTCAAAATAATGAATTTTCAAATGACCCCAGAAGGCACCAGCACTGCTGAAAGTTTCAAACTCACATTGTACATTATCCAGAACACATTTGATTTTTCTTTGAAAGACGAAATGTTCTATTTTCCATGGAGTGTGTCTATTTCGGTTTTTGCTGCTGGTGTGACTACTAATGGACATAAAATTATTTAGAGCACTTAATGTATCAAGAATTATGAAAGGTTTTCTACAATATGAATACTAACTTTCTCCTCTTTCTCCAATCAATCTCACTGATGGTTTCTCTTAACTTTGTTTTTTATTTTTAGTCAGAAGCGGGGGGGGGGGTGTATAAGAAGTGGTTCAAAAATTATGTGAGGTTCAGTTTTAGAAGCTTGATATTAAAATTATTATTCCAGGTGAATGCATAGCAGTTAGATTTAAGCTGCCGTTTTATGCAGAAATACCTGTAAGTGCCATTGCAGTCAGTGGGGCTTATTAATAAACTGTATGATATTGAACTGATACTCTCTTTCCCTTTCCAGGTAAATTTGGAGGAAGATTAACAATTTTTACAAAGGTTAACATCCTGTTAGTGATTTCTACATGTGTACAAAAGAAAAATGGTAAAACCACTTCTGAGGATTCCTTGTCTAAGAAAACTCTATGAAAATTCATGAAATCACCATAAGTCAATAGGCAATTCATACACACATAAGGGCACCTAATTTGAACTTAAATATCTTTTTTTGGATCAGAAGCAGAAGGGCTCTCTTCCTTGCCTTTGAACTCTATCCCCAAACCTCCCACCACCTAGTAGCTTTTGCCTTTGAACTCTATCCCCAAACCTCCCACCACCTAGTAGCTGTCAAATCCAAGTAGACATTGCTGCTTCTGTCATGTATTGTTTGGAAAGGGAGGGAGGGAGGGAGGAGAGAGTTGATTTAGACCATGAAGACCTGCCTTCTCTGGGCTCGTATCCTACTTGCCACCATTGGATCTCAAACCATTGTCTTCTCCATAGTCTCAATCACCAAGCGTAAGCAACAAAGCATGGGTCCCCTCAGTGCTTTTCAGCAATTAGCTGATGGGAGGATATGGAACTGTATGTGCAGAGCTGCACGTGTCTGCAGGATCTTGGCAGAAACTGATAATGGTTAGTGATGTTAATAGTGATGGCTCAGGTTTGTTCAGAATAGATTGGATATTTTTAAGACCTATGGAAAATTCTCAGAAGCAGTTTAGGCTGGAGTACCATTGAACGAAAAGACAGAACATAGGGACATACGATTTTATTTTTTAATCATGTCAGGAGTAACTTGAGAAACTGCAAGTCACTTCTGGTATGAGAGAATTGACCATCTGCAAGGACGTTAACCAGGGGACGCCCGGATGATTTGATGTTTTTATCATCCTTGTGGGAGGCTTCTCTCATGTCCCCGCATGAGGAGCTGGAGCTGATAGAGGGAGCTCAACCACCTCTCCCTGGATTCGAACCTGCGACCTGTCAGTCTTAAGTCCTGCTGGCACAGGGGTTTAACTCACTGCGCCACCGGGAGCTCCGGGACATGCGATGAAAATAATATGTTAGCTCTATCAGGGTTCATGACAGATATAGAGTATTTTCATTTCATAATTATGCGTCATGAAGTATTTATGTCCAACAGATTTGGAAGACTAATTCCAATTTTTTTAGAAAGAACAAACTGCTTTAGTGGTTTGAGAGAGCAAGATGCTAGTGGTGAGTGGTAGATGAATGGCCCCTTTTCACTCTTCTCTTTTGTTTCCTGAGAAGGGGGGGGGGATCACCATCGACCTAAAGAACCTCCAGTAAATGATGATTGCTCTTTTCTCCTTCCATGGCCATGATAGTGACAGTTTGTGTGAGGTCAAGGCCTTTCCTTAGTTGCTGAAGCAAAAGCATAATGTTCCTGTCTGTGCCTGTTCTTCTCTCCCCCTAGAAGCCAGAACAGGGATCTTTGGTAAAGGGGAAGGGCCTTTATAGGTAGCTAGAATCAAGACACAAAGATGCTGTGCGTGGCTGTTTTCAACCTCTCAGGCTCCAGGGAGTTAAAAAATGTTATTTTTCAATAACCTTTTACCTCAAATGCCCTCAAGGAGCCTAGGAGGCATTTTAGACACATTTGGGGATCCCTGGCCATCTCAAATCCAGGAAAATGCTTTTAAAGCAGTGGTTCCCAACCTGTGGTCCGTGGAACGCCAGTGGTCCACAAGAAGGAAAGTATGGTCCATTGCCTCACCATTACTACACTGTTGCTTTGAAACCACATGGCAATGAGGGTGACTGGTCTCGCGAAATGCTCTTATAGTGCTGAGGCAACTGGGATGTTGGGAGGGGAGAAGCCGATTACCCATGAAAGATTACTACTACTACCACATCAGCTTTACATTATTAAAAATGGTTTTCTGTGGGTGAGCAGATGGCAACTACTGGATGGCACATGTTCTGTAGCTGATGTAGTCTATCGAATGCAATTTTCTGAATCAGCACCCCAAATAAGCAAACCAAATCTAAAGTTGATCAAAAAAGATTCATAACCCTTTTGGCTAGAGAGTGGTCCCTGGTCAAAGAAAAGGTTGGGAGCCACTGGTTTAAGGAAAGGGATATGAATTGACTTCTAGGTAATTTACTATGGTAAAAAAGATAGAAAGGAGAGACATGATGCAAATATCCTAATACTCATTTAAATTTATTTGGGGAGAGTATGAAGCATTTTTTTTTTGTAAGAACATGATTAGAAATTAAGCAGAATACATGCAGACTTCATGCCATTTTGATGGGAAATGACAAAAAAAAGTCAATCTGCATGAAAAATGGAAATGGAATCATAGGAATGCTATGGAAATATTTGCTATCAAATAACAAGCCCTAATTCATAATAATAATTAAATACAACCAAACATATCGGTTGATATGTGTGGCTGTATATATCAGTAGATATGTGACTCTTCAGTTAAGAGGGATTTCCTTCTTCCAGTCAGACTGCCTACAGGGTGTAAATCAACATATCTTTTCTAATCTAATTAGAAAAGTCTAATTAATCACTCCAGACTTGAGAGCACTTAGCTGAAATTCACCTCCCTCTAAACAGTGATGACATATTTGTATAGCTGTTAAAAAACTGCTATTGCAAAAATGTCAGTTACAAAGTAGACCAGTTGTTAGAGAGGTGAGAGCACACTTTTCATGCCTGAAATACTTGCTATTAAAGAAAAAGCTCTGCAAATTCCAACAAATTCAAATTAAAACTAACTGCAGAAAAAGCATTTTCTTCCTTCTTACTCTTTGTTTGGAGACAATCATGAACCCGAGCATACAGTCAAATCGTCTTCTACTGAAATATAAAAACACATAAAAAAAACCCTTAAAGAGAATTTTGAAATATTGTAAGTTTTACCTCAGCATAACTTTTACCTGCTATCTGAATATCAATGTTGTTGTTGCAATTGTGTACATTAAATACATTTCCCACTTATAGTAATCCTAAAATGACTATCACGTGGTTTTCTTGGCAATATTTGTTCATCGGGCTTGATTTTACCTTCCTCTGAAGCTGTGGGGCTGTGACTTGTCCAAGGCCACTCAGGCTGGATCTACACTGCCCTGTATCCCAGGATCTGATCCCAGATTATCTGCTTTGAACTGTATTATAAGAGTCTACACTACCAGATAATCTGGGATAAGAAAATAATCTGGGATCAGATCCTAAAATATAGGACAGTGTAGATCCGGCCCCAGTTGGTTTCCATGGTTGATGGGTATTTGAACCCTGGTCTCCAAAGTAGCAGTCTAATGCTCAAGCCACTACACTATTTTAAACCACGCAGTACATTATTTAAAAATGGCTAATGACTCAAGTATTCTTATTTTTGTTTTTTTTAAAATGTGTTTTAAATAGTTTTACAAATATTTTGTTCCTTTCCCCTTTGGTTCAAATTCTCTGTCATCTCTCACTTTTTTAAAAGACAAACCGATTTTTCATTGTAATTCAGCACCCTATGAACAGTATTTCTCCCCATGCCAAATATTTTGGAACTGGTAAACAAACCTAGCACTAAGATAATTGGGTGGGTGGAAATTAGGAATGCAGGTATTTCTGTTGGTCTGTGATCTATCACAACAGTGGCAATATAAACTATTCAAGTCATAGTGTTGTGGGTTCTGTTTGGTTTTGATACACAGAATAAGGAAAATTTACTGCTTGCCTGATATTTCTGCAGGGAATCAAGGTTATTTTTTGCTATTCTAGGCTACTGTATTCTATGGTATCTCAATAATATTATTGAGAGAAAAAATAATGAAATACAGTGGGTTATAGTGGCAAAGTATGATATAGCCCTTTGCTTTGTGGTTTCCCTCGCAAGAATGCTATTTTTGGGGCATAACCACAAAATTCAGCACATTGGAACATCCCCTCCAAAAGTCCTATGGAAAAAAGGTACAAAAACAGGTATATATGTGTCCAAGGTTTTCATAGACTGTGGTCCACGCTCTTGTTACATCCCGAATAGATTACTGCAATGCACTCTACGTGGGGTTGCCTTTGAAGACTGTTCGGAAACTTCAATTAGTCCAGCGGGAGGCAGCCAAATTACTCACCGGAGCGTCATACAGGGAGCATACCACCCCCCTGTTATGTCACGTCCACTGGCTGCCGATCCAGTTCCGAGCACAATTCAAAGTGCTGGTTTTGACCTACAAAACCCTATATGGTTCCGGCCCAGCGTATCTGTCTCAACGCATCTCCCTCTACGTCCCACCTCGGAGTTTAAGATCTTCCAGTGAGGCCCTGCTCTCGGCCCCGCCTTTATCACAAGTGAGATTGGTGGGGACGAGGAGCAGGGCCTTCTCGGTGGTGGCCCCTCACCTATGGAATTCACTCTCTGGGGATCATCGTCATCCCTCCTTTCCTTTAGAAGAAAATTAAAAACATGGATTTGGGACCAGGCGTTTGGGCAATCTGGCAGATAAATAAAGGACAATGATGATTGATAGGAATGGAAAATGTGGAATGAAGCTATGGACTCTGAGTTGTGAACGTTGAGCATAAGATTGTTTTTTTTATTGACTGTGAGATATATTGATTGTTCTTAACTGTTATAACTGTTTTTAATTGCTGTCTATATCTTATCTGTATTACTATGTAGGCATCGAATTGTGCCTTTTTGTAAGCCGCCCTGAGTCCCCCCTCGGGGGTTGAGAACAGCGGGGTAGAAGTACACAAAATAAATAAATAAATAATAGGAAGCCTCCCAAGAGCAACATGTGTTTCCCAGCTTGCCAACATCTTTTTTCTATGACAGCCACCAGGATGTGATTCGGAGAGCATCTAAATGGGCATTATGATCCAGTTTGGGGATGACTAGATTTTGAGGTGATCACACAATTCAGAGGGCCTATTCATCTTAATGTGGTGTTATCCTGCATTAAAAAAGCATAAGATGCTCAGGAGCTTCCCTAAAGCTTGCCTGCATTTTGTGACAGTATAAATGGTTAGGCTGATTCCTACTTGGATGTGGCCACAGATGTACACATCACCATCCTGCTTTCTAAAAGTTCAGACAGCTCAGGGATAGGGGATGGCACATACTTTCCCCCATCATTCTGGCCTTAGCATGACTGCCAGATACAAAATTGTGGTGGTTGCCCCTAAGTGCATATAGAGAGAATAGCTGAGTGACAAAGCAGTTGGAAAAGGGAAGAGGGAATGGGTTGTTGTAGGTTTTTCAGGCTGTATGGCCATGTTCTAGAAGCATTCTCTCCGGACATTTTCCCTGCATCTTTGGCAGGCATCCTCAGAGGTTGTGAGGTATATTGGAAACTAGGAAAATTGGGTTCTTATTTGGTCACAAAAGGTGGACCATACAAGGTGGTCAGTGATGGTTGATTTCTGCTACAGTGATGTTTTAAATGATAATTTATATGATCAGATATAATCACGAAATGATAATGTTTACATCTGATGAAGTAGACTCAGTTTACAAAAGCTTAGCTACAGCCTTCTTTCTTTGCCTCAAAGGTACAACAATATCCCTTTGCATATTAAACACAGTGCCTCATATCTAATATTAGGTAAGGATAAAGGTAAAGGTTTCCCCTTGACATTAAGTCAAGTTCGACTCTAATGGGGTGGTGCTCATCTCCATTTCTAAGCCAAAGAGCCAGTATTGTCCATAGGTCATGTGGCTGGCATGACTGCATGGAGAGCTGCTACCTTCCCACCAAAGTGGTACCTATTGAGCTACTCACATTTGCATGTTTTTGAACTGCTAGGTTGGCAGAAGCTGGGGCTAACAAGAGGAGCTCACACTATCCACGGATTCGAACTGCTGACCTTCCAATCAGCAAGTTCTGCAGTGTAGTGGTTTAACCTGCCGTGCCACTGTAGCTCCATATCTAATTTTATTTATTTATTGTATTTGTATACCGCCTTTCTCAGCCCACAGGCGACTCAATATTAATATTACAGTCCTAATATCACATAACTTTATTTACAGATATACTAAAGCAGCAATGGGACTCTTCATCGGATGTAATTAAATAACAGGTGTATAGCACATATAAAACAGATGTGGACTATGCATCTTTGCTTTGAGTATAGTTTCTCAATCTTAATAAATGCACAAGAGACAGACTAAACAAACAAAAGCTTCCAAATTCTCCTGGCAACATTTACCATTTTTCTTGTTAAACTTCAATGTTTGAAGTAAAATATCAGATTTTGGCCTGTCCCGTTTAGGTATATATTATTAGGCATAAATGCCAATATTGAAATTTGTAGTTCAGCTTTCAGCACATGATATTTTCTGTGATGTTTCACCCAAGAGGTTTAGTTTTGCTGAGAGTTCATTTAATCTAGTACAGAGGGGATATTTTAACTATCGATTTTAAATTTCATTGAGCTTCACATTTTGATGCCTTTGAGTTTAAATGCTACATATGTGAGCTCAATAAATTATTAATCACCTTCTGATAACCAAGCTTATTCATGTTTATTTTATAACCATTGAGTTAAAAGTGAGAACATTCTGAGAAATAGTCTTGCAAGGGAACATTCTAATGTTTTCAAGTCTTGAAGGGATTCATCATATCCAGTGATTTCTCTTCCCACAGAAAATGTCCAATGACTACCTACAGCATAAGAGCATAGAACTGTGGAAGACCATTTCCTTACAATTGACATATCTTTTCTGTTTGGCATTTATTCTGTATCCCACCATAATGACTAAAAGGTGTTCCCATATCTCACTACAAAATCAATAATAAAAAGTGTACAGCACAATATTCAAAACTTCTTACTGGATATCAAATACAATGTCTAAAGCAAATGTTTTCAAAATATTTTAAATGCAGAGGCAGAAATTGAAAATCTCTCTTATTTATGATAGTAATGTTATAATTTCCTAAACTCATTTGGCTTGACTAAAGTTAATTGTGTGAAATTATAATGAAGTACATCTAATTTCAATGGGTCTTAATTAGTCATGACTGATAATGTTTCCTGAATTGGATTGCTAGTGCTCCTTTTCACCCTCCCTCTGCTTTATGCCAATGCATATATTGCTACATGATTTACATCCAAAAGCTGTTTGATTGCAGTTTCAGGTGTTTCTTAAATCCCTCCATTAACAAAATAATATTGGTGGCAAAACAGACTTTTTGATACTTAAAATAACAAATTAATATAGTTTAATACATTCCAGATTAGGACTTTTGTTGAAGTGTAATCTACTACATATGAATCAGGAAATTGTGATTCGCCATTGCTTATTATCCACTATAAATATTTGTAAAATGTTATTTCAATGGAGAAATAACAAAAACATGTTTAGAAAAAATGAACAAATGGTGCATATTATAAAATAAAATATGTTTTTTTATTCACTACATTCCCAGGGTGCATCTACACTGTAGACGTAATGTAATTTTACACCACTTTAACATCCATTGCTCTATGCTATGGAGTCATGGGTATTATTGTGTTTGACAAGATGTTTAACCTTCTCTGCTAAAGAGTGATTACGCTTGACCAAGTAACAACTCCCAGGATTCCATAGCATTGAACCATGGCAGTTAAAGTAGTGTCAAACTACTGCTGTTTGTTGTTAACCGCTGTGAGTCACCTACGGGCTGAGAACAGCGGTATACAAATAAAGTAAATAAATAAATAATAAAATAAACTGCATTAATTCTACAATGGAGATGCACCCCTAGACCTGTTATTTAAAGAACTGGGAACAACAGCAGAATGTTCCAACTGTTTATATGGACTCATAGATTTCTCTGAATTCTGAGACAGAAACTTAATTCTTTCTCATTCCAGACTATATTAATGTGTTTAGAAATCATATCCTGCTTTGTATTAAAGAGTTTAAACACCTTCTCAAACGAGCAAAGAGAAGTAGGGGAATGCATGGGACAGCAGAGGGAACCATCAGGCTCTGTTCCCTCCCATCAGGGTCCATGTTCTTTCTTTCCACATTGTTTTTCTGACTGCCTCCCGATTCCTCTTTGCCTCCTCTTCTCTTTTCCAATGAGGAGTTGGGTAAACACCTAAAATAAAAAGGTGAGGGGAAAGGCAGTATGAGGACAACTTGAGGGAGAAGACAACAGGAAAGAAATATGTGGTCACTCTCCAAAGGCAGAACTCTTCATTTGGGGGCTTGTACACAGAGGTGATGGTGATGTTATTAAGCTCTACTGTTAGGACCTCAATATTGTTTTCTTCAGTATTGTGGGCACTGCTGACTTGGAGGCCCGGTTTGACAAAGACAGCGCTTCCATACTGTGCATGTGATCTTTCCGCTACTAGGATCATTCCTGGAACTTTGGGTCATTTCTGTTGTTCATCCCTGTGTGTTTCTTGGACACACAGCACGTCACATTTCTTATCTTGGCACAGTTCATAGAGCAGTTGTTCTTTGGCAGCTGACATGCCTTCGATATTGATTGAGATTATTGTCATGGTTGGTCCTGAAAAGGACCGTTGGTTGTTTTGCTTCCTTGTTTGCATGCTGCAAGTCGTCTCTGGTTGCTTCTGCTTCTCCTCCCCCGAGAACTTTGACTGGCACCAAAGGGCGGTAGTAATTGGTGACTTCAACAGCCATAGCCACGTATGGGGCTATGCCCAAGAGGACAGAAATGGAGAGGCTGTCCTGTCCTGGTCTGAACTGCACAAACTATCACTCATCCATGATAGCAAGCTCCCACCATCCTACAACAGCGGGAGATGGCACCGAGGTTATAACCCAGACCTCTTATTTGTGAGCGATAGCATCGTACAGCAATGCACTAAATCAGTGGGACCACCAATTCCAAACACACAGCACCGACCAATAATATGTCAACTGTTCCCAACAATAAGGCCTCAGGAAGTTCGATTTAAACGAAGATACAACTTCAGAAAGGCAGATTGGACTAAATTCTCAGACATGTTAGATGACATGATCACATCGGTTGCGCCAATCCCTGAGGAATACGAACATTTTATTGAAATAGTGAAAACCTGCTCACGGGCCTCTATACCGAGAGGCTGCAGAACCCACTACCTTCAGGGCATTACTCCTGAAACAGCTGCCTTGTTGGAAAACTATTACAGGCTCCACAACGAAGACCCATTTAGTGAGCAGACTCTTCAGGCCGCGCAGAACATTGTGTCCTCCATCTCTGAAGCCAAGAAAGAACAGTGGATCAAGCTGATCACAGGGGTCGACATGGGCAGGAGCAGCCAGAAGGCGTGGAGGTTGCTAAGACGGCTGAGCAGTGACCCCTCACAAACTAATACCCATGCCAACATAAAGGCAGATCAGATAGCACACCAACTCTTGAAGAACGGGAAACCCAACCTTGCCACCAAAGTAGGAAAGAAACCAATAGCCAGACAACCAGAGATTGAGAACAACAACCTCCATGAACCTTTTACATCTACTGAATTGGACATGGCTCTCAACAAATGTAAGAATGGCAAAGCAGCTGGCTTGGATGATCTACGGATGGAACAAATCAAGAACTTTGGTCCAAAAGCAAGGCGCTGGCTGCTGGAGCTGATGAACAACTGCACTGCATCCTGTCAGATCCCCAAAATCTGGAGGAAAGCAAGAGTCATCGCCATCTTGAAGCCAGGCAAAGACCGTAATGACCCAAAAAGCTACAGACCAATCTCCCTGTTGTGCCACCTCTACAAAGTTCTGGAGAGACTTATTTTGCATAGAATTATGGAAAATATAGACCCCTGTCTGATCCCACAGCAAGCTGGCTTCAGAAAAGGCAAAAGTTGCACATCGCAAGTGCTGAACCTGACTCAGCACATAGAAGATGGCTTTGAAAGGCAGCAGATCACAGGAGCTGTCTTCATAGACTTGTCAGCAGCCTATGATACTGTGAACCACCGCCTCCTCCTGAGAAAAATTTATAATATCACAAAGGACTACCACCTCACCCGCCTCATAGGAAACCTGCTACAAAACAGGAGCTTTTTTGTTGAGTTCCAGGGCCAGAGAAGCAGATGGCGGAAACAGAAGAACGGCCTGCCGCAGGGGAGCGTGCTTGCTCCATCCATGTTCAACATCTACACAAATGATCAGCCACTGCCAGAAGGGACAGAGAGTTTCATCTATGCTGATGATCGTGCCATTACTGCTCAAGCAGGGAGCTGTGAGATGGTTGAACAGAAGCTCTCTGAAGCTCTAGGTGCTCTTACTGCCTATTACAGAGAAAACCAACTGATCCCTAATCCATCTAAAACACAGACATGCGCCTTTCACCTTAAGAACAGACAAGCATCCCGAGCTCTGAGGATTACCTGGGAAGGAATTCCACTGGAGCATTGCAACACACCCAAATACCTGGGAGTCACTTTGGACCGTGCTCTGACCTACAAGAAGCACTGCCTGAACATCAAACAAAAAGTGGGTGCTAGAAACAACATCATACGAAAGCTGACTGGCACAACCTGGGGATCACAACCAGACACAGTGAAGACATCTGCCCTTGCGCTATGCTACTCTGCTGCTGAGTATGCATGCCCAGTGTGGAACACATCTCACCACACTAAAACAGTAGATGTGGCTCTTAATGAGACATGCCTCATTATCACAGGATGTCTGCGCCCCACACCACTGGAGAAATTACACTGCTTAGCCGGTATTGCACCACCTGACATCCGCCGGGAAGTAGCAGCCAATAGTGAAAGGACCAAGGCAGAGACATCTCCAGCCCATCCCCTGTTTGGGTATCAGCCAGCACATCAACGACTTAAATCAAGACATAGTTTTCTTAGATGTACAGAGACACTCGCTGGAACACCCCAGCAAGCGAGAGTCCAAAAGTGGCAGGCCCAAACCCAGCACCTCAATTCATGGGTGATACCAGATGAGAGACTCCCCCCTGGGCACTCAGAAGACTGGGCGACTTGGAAGGCGCTGAACAGACTGCGCTCTGGCACCACGAGATGCAGAGCCAATCTTAAGAAATGGGGCTACAGGGTGGAATCCTCGGCATGCGAGTGCGGAGAAGAGCAAACCACTGACCACCTGCTGCAATGCACCCTAAGCCCTGCCACATGCACAATGGAGGACCTTCTTGCGGCAACACCAGAGGCACTCCAAGTGGTCAAAAGACATTTAACCAAATACCAAATTTGCAAAATCTGTGTTTTTTTTTCCTTTTTCTTTTTAATCTGTGTGTTTGTTTTGCTCTGTCAGAATTGTAATTCAATGGTTGCTGATGACACAATAAATAAAAATACTCTCCAAAGGCAAACCGGAAGAGCCAAGTTTTTATTTATTTATTTATTTATTTACTTACTTACTTTATTTGTATACCGCTGTTTCTCAGCCCTTAGGCGACTCAACGCGGTTAACAACAGCACCAGCAAAAATTCAATGCAAGCATCATACAGACCATTTAAAAACAATTAAGTAATTACACATCAGTAAACAACTCATTAGCATCTCATAACTAGAATCATGATACAGCTCATCATCCGTAGTTCCGTTATCCTATATTCATCGCACTGCCTATTCAAACACCTGTTTAAATAACCAGGTTTTGACTTTTCTCTGAAATACCATTAGTGAGGGGACCGATCTAATGTCCGTGGGAAGGGCGTTCCACAGTTTTTAGATTCTTCTACTTGGGTGGGGGCTTGCCTAATCTCACCAGACAGTGAGTTCCACAGCCAGGGGGCCACAGCAGAGAAGGCTCTCTCCCTCATACCCACAAGTCATACCTGTGATGGAGGAAAGGGTGAAAGGAGGGCCTCCCCCGAAGATCAAAGAGGTTGTGCAGGTTTATGGAAGGAGATGTGATCACGAAGGTAGGCGGGTCCCAAACTGTTCAGGGCTTGGTAGGTCAAAACCTGCATGTTGAATTGGGACCAGAAAATGAAGGGGGGGGTCCTTAAACAGGGGGGTTGACCTCTCCCTGTAATTTGCCCCCCCTTAGTAGTCTGGCTGCCAAACGTTGGACCAATGCCTTGAGACTTTGAGGGGTACAATTGTACTTGCATGCATGTATTAAAGCTGAAAGGGTACTTTTAAAATGTAAATGTAATGTCATTCCGATTTCAATGATAACAGTGGCAAAAGATTTTTGGTTGAAATTTGATGGTGCTTAAAAATCAGATGGGGCCACATGAAGCCCATTAGGTATGTGCTGCCCACCCTGGTTTACATGTTCAGATCTTTGCTCTGCTGACACTTTTTGGGTAACATATTCTGCCCACCCAAGTTGTATTCTACCACATCTGGGATTATGCAAATTGTTCCTGTAGGTGCATTGCTGATGAGCAGACTTTCTTCTTTGTGGAGAATTAGAACAGGCAGCTTTCAAATGTGCTCCACATCCGCTATTTAACTAGTTGTTGACATGGACACACTCTCAAAGTGAGGTGAACATTTATTAAAAAGTGGTCTAATTTCATAATTTGACAATTGATTCACTTTTAAAAGATGATTTTATTTTGAATGTTTCAAAAAGGTTATATCCACCTACTTATTAGAGCTGCATGAGTAATACTATAATTTGTGGCATCAGAATGAAAGAAGATCTGGAAGAAGCGGGGGAATCACCTCTCTTTGTGATAAACAAATGCAGATTTAAGCTACTGAATATTCAGGGAGTACAGAAATACAATTCAGAACTTCAATCACATTAGTGAAATCTATAGAGAAGAATCTTGATTCAACACATTCTTTGAATAAATATCCTCCTACTTGCAGAGAAGGGAGACACTTTTCCTTGGTATTAAGTCATTTATCGTATATGTTTTTCCCCTTGTTGTTTTAGAAAGTATGAAAGCTTTTAAAGTGGTGAGGCAAATATGTAGGAGGCAGTCCATTACCAGTTGTATTTTTCCCAGAATCCAAGCAGCAGATGTTTGAGATAAAACTTGGTCTGTTTTTGCTTGCACTGTAAATAGTGGCAAAGGAAACAGGAAAAACAAGAGTCAGAATAATTTTAAAATTCAGTCATTTTATGCCTAGATTGGCTAATAAGTCAGTGTTAAGGCCAATATCATCTTGATGGCAGAGAAAAATAAAATACCAGAAAATAAAATTGGAAATCAATTTATTTTCTTGCTAATTTCCATGCTGCATGATGCAGACAAAATATTCAATGATTTTACTAACTTAAAAATAAAACTTTCTTATGACCTCATCAGATGGACAAAATTGCCCGTTATACAATGCTCCCTCTTCACTTGCGGTATGGAGTATGCCAACTCCCATCCCAAGACAAATCTACTTCTGGTGGGGCTCCCTGATGCAAGTGAAGAGGAAGCATTGTCAGCCACCACGGCAGCAACACGGAAGGCTTCCTGTGTTGCATAGGCAACAATGGGGGAAGCCGGGTGGCAGGTGCTTCCCCCATGGGATGGGCTAAGGGGGAAGCTGAGTATGATGGGTGCTGAGCAACGAATTCCCCACACCAGGCCCTGCTAGTCCTAATGTGATGAGCTCCTCACACACATGCTTCATCATACACACTTTTCTTGTACTTCCAATTTTAGTACAACTAAATTTAAATACAGTAGAGTCACGCTTATTCAACCTTCGCTCATCCAACTTTCTGTATTATCCAACGCAGTCTGCCTCCTGCCCAGATCTACAGCTGTTTCAACACATTGTAATGTTTTGGTGCTAAATTTGTAAATGCAGTAATTACTACATAACGATACCATGTATTGAACTGCTTTTTCTGTCGGTTTGTTGTAAAACTTGACATTTTGGTTCTTAATTTGTAAAATCATAACGTAATTTGATGTTTAATAGGCCTTTCCTTAATTCCCTCCTTATTATCCAACATTTTCACTTATCCAGTGTTCTGCTGGCCCATTTATGTTGGATAAGTAAGACTCTACTGTCTTGTGAAGGTGGTGAGTTATGAACAATCATAATACAAGGAAGAAAATAACAGGAGATATTGGTGTGCAACTTGATGCATTCTTACAAATCTGTAACTGCATCTTAACACATAATTGAACACTTTTCTCACATGAAAAATATCCACATCTAGTTCAAGATTTGGGTGGGGCATTCATTTACACGTGCAGATGCAGACTGGTTGTAAGCTTCGATTGCTATGCCACTTTACACTTTAGGATTGCATAGCAAATCAATGCATAAGTCTGAATGTGGACATTTAGGATTTCATCACATGACCTTACAGATTTGTAGAGAATTGTGAGGGTCTTTCCCTATAGTGATGACAATAATGCCTTTTGATTGCAAATGACTCTGTGAAAATTTTACTCCTTTCCATCCCACTGTTTTCTTGAAGCGTTCTTGACTCTTTGTTGCTTGCCTTCACATTCATCACACAGGGGAAGGGTTGTCAAGTCCTCCCTGCTTTTCCCCCTCCTCTATCAACTGAAAAACCTCTCTTTTTCTCTTTCTCTTTTTTCTCTGCCACTGCCCTCTTCCGCCAAAAACTGCTCTCCATTGCTCTCTGTCTGTAGCAGCTCTTGCTCACTTTGCAGGCACGAAATGGGACAGGGAAGGATACTTCTCATCCCACATGTTTTTAGCCTTAAAGGCGGATCAAATCGCAGGAGCAAAAGACAAGTACTCACCCGGAAGTAGTTCAGTGTCATTTGATCAGCTCCATGCCTCTCCATCATTGAAATGAGTCTGAAGTCTCCTTGGATGGGGAAATAAGTACATGTGATAAAATCCTTTAGACTACATTTAGACTATACAAACTATACAAGGTAGCATTTCAATACTGAAAATTTTCAGGGGAGTGAGGTAAACAAATTTAAGGAGTGTTGGGTGGCAAATTAATAAATAGAATAAAAGAAGCCCTAGAACAGGCACAAACCAGAGACAAGAGAGGGGGAAATGAGGCAAATGTTGCAGGGTATTTTATTTGACTCATACGAATCCACCAAATTTTCAGATGGTATACACCCCCCTTTAGTGTAGAAATAACACAAAATGTCAGACTAACTTGTGTTTTCTTATATACAGCAGATCTTTGAGCAGTATATGACATTCTGTGGTGAAATATCAGTTCTTAGTATTAAAAACTTATAACATGTTCTGAAAGATGCCGGAGGTTTAGCACAGCTGATAAATCACCAGCAACTAGAAGATCTGTCAACTGAAGGTTGCAAGTTCAAAGCTCAGGGTCGGCATGAGCGGTCAACTGTCAACCCTGCTCACTGTTTACCTAAGCAGTTCGAAAACAGCTTTAGCTGTAATTAGAGAAATTAGGTCCTGCTAAAAGTGCCATAAAGAAGAAGATCAAAAATGTTGGGAGACCAAAAAAGGAGGAAGTCCTGAAGGCTCTTCATCATAGAGAATGGAGCAACAGTACCCCCTGTGGCTGGACTCACCTTCCATGGCACCAAAAAAAAAAAACCAGCTGGACACTGAGTCAGCAATACCTCCTTTCTGTTCTGTCTGGCTGTGTATTGTCTATACAAAAGTGGCACTGAATGTTTGTGTGTATGTGTGCTGTGATCCTGAGTTCCCTTTGGGGTGAGAAGGGTGGAATATAAATAAAGTATTACTGTTACTATTACTATTACTATTATTATCTAATGCCCATCTGCACTGTGAAAAATTCTTCTCAAAAACCATAACTTTAGATTTACCAGAATAAATTTTTACACCATTTTGTAAATCATAATTTGAAAATTTCCTTAGTAGATATTTTAGGCCAGATGTAAAATGTGAAGGAAAAACTGCATCACCAGTATAGAGTTGAGTGGGAATTTTCTTATTTGCAGACTTGGGCAAATGACCCCCAGGTCCAATAAAAGCATCTTTAATGGTATTTACAAATAGATTGAACAAAATTGGTATGAGAATACAGCTTTGTTTGACAAAGATGATACAAGATAACAGCCTCTGAACAATATTGGGACAAGAATACATTCTCTGGACAAGGATATTTTGCTAGAAATCTCTCCGGGGTGTAGCTTTTAAGTTTTAAGATGCCAAACAAGTCTTATCAACCAAAATATTTTCCAACTTCAGTCAGAATTAAGTTCTGGAGAAATAGACTGGTTTTAGATTAATGAAATCAGCAAATAGCTTGCCTTGCAGGGATCTAGAATATTTCATAGCAAAGTACAAGAGGACCAAACAATGATCAAAAGTTGAATAATTCTCTCTAAATGCAGCTTGTGACTCAGTAAAATTTTTTATTAGAATTCAAAAAAGAGGTCAATCTGTTACATAGGAAATGAGCATTTAACTTTTCCATTATTGATAGTGGATACGTCTGTAATCCCCTGGATCAGTGACTTGACCTTTCTTATAGATTGGCACCACAATTACTTGCTTCCAATCAGCAGGAATTTTGCCAGAATTATTAATCTTGATAAAGAAAGTAGTTAGCACTGATGCCCACCAATGATGATTAGTTTTAATAAGTTCAGCAGGGATACAGTCAATACCCGAAGCATTTCCACTTTCAAGTTATAGAGTTAAGTCAAGATACTTGTTCCATACATATTAGGTTCCAAGCAGAAACAAATGAAAGTATGGTATCATAAGAATCAGTAAGAACTTCAAACTATTACTATATGTAAAGATGGATCTGAAATGATCCTCCCAGATTTGAGCTGGAATAACACTATTTGTTGCTTGTAGGGCTGTGCAGAAAGTCGTTTATGCTTCAAATGTCATTTGTATTTCAGATGTTCTGCACGTTCGAAGCCATTTTTTAAAATGTGAGCAGCGGACATGCAAAAAAGAAACTAACAATTTGAAACATTAACCTACAACTTTTTGGAAAAGTTAAGTAAGTCTCAGAAGTCTCCCAAAGATTGTTACATTTTCAGTGCAAGAATTCTGTTTGCATCAGAAGAACATGGCTTAATGGGAGAAAAAAGTCCCAAGTAATATAATGAATCTGCAAGGAGAACTGCTAGAACTGCTAGTAAGTAGTAAATCTGTGATGGACTGACTAGTAAGGTGGAAAATTCCTCAGTTGAAGTTCTATATTATTTTGATTTCTCACCTGTGTTATTTGAAGATAAGAGAGAGAAAGAAAAACTTTTTAAATTTCCTAAAAATCAATGGATACCCAATTTTTTCCACAACTTGGGGAGAATGATGCCCTGGCTATGGTGTGTCATTACAGAGAAATTCAAGCGAATAGCTCTTGTATTTTTTTAAAAAAAATGTTGTTTGCAAAACCTTTAAAAATATTTTAAAAATTAGTGGATGAACAAAACTGTTGCATCCTAGAACAGGATCCTCTAATCATTAATTACACCACACCTTGAATGAAGGAAGAGTCCTTTTTATTTGAAGAATAACTGGAGCCAATAAAAGAGATATTATAAAAATAAATAGAAGTCCAAAAGCAAAAAGCCAAATAAAGCAGCATCATAAGCAGTGCCCAAAGGAATAATAACAATGTCCCAAAGCTTGCAGAAATAATAAAAATGCAATGAATAACCAAAAAAACCCCCCTTAGAATAAAACCATGAACAGACTAGCCACTACTAATCCACTTGAAAAGCCATGAATCCTTAGAGACCAGGCCACATCAAACAGGAATATCCAGGGAACTTGAGCTTGATTCCAAACGATGCCTGGTCTAAAGCAAATTCTCTAAGAGCTCAATTTAAGTCCCAAAAACTGGTTCCTACTCCTCCCAGTTTTTGTCCTTAACTAACGAATTCTTTCTGACCTGCGTAAACATTGTGCATAGGCAAATAACAAAAAACAGCGATCTTTTTGGAACTCCATAATAGTTTTGACACTAGCCCCTTACAATTTTTCCAAAACACTTAGGAATCAAAATGGGGGTTCTCGCGATTTTTGTTAAGACCAACAAAACAGGTTTTTTGAGTCATGCACACCTGTAGTCACTTGTGATCAAGATCATGAAGTTCCTGAGGTAAGCTGTCAAAATGTTTTTGTGTCATTATTCTATAAAGTATTCTGCAACGGTGACCATGGATTAGGTTTGTGTTTTCATTTTTTACAAGGCAGTGGGGCTTTATAAGCTTTTTTTGACTGAAAATAGATAAATAGAAGACGTCTTGACCCCAATTTTCTATATACAATATAGGACTGTCTTAAGACTTTTTTCTTCAATTGGTACTCCTTGTAAAACCTTGAGATTGGTAAAGTCTGCACCAGCATGGCAGGGATTCAATACATATATCTTCCTGAAGAAGATAGCTCAGATCTTCATAAGTCTCAAAGTTAGTTGTAGTAGGTTGCTCAGATATTCTTTCAGACCTTTAAAAACTGTTGGGTCAGAATTCAATTTTGTCTCAATAAGACTACTTAGATTGGGAGACCATTTATTGTCGATCAACAATAAATTATAGGGCTGGGCAACCACGGAAAAATTTGTTTCTAAACTCGATTCGTTTTTAGGGGGGTTTTGCGTTTCATTTTTTAAAAGAATTCCGAAATTTTTCTTTAAAAAAGTTCGATATTTACAAAATTTCGGAAATTACGAAACAATTTCAAAACAATAACGAATCGATTCGTTAATGGCGGAAGCAATTGCGCAATACGCTAAAAAAAACCCTCCAAATGGGACAGGGGGAACTTCTGAAGCTTCCCTCTCCCTCTGTTGTTGACTGTTGGTGTGATAATTTATTTTTTTATCACTGATAAAACAAACAACAACTATAAAACTTGCACCAGACATACGGAAATAATAACGAAATAATTTCGAAACAATTACGAAACAATTACGAAACAATTACGAAACAATTACGAAATAAATTTTAAAAATTTGTTTCGATTTTTAGTTGCTCCTGAATGGTTCAATATCGGATCGTAAGCCACTTTAAATACGAATTATTAACGAATTACGAAATTAACGAATGAAACCGCCCAGCCCTAATAAATTACCCGTATTTACCTGAATCTAGTGTGCCATGTGCACCTCAATTTTTAAGACCGTGAAACAAAAACAAAAAAAGATTTTCTGGCCAATGCAATGCACAGTGGAAAGCGAATGGAAAGAAAGTAGAAGAAGGAAGGGGAGAAAGGAGCCTTGAATGAATATGCAGAGAGAGGGAAAGAGAATGGAAAAGAGTAGAAGAAGGAAGAAAGGAGCCTTGAAAGAATAAGCAAAGAGAATGAAAGAAAATGGAAAAAAGTAGAAGAAAGAAGGGAAGAAAGAAAAGGCAGAGAGAAGGAAGGGTAGAAGGGAGGATGAAAGAAGGAAAAGAGGTCTGCAGCAGCGACGTAATGGCTGAGGGGGAGACACTGGCGAGTTAGGGCAAAGGAGGCCCCTCAAGCCAAGAAGGAAGATGCAGGCCATTCATTGCAGGTCACAGGGGCATTTGCCAGCCACTGGCAGTGCTTACTGTTCATCCTGCTGTTGCTGCAGGCTCCAGGAGCCAATAAGGCCACTCCCTCCACTGCCGTGGCTCACTTCATCTCTTCTTTCATGGTTCCTGGAGCTTGCTAGAAGTTCTGCCCTCCACTCTTTATGCACAAGCATCCAAAGGGCCGTGCCAATAAAAGGGAGGATTGGGACAGGCAGAGTGATATGGCATGCAGTGGCACAATAATGCCACCACCGCTGCCCCGTCAGACATGGTTGCACCTCACAAGACCCGGCTCTGAAAGGCAGGGAGGAAGAGCTGGAGTGTGCATGCAGGCTGCTGGGTCTCATGTAGTCACAAGGTGGAGCTACGTCTGGGAGGGCGGGGGTGGAAGCAGTAGCATTAAGGCCATGTGTTCCACCTCACTCTGCCTGCCCTCACCCACCCTTCTATCCATGCAGCCCTTTGGATGCCGTTGCATGAAGGGTGGGGGCCATGGTTTCCAGCTGGCAAGCAGAGTTGAGGCGCCACGTGCCACATCGCTCTTTCTGTTCTGATGAAGAGGGACTTGAGCTTGGTGCGGTGGTTCGCAAATACTGCAAGAAGGAGGAGAGGAAAATCTGGATTTAGAGGGATGCTGGAAGGAGGGGGCAGGTTTAGGCACTATTATAACATGCCATCAAATGTAATGCACACCTCAATTTTGGCTAAGCAATTTAGCCAAAAAAGGTGCACATCACAATCAAGTCAATGCAGTTGTAAATATGATTTCACATTAATCAAATCTTTCCCCAAAACAAAGATGTTAAGAACTAAAGGCTGATGTTCACTCTCTGTTCTATGCAAAATGAATAAACTAGAATAAGCATTTTTAGAAATCAAAAAGGTTCACAGTGCTAGATTCACATACATTTGACAAATTAAATTGTCCCTTACAATATTCTGAGGTAATGTCATTAAAAATGAATAAATCCAACCTAAGTTGCATTTGGATGAAACAGAAAACATCAAAATTCTACCTCAGATAATTTTTTCCAGAAATGGGAAGGACCTTACTCTCTTTTTCTTCACTTAATACTGGATGCCTGGCTTCTAACTTGGGCCCCATCTACACTTCTATATAATGCAATTTGATACTGTCTTACATAGGGTCAATGTAAACTCATTTGAAACTGCATTATATAGAAGTGTAGATGAGACCTTGTTGTTGAAAGCTCCAAGATCTCCCACGAGGTATAGAAAAGACTAGAGGCACTCCGACCAACACCTTCAAAAGTTGTCTTATTCTGCTTTAAATGTTTTATGTTAGCAAATACATGGGTGGGCGGGGTATTTTAAATCATGCAGTGCTGCAAACATGTAAGTATATCATGGAAAGACAAAGTCACAGCCATCAGTTTCCCAGGGGATGTAAAATGCTGAGTAATCTTGAGGAGGAGAAGAGATAAGAAAGGATTCAATTTTATGACCTAATAGAAATTGTGCTAATAGAAATATGGAACTCCGTGCCATTTCAGCCTACCACAAACTAAAATGGTGGTGACAGAAGGTAAGTAGCATCTCACTTGATGAAAAATAGCAAAAGGTACATTTCTGTTCAGTTACATTAAAATGTGAGGACACTTCAGGAGCTGACAAACAATAATTGAAGGAAACTCAGGAAGGGAATTATCTTTGGCTCTGTGCGTGTATGTCTTTGCATTTGTGCATGACATGACTTTTTTGTAAAAGTCCTCTACGATCTGTCATACTGCAATTCCTTCTAATTAAAAGATTTGATTCAAGTTAAGCGAAAAGCCCACTTTGCATTACTTAAAAGATCTTATGTGAGAAACTTTCTGTAGGGCAGTTTTTGGGGGCAGTGGGTGGGAACCAAAAGTACAGTGAAAAGATTGAATCATTTAAGGACACCTCTCTCTCTTTCTCGATATCTCTCTCATTTTCTTTCTTTCTTTCTTTATTTCTTTCTTTTGTTCTCCCCACCCCCTTTCCTTTCTCACTTCTAGCAGCTTTCCAATCACATTAAAGTTGCTACAGGTCTCCCTCAAAGTTCTTCTGTTTTTAGCAAGTTTGCTCTGTGAAGCTTCAGGCCCAAATATTAACTGAAACTTTACTGACCTTTCCTATCAGCTGTTCAAGCACTAATGGTGAAGAGCCTGCCCTGAGCTCTAACAAGCAGAAAAGCAGCAGTAACTGAAGGCTTCAAAACAGTGCCTTGGTTATATAAGCCTTTCCCTTCTCATTCTGTGTTGGAGAGATTTCATGTAACCACAATCTACTGGTTTCACCTTTGGTTTAGTAAAGATAATTAAATGTATGAAGATTTAGCACACACATTTTTCATATATTTATGTGTTAAAGTCACAAGGAACATATACTCCTCAGAGATTGTTAACTGCAACTTCTATCAGTCTTATCCAGATAAGTCAATGATGGGGGTTGATAAGAGTTACACTATCTTGTCACACAACCATCGGAATCAATCCACATCATCAGGCAGCATGGGAATTCCCACATTCTGCATCGCCTGGCTCCAGTCAAGGGTGATTCCATGGGGATTGCAGAGCTTCCCCCCCACCCCCCTGCATAGCTCTAACAGGAATTTGGTAAATCTGAGCTTTTCCTAGGAAATGGTCAGAATTCTGTTGATGACATATATGTTTTGAAGGTTGTCAGGTTTTTTATTTGGAGGTGGGGTGCTGACTTTGGCAAACAAAATCATTCATCACCACCTTGGAAAATTATCCCTCAATGATGAGTACTGAAGGTTCCAGAGGTCAATAGCTCTTTCTTACTCCTGACTAGAAAACTGCAGCCAGGTGGTGCTAAGGAAATCTTCCAACTACTGATTGCCCATGGAGAGGTCTCCAGTGTCAGTTTAGGTGTGTTGTGGCACCACTAAATCTACAGAACTCAGAAGCAAAGCAGAAATGTGCTACCATAAAGTTAGACTATCTCAGATCTCTACAGAATCTCAAACAATTTGTGTTTGGACTACTAAAAACAGGGGATTATAAAGAAGAATGTGGTTACCAAATATAGGACCTGATATGATCACATGCTTTCTGTTTATCACAGCCACGAAACAAATCTAACTTTTTTTGCTCCCCTGTTATCCTAAGAGAGAATAAATGTGTTGCTTAAAGAAACAGAAGTATCATTTGCTGGATCATATGAAATTCTTTTTTTCAATACTTAACTCCACCACATCTGTACTAGGGTGCTGCTGGCTTTCTTCCTATACTTTCCTATACTTTTTCTTTAAAAATAACTTTACACGGAAAAGTAAACCTTGAATAAATGGCATACACTTTAAAAAAATGAGTGCCAAATGACCAATATGTCAGCGTTCTCTAGCTATTGTATGCAATAACAGAGAAACCACATAGTCAACAGCTCCCTGTTATAACATCAAACATGTTTAAGAGGAACAAGCCTATAACAAATGTCTGATAAAACCATTTGTCTTTCATGATTTGTATGTACATTGAAAAATAATCCTCCAGTTTTCTACTTCCATGTGAATTTTTGTAGATGCATAGATCATAACCTCTCACATTCTGGAAAAATGTATTAAATGATACTGTAAGCCTTAATAAGTCAATTCTAGTTTATAATTTCAGTACTATACTGATAATTTGAAAGTGATTTTATAATAGTAATACTTTATTTTTAATAATTGCTTACTTCTATCTAGGGTTTGAATTAGTTGCATAAAAATATACACTGAAATAGGCTTAATCCTTTGGGAAATTATAAAGATCCTTAAATCTAAACCAAAGAAAAAATAAGAAAATATTATTTTCCTATGGCAATACTTAATACAGTCTGCTATTTTGTTTTGACAGCTTCATATCTATACTATCATACCGAAGTAGAATTTGGATTCCATTTTAAAATAAATCTAGGAGGCTCCCTTGTGGAGCACAGCAGTTGTGATTCAAACCACTCTTTCCATTTTAACATTTTACTAAAATGGCAAGAAACTGAAGGGATTTTCTATCAAACCTTCTATTCAAAGGAAATCATTGGGAAGACCTATATTACCAGCTACTCCATTAGATATGTATATATCTAGATCCATAACTATTTTGTATTAACAATTGCAATGTAGTTACAACTGTAACATCATCGTCACAATCGTGCACACATGCGCCTCACAACTACATCAGGCATCCATTGCATGGGAAGAAGGAAGTCTGGTGATGACTACAACACTAATGAATGAGGTTTGTGGTGGAGGGGTCTAACCAAGAAAGGTTAGTCAGTTAAGTATACTTAACTTTGTCTTAACTAAGTTCCTGATATGAATACAACCCTTAAATCACAAGTTTTCTTTCCATGAATAGAAGAGTTCTTTTTCCTTTTGAATGGGTGGAGGGTTTCACTCATGGAAGAGGTCCTTCCAAGATCATAACTCATCTTCCTTTCTGAAGCTCTTTGGATTCAGGCTGTCATATCCTTCTTTTTACCCATTTTTTGTGTGGTTACAGGAAAGTTCACATCCAGCTTCATAGCACCTAAAAAGTCAAGGGAAATATGTGATATGATCTGAACTATAACATCCAAAAATAGAATTGCTAGGTTCTAAACGTATATATGGAGATATTGTTTCCAGTAGTACCTATATTCATGTCCTAGTTACCCAAGAAACCTTTATGGAAGGAGAAAAGGAATTGAAGACAGTTTATGATCCAGCATGTTACCCTAAGAGACAATAAATGTGTTATTACTGAATTATAATATAAAGCTTTCAGCAACAATATTAAAATTAGTGGAATGGTTAATTCAGTCTTTTCATCAGTTTTAAATGTTGTTTTAACTAGATATTTTATTAGATATACCCAGCAGTTAAACTGGTGATATGGACATCTGCTGAGCATTTAGCTGGTAACTAGAAGCATAAAATTTTAATCATCAGTTTCTTCAGCATTTAAAGCACTACTATCAACACATTTTTCATACAGAAAAGTCCTGAGCTACTGTCAGCTATATTTATTACACCCAGGACCATTTTGATATAATAATGCAGATGTCTTCATTCCATAAACCCCCAGTGGTACTTAAAAACTAGGCATTTATTACTCATGCCCAGGGCCAAACAAAGCTATAAACCTGCTAAATTCTAATTCAGATACTGCTGCTAGGTTTTGCGCTTTTGTGTGCTGTAAATTATCACCACAAGTAATTAAATATGGAGAAAAGTGGTAGTCACAACTGCAGGTTTTTTGATTCATGAGACTTCATAAGAAATCAAAAGAGGAATTTATAAACATTCTCCAGGTCTGTTTTTCACAAATATGTACACCCTCTCTCCCATAAACATGCAGAAGCACCTCCCCAAAATATGTGTTGATATTCCAACAGGAAAAGATTAGAAATGTCATTCAAAGCAACCAGCCATACCCTTTCTCTAAGACAAAATACCTTCTTTAATATAACACTTCCAGAACACTCAGCCTCAGCTTCCACTTGGCCTGATAATGACACAATACTCTAATGCAGTTGCAATATAGGAAAGTATTAAAAATATTACAATTGCTGTCTCCCCAGACATTTTATTACATTTTGCCGCACTCAAGGAGGCAGACTGAAGAACAACAAAATTAAAAGGGTAGGCAGATCTGCAGTACATCAAATGCCTTGAAGCAGCAATATGAAATATTTGACCATAAACTGCTCAAATGCTTTGGATGGTATATGAAGGCAAAAATGCATCCTAACAATTTTATACACACACACAGTGAGGGAGGAGGGACCCACCTCCCTATTTATCTAGCACTACCATCTCTGTCTCTATGTTGTGGCATATTTAATAATGCAAATAATACATAGTTTTTCTAAGGACAGTAATGTATTTTAACAGAGTTTATGCTGTTGTGAATGATAGTAATAATTAGATAAATGTTGGAAATAATTATAATAGTGTTACAGAAGTCCATAAATTGCAGTTATGAATGTGATATAACTGTTGCTTTTTTTAAAGAACATGCACTAGGTGGGAATCATGTAACCCTCTAGATGCTATTGGATTCACTAGTTACAAGTGAGGGATGCTGGGAGTTATAGTCTACTGAAGAGGGTTTAATGATTCCAAGTCTTGTGTTGCTTTGTACTGCCCTGTATTGGCTTGTTTATGCTACCTTTTTCTAAAACTCGGAGTAAAATCTACACAGAAGATTTAAAGAAATATGGGATACATTTAGAGTTTTAAAAACCCACGCATAGTGTGTATGTATAAAACAGAATTGAAATGTTAGTAGAACTGAAAGCAATTTAAGAGTAAAATATTAAAAAGATAGGGTACTGTTCCATTATCTGGACAGAGGCCAAAAGGGGGTGCTAGATAAAGATAAAGATAGAGAAGAAGTCCAAGGAGGAAAACCATTTCCCCCATTTTTGCTGTTTATTCCACCTCCCCACTTCCTATTTCATAAACAAGGGTTGGGTGGAAAACAGGAGAAAATGGTTTTACTCCTTCAAACCCTTCCCCCCCCCCCCCCCCCCGTAAAAAGGACTATCCTTCTCTATCTAGCATCCCTTTTGAATTCTGCCCAAATAATAGAACACTATTAAAGACAACATTCTGCTAGAATAAAAATCTAATGGAATAACAAGAAGGAGAACATCATGTTTTGCACTATCCCATGCCTGGCCCTTTTTATTGCCTGGTCATGTCTATTGTATTACTGGTTATTGGTTTTTGTTGAGCATTGTTTTGAGTTTCAACATTGCTGTTTTATATGTTTTATTTAATTGAGTTTTTGTCTGGATTGTTATATTTTACTATGCTCTTATTTTAATTGTATTTTTTCTTTAATGGATTGTTTAGCTTCTGTGTTTTGTGGGCATTTTGTATGCTGCCCCAAGTCCCTTTGGGGAGATGGTGGTGGGGTATAAGAATAAAGTTGTTGTTTTTGTGTTCTAGATCAGGACTTCCCAAATTGTAGCTCCCTTGGTGTTATAGATTTTATTGCCCAGCATCTCTTACCATTGGTAAAGCTGTCTGAGGCTTCTGGAAGTCGAAGTTCAAAATGCCTGGAGGACCAGAATATCAGAATCACTATTCCAGAAGAACAATGGATCACATGCATTGGAGTTGTTGTCAGTTTGTGTGAAGGACTGCTACACAGGGCCTGCCCAAACATTTGTGTCTGTTAAAGATTCAAGTACTTTAACTGAAAAGTAATATGAACTACTTGTGGTGAAAGAAACTGCAAACCTAAAACCACTTACCTGTGAGAAAGCCCAATCAATATAAGTAGACATGTGTGTATGTGTGTGTGTATGAATGATATGGATGTGAGCTAGAGAAGTGGGAAACTTTTGTCTTGATTATATTGCATTTTCCTGAATTCTACCAGCATTGTCACTTCACACTTTATTTATTATGAATGCAAATAAAGTCATTTTTTGTGTCAGGAGCAACTTGAGAAACTGCAAGTCATTTCTGGCATGAGAGAATTGGCCATCTGCAAAGACATTGCCCATTGACACTCAGATGTTTAATGTTTTCACCATCCTTGTGGGAGGCTTCTCTCATATCCCTTCATGTGGAGCTGGAGCTTACAGAGGGAGCTCAACACACTCTCCCCGGATTCAAACCACTGATTTGTCAGTCAGCAGTCCTGCCGGCACAAGAGTTTAACCAGGGCCTTGTAATAAAGTCATTCAGATAAATATAAATAAAAAACACAATTTTCTATGTAGCATGATTTTACATTTATTTATTTATTTATACATTTTCTCCCAATGTTTGTATTTTGTACATATTTTCCTAGTGAGTAAATCAAATTTCACAAGTTTAGTTATTTATGTTATTAATATGTGAAAGCCTTGCCAAGTTTTCTGAGCAAAGAAATTTGTATCCCGGAGATACAAATCATAACTTCAACAATAAGAGCCAAATGGTAAAAAGGTGGTTTTTTTCCCTAATGTATGGATACTGCTTGAGAAATTTCTCAGTTGAAAGTGGAGGCTTTCTAAGATGTGATTTCATAGATTGTCACATCACACCACAGCAGTTTGGCAACTACTACCTGGTCAGATGGTCTTGATCATACCGCTATTAATTTCCCCAGCTATTTCTGTGTGCCGTTTCATCAGTTCTTTCCTATCCAAATGATGTCACGTGGAGAGAATCATTATAGAACCACAGAATGAAGGTAAGAACAGGAGGCAGTACTTCTGTAGAAGCAAAAACATTTCACTGGATCTCCTGACAGGCTTTTTAGATCTAAGACATAGTTTTGTAGCTCTAATGAGGGTCTAAATTCAAAGAGCTAGATAACTGAGCACAAGAATTTAAAAAGACAGATTAAGCATCACTTTTGGTTAGAATAGGATATTATCGAACCAGAGCAAATATTGCAGTCTTTTATGGGAATCCTTTGGGATCTTGTGAAATAAATGGAAGTTGACACTATGAGTACTTGCTAACTCCAGTACTAACCCTTGACTTCATCTGGAGAAGGGCTTGAAGCAGAGAATGAAGGCAAAATGCCTTCAAAAGGAAACTGAATAGCTGTGGGAAGCAAATGCTTTCATGTTGCCTTTATCTCCAAGAAGCTTGCTGTTGATATCAGGATATCCATGGGGTAATGGGTCAATAGGCAAACCTCTGTTTCTTAGAATAACCTCATAGCTGTAGGGCCACCAGTTTTTTACTTTCTCCTACCACATAGATTGGAAGCATTGTGAGGGTTTCTTTGCACTCACAGACAGATGGTTCCTGTGCTATTTCTCTGAAATCACTGTAAGTAGTTAGGACAACAGGAATCTTATTATAGCCGAAGGAAAGTATTTGAGCTACAATTTTTCATTTTAAAAACAGGATTTAGGAGGCGAGCTGCTCAATTTCCAAGAGACTTCTTTACTGAAGTGGCAGTTCTCAGCTTCAAACAGCAAAACTTATTCATTTTTCTTTTTTTATTATTCATACAAATAAAAAAACATTTAGGATCCAGGTCTTCATTTTTTTTCAAAGCACATATTGCTATGAATTTTTAGCATGTATCATTTTTCAGTATACAAAGAGCTAACCATTCTTAGCTTTGTAATCTTTGTGACAAACCTATGATATGGCTTAGGATAATGAATGGTGACAACAGAAGCTTAGCAAAGGAATCGAGGGCCGAGTTGCACAAGTGTATATGATATTTTCTT
This sequence comes from Anolis sagrei, assembly GCF_037176765.1. NCBI lineage: Eukaryota > Metazoa > Chordata > Lepidosauria > Squamata > Anolidae > Anolis > Anolis sagrei. The sequence continues at coordinate 71,654,085 of NC_090024.1, forward strand.
TTAAAATGGCAAGGGCAGGGCCTCTAATCTGGACTGGGACTGTGGGAGTTGATCAAAGCGGAACTCTTAAAGGTCTTTATTGCACGAAGGAGGCAAACTGACATTGAAGTAAGATACTATGTGCATTTTGTTGCCAGTCTGCTTCCTCCTTGTGATAAATCTGCTCCCTGCTGTTGATAGGAAAACCCATCAATGGCTACAGATCATGCCACATTCCCATCTTTTACCTGGTGTGATGGAGCTATTCTGCTTCTGTGCCAGCTGCCAGAACTGAAGTGACATGTGGAGGTAGGATGCTCCTCCTCTCCCATTCTCCTGCACCCTCTTGCTATTCCTAAGGTGATGTGTTTATTTGATTTTTTTAAAAATCACAGTTGAACTTGAGATATGGTTTTATTTTATTTTTTTTTAAAAAAATATGGAGCAGCAGAGGCATGGTAGGGTGAGGTACAAGGTTGTGTAGTGGTAGTATGAGATCACAGATCAGCAAATTGGTGCAGTTGTGCAAATGCAGAGACATCAGATAGTGAGGAAGTTCATGGCTGTATGCTGTGACTATAAGTGATCGTGGTGTGGAAAAGTGGCTCTGTGCACTACAGTCCCCATAAAATACATCGTAATCCCAGTGTGCATTAAAGAGTGTATGGGGGCACTTTGTGAAAAAATGGCCATTTACTCAAGGGCAATACTGCCTTATTAAATGTGACTAGCTTCAGTTGTACTGGTATGCCCAGAACCATGGGCAGAGTGCTTTGTAATATCTATTCTGTAGGAATAGACATTTCATACCTGCTCGCCTGAATCTAATTCCTTCATCTTTCAAAACAGAAAGAAGATGGAAAATATAGGTCCACATCAAAGAATTTGTGTCACATTTTTTTTTACCAACCAATACAAACTTAATAAAGATACTGTACAAATAAAGATCTATAAGTGGAAATGTTTGATCTTTAGAACATAATTCTGATTTGAATAGGAAATACAAGAGGACATAATTTGCAAAGATACATGGCTATTCAAGTGAAATTGTATGGATTTTTATTCAGCTAATTCTTTCACAGTTACTATGATAACATATGTAATGATAATATACTGCCAAAGAAATTGACTTAATTGACTTTAACACACTACCCAGATTTACTATCAGCGGTAGACAGATAGAAGTTTTCTTTTCTTTTTGTGGTTTGCCTATGCCCAGAGAGTTGAAAACAATTTGAAACAGGATTCACTCTGTTGCCACCATCAGTAAACAGGTGGATGCTGCTGTATTGATCTTTCTATTTCCAACTAATTGTGACAATGAAGATAGAATACTGTTTCAAAATCTAGATTAGAAAAGAAAAAGCAAACAAAATATTTTTATTTATTTCAGTATTGAAGGCTTCTATATTTTGTGTTTCACATTGTTATATTGCTCTCACCTTGGAGGGGAAAGAACGACTAAGATAAACTTTGTTACATCTGAATACAGCAGCTTAATGCTTCATTTCTAACACTAAGCAGCGTTCTATACCAGCAGCAAAATCATTCAGCTACATTTTGGAGTATTTTACCCAAGAGATGCCCTGGATGTGTCTTGTTCAAGCTATTGCAAAAGGAACAGGTTCCCTTGTGGAAAATGAGATCCAACCATAGAATCTCTCTCCCCACTACTGTTGACATTTCTGAAGACTGAGAGAAGGAAAGAAAAATACATTAGGAGCATGCTGGGACCATCTAGTCACTTAACGGGCCCCATACCATCAGCAGATCTGTGCGGCCCTGGAATTTGTGTGGATTAAATTATTAGATTCCCTTTCCATGGAAACTAATGGGAAGAAGTTCATTTTTTAAAAGAGAATGGCTGGAGATTGGGGTTTTGTTTTTTTACCCATTTCTCAAACTTGGTAGGCTTTAAACTGTGGTCATTACTGATGTCAGAATGGGGTGTTTATGGGACAGAAAGAAGGAGGGGGTTGCTCTTCTCCCTCTTTGCTGACCAATTAGGATATGACTGGCTATGGCCAGATGCTCAGAGGGCTCTGTGTTTTGGTTCAAAAAATGGTTCAAAATTTGTTTCAGATTTAGGGGGTGCTGGTGGTTCAATTCGGAAGCCATTTCCGAATTTTTCCAAAAAAAGTCGGACTTTCCAAAACATCTGTATTGCTTCGTTAATAACAGACAATATGCAGAAAACAGCACTGGCATATTGTCCACTATTGGTGTAAAAATGAGGAAGGGAGAAGGCCTTCCCCCTCCCTCATTTTTACACCAATCCTGATGAAAATTGCTACAGTGTTAGAACACATCCTATGTTAGAATCCTATGTTAGAACACCAAATTTCAACATGTTCATATAATCCACAGATTTTAAGAATTTTAAACAATTATAGTAGTAATTTATATTACTTGAATTAATGGGAGATATAGTTCTTTTGTGGCAATATACAGCAAACAAAAAACACAGAGCCCAGAGAGACTTGCAACCCACAGCAGTGGTGGCCTTCAGGCTTTTCAAAACTTTGGAAAAGAGTGCTTGTGGCCCAAGCAGGGCGTGAATTGATGGGAGATGTAGTTCTTTTGTGGCAATATACAGCAACCAAACAAACACAGAGCCCAGAGATCCTGCAACCCACAGCAGTGGTGGCCTTGGGGCTTTTTAATAACTTTGAAAAAGAGTGTTTGTGGCCCAAGAAGAGCTCGAATTGATGGGAGATGTAGTGTTTTTTTGTGGCAATTTACAGCAAACAAACAAACATAGAGCCAAGAGAGACCTGCAACCCACAGTAGTGGCCCTGGGGCTTTTAAAAATGTTTGAAAAGAAAGAGTGTTTGGAGTCCAAGCTGGGCTTGAAGGAATGAATGGGAGATATAGATTCTGGTGGCAAAATAATAACACACACACACAAGTTCTGATATTTCTCTCCCCTGGCTCGTGGCTCCAAACAAACAATACACCCTCCCTTTTCCTTTCCCTTCCCTTCCTCTGTGCTTCTTCCATGCATGCCACGCACACACCCCAAGACCCACGCAGTCCAGCCCACCCTAACCCCAACAACACACAAGAAGCAGCAAGGCAGGCAGGCAACAGCGCATCTCCAAAAACCTTTCCTTCTTCTCTGCCTGCCTTGATATTCTTCTTTCACCTTAGGCCCACACCAGCGCCAAGGGAACAGCTCCACAAGATCCAACCTCCCCTCTCCCTTACCCGGCTCGCAATGAGCCTCCCAGCCATGTGCTTCCCTTTATATAGAGCAATGGCTGCCAAAATTCCTCCCCTCCCCAAAACTTATCCCTTGATTGGCAGGGGAGCAAGCAGCTTAGGCTTCCCAGCACGCTAGATTGAAAATAAAATGCTTTCTGAGTTGGGGGGGGGGGGGGGGAGGCAAAGTGGTTCAAAACTGTAAGGGACTTCTGGCTTCATACAAAGAGTTGGAAGCCCCTTCACAGAGGTAATTTTACCAACTTCATAACAAGTTGAGCGATATACAAATGAACCTATCCATACCTACTCTGTAGCCATTGGAGTGCAGTGGCAGCAACACATGAACAATGGAAGAGGCTAGTAAGTGGGTGGGGCATAATACTTCAGATTAACCTACCTTTGTAGGCATGGCCTAAAACATCAGTAACACTAACTACAATTGAGTTGGATTTCAGCTAAGTGTGTTGAACTTTGATCCTGTTGAAATCAACTGGACAAGTTAGTGATTACTTACCTTAGGTCCTTCTATGGCAGCATCCAAATTTGCCGCATAATGCAGTTTGAAACTGCATTGTATAATCAGTGTAGATTCATATAATACAGATTAACTTTTCTAAGCTTAGTTAAATTTTGAATTTTTCCAACATTACAAGGTTTTGAACAGAAACGTCTAAAGTGGAAAAGTAGCATGTCTGGAATGGAAATAAATCAGTTGGTATGTCCAGTGGGATGGACAAAACATTTTCTAGATAGTATATACTACATCATTTTTTAAAAAAAAAACATTGAAAATGTCATCCTACTTTCCCATATCTACGTATGTTGAGAGTGAATAAAGTTAAATAGTAAGAGAAACATGAAAGATTGGCTTGTTGGCTAAAATTCATATACATTGCTTATAATAGTTATTTATTAATAGTTGTTTATAGTGCACAGAAACAGTGAGATGGCCTGAAATTTAGGCTCATTTGAAAGATAGAATGTGGGGTGAAACAAAACAGCTCTGGGTCTCAGTTTAGATAAGTCATTCCATAACTGAAGAATGTTCCAAATCAAGTTCATTCCAACATCAGAAGACAGGGAGCCTCCTTAGCATAGCACTGCAGGTAATTTAAGAAACTTCCTCCTCCGCATGTGACACATGTGAGTGGTTTAGCTGGCAACTAAAGCTGCCTGCAATGAATTGTCACCTAACAGTGGCAAGGAGATGACTCAAAGGCTGCCTTCATATTTGCTAGGAATTGCTTTAATTTGTTTCAGCAAATCCCCTAACTTGGCTCAATATTTTAAGCCTTAAGTGAATCCATACAAACCTGATAGGAGATGTATTATCTTACTCGCTAGACAATCCCTAGACAAGATTCTAAATAATGAAGAGGCAAATGGGGAGTGTATGTGTGTGGGGGGGGGGGGGGGAGCATAATGAGCATGGAAGGTCTCCCTTGGGAGAACTGCCAATTTGATGTGTGCCTTATGCCTGCTGATATGATGTGTTATGATTCCATGATATCTCTGTCCTTTGTCATTCATTTGGTGCTGTTATAAATGAGATGCTGTGGCTGGGAAAACGCAACTCATTGATCACATCCTTCGGTTGGATTCACAATGCCAGATGGCCTAATTATTCGTAGCATTTCTCACATACATTCACTTTTTCAGGCAGACAAGCTACAGCTTCTTTGTAACAGGGTTTTGAAAGAAATTCTGCTTGCAAGAAATACAGTTTGAGGATGTTGCTGTGAAGAAAAGCAGAAAGGCAACTGCCAGCCGATTGAAATATTTATAATGCGAGCAGGTTTGCTTGTGAGGTTCCGTCCTTCTGTTTGTCCATTATCCAAAAAGAAATGAGAGAAAGCCTCGTTATTCATAATTATTAACTGCAAAATTTTTGGACATGTAGGTAGGCAGACATTTCACAACCATCAACAATCTGTCACACAGGCATCACACTTTATATCCTTTTATTATGAGATTGGCGATAGCTGAACACAGTGGTAGAGTTTTTGGCCCCTGCCTCTTTGTCTAACATGTTGGTCCCAATCCAATCACATTGAACATCCTTCAGTCCATAAAAGTCCATTAGGGTGTGTTTATAGATTGCAGGCCATGGCTTTACATGACTTCTTTTATGTCTAATGTTTATTTTCAAGTGCATTTATACCAGGCATGTCAAAGAATAAATGAATTTGCAAACTGAAAAGATGAATGAAAAAATTATCCAAGTTACTGATTTTAGAAAGGCTTCTCATCTTGTGCCCCTCACCTAATTTTGCATCTTTTGTAAAAAAAAAAAAATCTAAACAGGTCACATATCTGAGAATGTTATTCATTTATGGCTCAATATCAGACCCAGCCTGACTGTTAGGCAAAGTATGGCAGCCAGATGAGATAGCCAGTGCTGCGGGTAGCAGAGGTAGCAAAGTTGCTCTACCGTATATACTAAAGTACAAGTCAACCTTGTGTATAAATCAAGGTAGGTTTTGAGGCCAAAATTAGGGATTTTGATATGATCATTGATAGGTCTAAGCACCAATACTGCCTCAAAGGAGCAGCCACCGCAGTTGCCCTTCTGAGTAAAACAACTATGTGCAAACTATGTACTTCATCCACATGCAAGATCTTGCCCTTTTCCACACTTCTAAAACTGTTAAGTCATACAGTAACATCCGCTTGTTATCCATGCTACTTTGTCTGTGAAGTGTTTCAGAAGTGTGGGGAAACCGGGGTAGGAGGATTGAGCTGAGGAGAAATCATCTTCTGAGTTCCTGATATGCATGCAAACAGGAGAAAGAGGTGATTAACATGTGGGATACGATCTTTGAGACCAATCCCTAGTATCTTGAGAGTGAGGAGCTTAAGAGGAGAATAAAGGAGCCCATAGAAGTGGTGTCTGTCTTAAGAATGAAGCCTTGTGTCTCCTCTATGGATGGTTGAGCTAAAGGCAGGAGGGTAATCCTGTGTGATGGGGTAAGTACATTTTCTGTCTTCTTTAAAGATGGAATCCCATGCAAATAAGACAATTCTATAGGCAAAGAAAACTATTTCCCTCATTTTCCCCAGCTCCATTTGATGAAAGCCTAAATCTCAAACTGCAATTTTTTTGTCAATCTAGGATTCTTCTTGATATTCAAGAAAGAGTGTTTTTAACCATTCATATTTTCAGATATTCTTTCCTTCCAATTCTCTGTGCTGATTTACTTCCTGTTAGGATAAAACAATTTAAAATTATAACCAAATTGAAAACCAAGTATACACACACATGCAAATAGGCTTCCTGCAAATAGTTAATCATTAAAAGCTTGTTGGAATAAAAGGATCTTTGTCTTTCAGTGAAAGGATAGCAGAGAAGAAGTTGGCTTAGCCTCACATGGAATTCCAGAATGTGGAAGCCAATAAAGAGAAGATGGGCTTGCAATGGTCACAGGCCAAGAGTGGCCCACACCAAAAAATCTATGGACAAGATTCTAGCAGGCTCATGTAAGGACATACAATTTTAGTGTTGGGTCCATGTATGTATCAAAGAGAATTGTATGGACCTAGGAAGGCAGAAATTCCTGTTCCAAGATACAACAACCCAGAAGGCAGAAATGTTGTCATTCTTTTTCTGCTAAACTGTGTGCTTTCAAGTATTTTCCAATCTACAGCAACTTTAAGGTAATCCTACTGCAGGCAGCCCCCAAGTTATGAACAAGATAGGATCTGTAGGTTTTTCTTAGGTTGAATTTGTATGTAAGTTTTAACAGGTACACGGTACATTTTTAAGTGTAACTCCAGCTGTGTGTGTGTGTGTGTGTATGTTGGCACCACTGTGGTGTTTGTTTTGCTGTCTGTTCAGAAGGCTTCCCCTTTCTGTCCCTGTGATAATTGGAGTTTGAAAAATGTGGCCTGTTACCTATTGAGGCAGTCTCTCAGTTATGGACAAGTTAGGTTTGTCCTTGAGTTGAATGTATGTGTAAGTCAGAACAGGTACATTTTAAAGTGTAATTTAGGGAATGGGTAACACCACTGATGCATTTGTTATGCTGTCTGTGCCCCCTGTTCAGAAGATTTCACCTCACTTTCATTCCCTGTGACTTGAGCTCCCACCATGAAATAAAGAAATCAGATACGGAAAATTGATCTAAAGGGCAAATTTTTCACCTATTTATAACTTCTGGTTGTGGAAACAAGGATTGGTGAGAAAACTTCAGTGGAGACACCTTTTCCCATTATAACTCTTCCAGGAGTGAATTCCCCTTCCAAGGGGTAGATTTCTTCTTATTTCTTCTTTGTAACTAGAAGTCCTGTGTAAATCAGTTATCTGTAACTCAGGGACGGCCTGTACTATTAAATTATCAATTCAAAAATATTAGGCAAGGACGACTATTTTTCCTTTATCTTCAAATTTGCATATTTTAGTTGGACCCAATTGTATTATTTTTCTAAGGGTGTGTTTAGCAGAGAAAACAGAGAATCTGGTTTTTCTTCCACACCTTCAGATATTTCTGATAGTATAACAGCAACACACTGGTTATAAAATACCTAGAGACAGCAATGTGCTTATCTCTCAGTGTGTTTTGTTCTGTTCCTCTGAACTGCACAGGCATTCTTGTCCTGTGCATAGTTCATATCAGATTGGGATACTCTTCTCCTCTTTTTCTAAGGCATCCTTTTTATTTTATTCCTTCTACAACACCAGTCTCAAAAATCTATGGGTTCCAGATTTTCAGGAGCTGGAAAACATAGGGATATATCAAACCCATCAAAATGCTATTCTATTCATTCTACTTTATCCTTCCAACCAGAAGTCACAAAGCGCTCTTTGAACCATTGTTTCAATGAGTAAATGTACCCACAAATATACATCTTCTACTTCTACTTCTTGACCATATCTTTCAAACTGAGTCTAAAACACTGGGGATGTGGGAAACCTTCATTTTCATTGCATAGCTCGGGATTGCACTTGCATTTCATTCTAATAATAACTGAATTGTGATAAATCTATTCTCTTTTCTTTTTGCAGAGAAATGTATATTCATTCCATTCACATTTTTCATAATTTACAAACTTATTTTCCATAATGTACATTTTTCAAATCTAAAAATTCACTTCAGATTTCCACACACCCCCCCCCCCAGATGTATGTTCACAACCCCCCTTGACTAAAGAGCAAATTGAATGTATTTTACCTGAATACATTTTAACCATGATCATCTTTTGTAACACATGCATTATCTGATACATGCAAAATGTAGTCCTTGTAGAAGTGTGGAAGTTTGAAGTAAAAGTTTATCCAGTAAGGAATCTCCAAAGGAGTGAAATGGATATCGTTGGGGAGAATTTTGAAACCACCAATATTATTTTTCCATCTCTACCTAATTCGGCATCTCATTTTATTTCAGTGATGTGGGAAGGCCTGTGATTTGTGTTTATGTATTTATCTCCTACTTTTCTCACTATAGGGACTCAAGGTTGAAAGAATAATTAAATTATTATTCCAGGTAAAGGTATGGATTGGGGAGGAGGGGCAGGAGAGGAGAAATCAGAAGAAAAAGAGGAAAGAGTGGTTTGTAAGAAGTAGGGGGCTATAGAAAGAACAAGGTTGTGGAGAAGGTAAAGCACAATGTGGCTGTTTATGGAAAGGAAAATACAAAAGGAGATGATGTTGATCCCATTTACAAGATCACATTTGCTTATTTCTATCAACTATCTGGACCATTTCTCTCTTTTTCTCTTTTTAAATAGTGAAGGGGGCATTTTCACTCTTGCTCTTTCTTCATACCAAAGGATTTGCTGATTTTAACATCACAGCTATTCTAGTAGAATTGTTTAAATCTTATAATGTCCTTTGTTTCCTTATCACAGCCCAAATAAAGTCAAATAATAATGAAATGAAATGGAACAAGAACTGCAGATGCCACAGTCTCAAGTCCAACCATGACACAATGAAGGGGTGGAGGACACAATGTATAAAAATTAAACATGTTGGTTTCAATTTGAAGAGAGATAGGATTTGTTGGTAGCAGATAGTTTTTTCATAGATGGCTAAATTTTTATATGAAAGTTAGTAGCTGTTTTATTAATTGATTGAATAAAAGAGAATAAATGAATGATTTAGATTTCTCCTCCTTAGGACATCTCAGTATTCCTTTGTAGAACCTTTAATGGAATGTGAACTGAGCTAATTAATTTCAGATTAATATTTTAAATTGTTTATCATTTGTTTATTTTCCAGATTAGCATCAATATGTTTTATCATAGAATATTTGGCATTTAGAACTAATTTAGTCCATTTAAGTAGTTTTTTTAAAAAAAATATTGAGAAAAGGCATTATTGCACATCTGTGCTTTTATATTTTACTCATTATTTATCATCTATCCTCTGTCAACGTACATGTTCTCAACGAAGCTGGAAAAACAAACAATACACTGTATGATCTAGTCAGGCAGTTATGTGAATCTGGTTAATTGTGTGATGTCTTGTGAGTCCTTTTACTTCTACCTTAGAGATGTTCTCAGTCGCATTATATGAGCTTTAATGAGGCAATCATAAGAAAAATAGGATACGAATTGTCCATGAGATGATACACTCCAAGTTCGATAGCTTCCCTGACAGACCATTTTGACTCCAAACATTTTCCCCATTGTTTAGCCACATTTTCCCCTGAATACTAGAGAAGATGTGTTAATAAAACACTCAGCGTAACCTACACCACCATAAATACTGTAAATCCATCAAAACACACATCATTCTTTAGTCCTTAAATTAAGTTCAACTGCATCCAATACATCTCACATTGAATCAGCTATTAAAATTAAAACCAGTTAAGTACATGCATAATCTTTGGGACTTAATGTAATTAGAACAAACCTCATACATGGTTGTTAAGTAAGTGCTAGTAATGAAACACTAGAGCTAATTACTATTTTTAAATTATATTGATTCTATATAGATATACAGTAGTTATGGAACAAATTTTGGGAAGGTAACACCGAGCAAAGCACAACTTGATCTGACCAAAATGACCAGTTCCTGTATTTTCTTTGGATTTGGATCTAGAAAGCTGATTTTCAGTTCTTGGCTATTTCTGGGTTTGCAAGGGAGAATCATTTTTTGATGCATATGTTATTATATTCCAGCATTTAAATGTTAATTACAGTTCTTGAGCTCCATTCAAAACATAGTTCTCACATTTGAACCAACTAGATTTTCATTACCTTAGCATTTTGTTGAAAAGGGTCAGAAGTTTATTTCTTTTGTAGATGCAATTTATACACCCACAAGCAAAAGAAATGTTACAATCAATTATTGCTTTACTATAAGATCAGACTGCAAGCTTAATAGGAAGATTAATAATTTAATGTTTTAGTAACATGGTAGCCTAAATGTAATTGGTGAGTTGCAAATTGCGGACACACACTCATTTCTGAGGCTATTTTTGTTTCAGTGCATGACGCTTAAAGGAAATGAAGATGGAAAATTTTAGAGATGGATGCTCCTTTTATGAATTAGTAGTAGTCATTATTTTGCAAATTATCTTTCTTTTCCTTCGGTGTCTCAACATGGTACTTATATTGAGACTTTATTAGTATGCTAATTTACTAAATTGATAATCAGGTGATTAATCAACTAAAATGATTTTGTTACCTGACAGTTCTACCATTAAGAAATGACTGCACAGCTGTGTGTTCCACAGGATGGGAGTTAATAAAATAACACTTTAATTCCCACACCTGAAAGCAGTCACATCAAGGTCATAACAAATTCACATTATTGAAGAAAATTCCAAATCACAACTAGATTTGGCAATATTAACTAACCCAGTAAATTTAATCATCTTCAGGACAGCCAAAATGGTCCAAGGGTTCAAATACAACTTTGAACCCAAATCCAAATAGAATAGAATATCATGAAAAGAACTGATAAAATAGAATGTGATTAAGTGTTGTCCTTCTGTTTGAAAACTAAGTTCCGTTAACCACATTCTAAGAGAATGAGCTAGATTCTTTCTTTTGCTTTCTACCCATCTTTTGCCTTGTATAATATGGACCATCAAAGAAATTGCTATATGCTCTAATAGTTGGGTGATTCACAAGTTTTGGTGAAGAATGCATGTGACCCTTATCTTTCTGTATTTCAGGATAACAACTTAAGCCAAGTCCTTGCTTAGGACAAGCTAACTTCAGTACATTAGGACATTTTCTACTTATTAAATGTGCCTAGTCATATGGACATCATGGCTTGATGTATTTTATACTCGGGTTTCATTCAAGGTCTATTCAGTTCTGTATGATAATCATTTTCTGTGGATCCTGCTTTCCCCAAGTATATCTACCAAAACTTCCTTTTCATGCTGGCCCTTTAAAGAAGAACCCTAAACATTATGTTCCCTTTTGCAATAAAAACACAACCCATTCCCTGCATCAAATGACCTATATCTGCATTTATCAAAATGGCTTATATCCTGTTGTTAGTCCTCATTAAAGTAGATCCATTGTATCAAGAGGATTTGTCTATGTGTGGGATTAATCCAACAATTGATTGAGTTGCCTTATTCTAGTTGGAACAAAACAACAGGACACCAGCCATTATATCAGTATTTTGCAAATAAATATGAGCTTATTGGTCCCCTTGGTAAAGGAGCAAAGCTTGCAGCAGAACAAAGGAACAGCAGAATGAAAGACATCACCATAGAGTCTGTTTCAATACTAATAATTTCATTCATGGCCTTCTGCATCACACAAAAAGACTCTTCTCTGGTGGGCATCAAACCTGTTAGTGTTTGATGGGAAAATGAGAATTAGATTTAGTGCCAATGGTGATGAGAGGAAAATATTTGCCCCTGGCTTCTCTGCCAAGGGGGTAGAGGAGATGTGGTTTTTGGTATCTCTGCCAAGGATGGTAATGGTTTGCAGAAAACAAGATTGTCTCATAATAAGAACAATCATTATTTGATAACCTACCCTGAAGTTGAAAAGTCCAGTTCTGAATTTGACAAAATAACAGCAAATATTGCTTCAAAGGGGCCAAAGCTTCATACTAAGTGCTGGAAAAATCAAATGCTAAACTAGAAATATTCATTCTGCAATGCTCAGTCATATTATCATTTTAAAAACCTATCTTATTAAACTACCAACAGAAAAAAGATAATTCTATCATTCTGACAGACAGAACTTAGAATTAGAGCTGACAAACTATGACCATTACATGCCAATCCAAAACTATCCAAGCTACCCAGAACCCTCAGTCACATAAAACAAATTAAAACTGGGCATGTTTTGTCTCATTTACTTGAAGGCAGCTATCTGGTTGTATGGCCTTCTTTTAGAACTTCTACAATCTATGGAGCTGAATTTAAGACACAGTAGTACAGAAGATGACAGGCCACCTAAACATTTTTAATGGTGGTTGTTGTTTATTCGTTCAGTTGCTTCCGACTCTTCATGACCTCATGGACCAGCCCACTCCAGGGCTCCCAGTTGGCCATAGCCACCCCCAGTTCCTTCAAAATGGAACTATGCCTTAATTTTTCCTTTAAAAGTAAAATATAAGAAAGTAAGGAAATGAGGGAAATTACCATCTGGCGATTAAAAAAAATGTTTCACCACCTTTTATTCACCACATAAACATGCATAGCTGAGAAATGTTCTTCATAAATTGCTCCTTACATCACCTCTGAGAATTCAAGAAAATAAAATCTGACCATGTATTCTGATTATTTTGTCTTACAGTGAAAAGCAAAAACAGTGTACTTCTCGTCCCATAAAAATTAAGCTTTTCCCCTAAAAAGTCCAACTAGCCTTGATAAATCTAATGATGTCCACTCATTGAAATGATAAAGAACTCGACGTTCTCTATGACCTCCAGATGTTTCAAACCACATGCAAACTCTTACCATTGACTGTGTCGTGTATGGCGGATGGGAAACATTTGCTAAACATTTGGATACATATAATTCCCCATCTCTGTTTTATAGATTTACTTTTCAAAATTGGTAATGCTAGAACCTAAACAAAATATAATATATAATGCAATATAATACTAGTAATTGTTTTTAAATGCATAATGATTTTGTATTCTGTATATCTAAACTGTTGTAAACCGCTCTGAGTTGCCTAAGGGCTGAGAAGAGCGATATACAAATAAAGTAAATAAATAAATAAATAAAAACATAAATTTCTCCCGTACAATGTTGTCTTTGAAGTACCATAGCTGAAGGACACATCTGCAGAATACAAAGGCCGAAGAATGTGATGCAATTTCCTTTCAAGCACACATGATTGCTCTGCTTTCTCATTTCAATAGTCTAGTTTGGTTTACACATTCTTGAATTGTGCTTCTCAGACACTGGCAAAGTTAGTCAGACAAAGTCAGCCTAACTTAAATGCCATGGCCAACTACCATTAAGGAAAGCACTAGACTAATCAACCTTGTGCATATTTACTACAAAGGAAGTCCCACTTTGTTTAGTTGAAATTATACTCTTAGAATCACCCATTTATGTAGATCTGTGACTGAAAACAACAGCTTTATGTTTTATCTCTGAGCTAAAACTGACACAGCAAGAGAGGTCAAAAATATAAATGGTACACATGAACAGGCCAGGCCTGTGACATCAAGGGCTGTTTTAAAGCTCTTGTGCTTGCTCTCATCCCTTTCTCAATATGAATCAGCCCCATTTCCAAAAGTGGAGGAAACCACATGGTCCCTGCAAGCTTTTCCTCATTGGGCCAGTAGGCTCTTTGGTGAAGTAGGCAATTTGGATTAGAAAAAGGGTACAAGATTACAGAATTGTTTCCACTTTAATGACCATAGTTCCATCACTATGGAATCCTGGGATCTGTAGTTTTCTTTTTTACCAGGTTCTCACCGAACTACAAACCCCAATATTCCACAGGATGCGGCAGTAGTTAGAGTGGGGTCATAGTGCCCTAGTGTACAATCTGAAGGGTCAATACATACAGAAACTTTGAAGTTAAGCATCAGCACTTTTCTTTGGCCGTTACTCTTTCATTTGCTTCTCTTATCAGCTCTGTTGTTTCTATTACATCCAAAATTAACAATCAAATTAACAGATTCTGTTAAAACAATATGATCAGCATGTGGAGGAATTGAAAGCAGCCATCTAAATAACTGTGGCTGATAAAAATTTGGCAGACGACAAAAATGTAAAAATGCCCTGAGCTATGAAGGAAGCAAGGATCTCAATTTCAAAACCTATAATCTGTCATCATAAATAGCTTCTGTTTATTTCTTATGCACAAGTCCTTGGGCTTTTTTCAACCGAACTTCAATCCAATCTAAAATCCAGTCATATCTTCTGACAGTTATACACTCAATGGAAACACTCACTGATAACATGTATATGAAAAATTTAATTAAATAATGAGCTTCTCCATAAATGATTTTATTCTGTTTCACAAGCATGCCCATGACAGTCTAAATATTATAATCATGGGGTTTCTTTATCTCATTAATGCTTATTTTTATTTCACTTTAAAAAAAACTATTTAAAAATCAGCATTTGCTCTATTTCCTTTTCCACTCTCATCTTGCACCTTAAACAAGAATGGTCCAGTATTTTAAAATACTATATTTCTTGTATGGATATCTGGATATCCATACAAGGAATAAGAGTATTCACAAACAAGCTCATTTGTGAAATTTACATTTAATAATGTAAAAAAGGAACAGTTTATATTGTCTTGTTGGAGAAAATAAAATGAAGGCAATTGAAATCTTACATATTACTATTTCATTTTAATAAAAAAATGTTGATAGCTATGGTGCAATTACTGATGTTAAATAAGGCATTGGAGGGGCCAGATTAAGGTGAAGATAATTTGAAACAAACCAAGAAACATCACAAAATCTGATGCTATTGAGGGTATTTCCTCCAACAGAGTAGGCTGGAGATAATACCTCCCTTTCTACTCCTTGTCACACAATGCTAGTTCAGAAGATTTACTAAATTAATGCCTGAAAATTGATGTTTGAAAGATTCTTAATCTAAAACTAATTTTAGACAGCTCCGCTTTATGTTCTGTGGCTTTGCACTAACATAACACGTAAACCTCACAGACTTTTCTACAATATCTACAAGAAAAATGATTCCAGAATAAAATTAATTCTCTTTATCCAACTGTCTTCATCAAATTTTGTAAAACTCAAATTAGTATGTTCTGTTTTCAAAGCAGCACTAAAAATTATCTGAGTTCCCTACAAGGTTTGCCTTCTTCTGCTGAAACCACTGATTGCCTCCCATCTCTATTAAAAGTACACACAATTAACAATAACTGCAGTTCTGGGTGTGGTTTACCAAAACACGGAAGAACATGTATGCTTAGATGAGACTCGGCTTACTTTCTTATATGCATTCTTTTAACCTTTGTTGTATTTTTACAGCATTTTAATCAATATGCATTCGTAGCATGAACATGGAAAATTGCCAGATAAATGTCTGTTGTTTGAAAGTATGCCTTGGAATTATAGAACTAGCAATATATCAGACACTGTTGGAAATGCAACTCATATCAATTTTCACTAGTTTTCACTAGTATGCCCAATGATCAGGTTGCTAGAAAGGTGCAGTCTAACATTGAGTCAGAGATTTCTCTACCATCAGTACATACCCCAGTATTTCGAGAATTCATTTTAGACTGTTGCCTAATTGAAGTAAAATTTGGGAAGAATGAATGTATGGCAGAGAATACACATAAAACCATAAAAGAACAAAATGGAGTGAATCCTTGTCTTTCCAATGCATGGAAAACAGTTAACCTGTCCTGTCCTTCCTGTACTTCAACTAGGATTTGAATGGGATTTTGTATCCCATAATGATTCAAATTGCCACAGGAAGGTACATTCAAAAACCCCAGTGAACCCACGAACACATTATGTGTGAGATCTATGCAACACAAAAGTAATTTGTAAAGAACATATAAACAGAGCTAATACACAAAACTATACGCAAATGTGAAATACAGAGATGCTAACCCAAGTTCAGTGTGATCCAAGATATTCAGGATTTGGGCTAAAAGTTACTAAAACTTCAAACACATACTGACTAAATGTAATGAGAATTCCAAGACAAGAAAGAAACAAAAATGTGGACTTTAAAAAACAATCATTTTTTTAAAAAAATGGAAAGTACTATAATTAACACAGGTTGAGAATTTCTTTTTAAGAATGTTTTTAAACTGACACTGACCTTTTAATGGCAAACTTAATAAAAACATGTCTACCATAATTCTGACATGCAAAGCAACTTGTATTCTGCCAACATCATTTGTAATCATATTTATTCCTTTAGAAAAAGGAGAAAAATAAAATTAATTAAATGTCTAATCTACCTAGATTCTCAACAGCATAATTCACATATAATTTTAAAAATTAAATAGTTTTTTTCAAAAATATCAAAATTCATATTAAATATTTATTTCAGCTCAAACTCAATTTTCCCCTATGATTCACAATCACAATCACTTTTGACACTGACGTAAATGTGAAAAGAAGGCAAGTTGGACATGAAACCCATTTATTCTGAATCTAAAGTTCATCAGCATTTTGGTTACATTGACACAAAGTAGGTGAATTTGAATTCAACCTGAGGTTTCTTCTTTTATCATTAGGAATCAATGACCTTTCTGGTATACAGTATTGGATTAAAACTACTCAAAAGTCTTTGGATGCTAATAGGTGAAGCTGCAACAAAAATAGATAAATAAATATAATAAAATAAAATATACAATTTATGATTTCTTCATCGCTCAGCTATATAAATTTTCAGAAGCTTCCCAGATACCTTGGTTCTGTGAGACATTTTAATAGCAACTGTTGGTAACATATTTGATCCGGACAGATTCAGTGTAGAACTGTTTTTCTCTAAATTGGACATTATTTTTGGAGCACTCAAAAAATATCAAACCACTGCATATTCAAGCTTTAGTAATTAAATCCATGAAATAAAGACCAGGAAAGCACCAAAGAATCCCAGCAATGCAAAAGAAATGCCATTATTTTATGTTCAAATAAGATATTCACAGCTTTCTGGAACAGATTCTGGAAATGTCCGACAAATTCAGAAATGTCATTCCCTTTTCACATTGTTACTCAAGGATCAGATAGTGTATTCTGTTCCTCCATGTCAGCAAATGTTTCCATTAGATCAGATGCATGACGCAAGCAGAACTGTTCACTGGTTAGTTTCATTGTGAGCTACAAGGTATGTTTGTGCTTGCTTTATCTTATTGATCAGTCTGGCTTTCTTCTTTAGCACAAAAAGAGTCAGGAAAAGAATGATGATGAAAAAACACGAGTAACACAAAATAAGATAGTTTCCAATCGTGCAAAATTTGCTTCACTTGATAAAGCACTTCTTGACACAGTAATGTCCAAAGATTTCACTCCCCCAGAAGATAACAGTATTGAAGTTGATGCTATTCTTAATTTCTCTTGATATTATTAAGGCTATACAAACACAAAGAGAGAAGAGTATCGCAAGAACACTTCATCAGATGTTGAATTCTTCTGGCTTTAGGATAAGCTCTGGACAAGCAGTTGTGTGGTCCCAGTTAATGTGTCTCTTCAGGACAAGAACATAATGAGAATGAAGGGAGGAAAGTCAATGATCCCAATAATAAAATCCAAAATTGACTTTACAATCACAGGTACAAATTGCTCAGGTTGGTGATTTCATTTCTCTTAAAGATCACTGTCATCTAAAACTACTCAGAGCCATAGGTTTCTCAAGAAACTGTCAAGAGTCAAAGCAAAGAGTGGTATTGAGAAGATTTCCCATTCTTCTATTATGGCAGTCTGAGAGGGTGGCTGGAATTGTTGGCAATGTCTAGCCAAGTTCAGGGAAGAGGAGGAGGACGGTTCTTGCATGTTCTTGTTAGGTTTTTTTAAAAATGATTGGATCCTTGTTCCAGCTTGCAGATTAGATTTCTCCTTGGCATCCCTTTATAGTGGAAAGACTAAGAAGCCAGAAAATGTTGAATATTTCCATCCTCCCATGAGATTCCCTCTCTCCAGTTTGAGATGCACTTTGTCTTCTCTTTCCATAAGGAGCAAGACCCCATTGCTGGCTGCTTCTCTGGTGACATCTTGGTCTCCAGCAAAAGCTGAAATCACTGGATAGCCATTTTGCATTAAACTAACCTGCAATGAAAAAGAAAAAGAAATTCATGAGTTTTCTTCTGAGTTTATTATTACTTCATGACATAGAACACACACAACCATACCAAATTCAGATCAAAATGCATTAAGTGAATTTGTAAAAACCAGAGCTAATAGATCTCTTTGTAGGCTAATACTGGGGTGACAGTGTCAAAGTGCCCTACTATCGCCCTACTAAGCTCTGTCTGTGGATGACACATAAACCCTTTCCTTTCCCATGTAGTCATCTCAGAGCAAGTTCTGAGCAGGAGTGGGAAATCGTAGCCTTGGTTGAAGGAACCAAGTCTATCCTGCAATTTTACAGAACCAATAAAAAACACAGTAATACATTCACATTATTAATTCTTTTCTCACTGTGTTTTATTACAGAGCCACCCAAACAGTTTTATAAAAATAATAATAAAGTATCCTAAGTCTCCAGTATCAATACATACCTGGATAGTTTGTCTGTTATATACTTTTACAACATGGAAACTGAAACTATAAATTCCTTTTCTTGGTGCTACAAATATACTGGAAGCCAGGTCAAAATGATTGCCAATATTAACTAATACCTGGAAGAAAAGAAAGAAAGAAAGAAAGAAAGAAAGAAAGAAAGAAAGACAGAAAGAGAAAAAAATCAGGTCATAGCTTTTCACAAGTAAGGTGAGACTGGGAAAAGATAGGGAGGATTCTTGAGCAACTTGCCAAGCAATGGAAAGCCACTGGCATTTGCTGCACAATTAAAATGGACTGTAGGGGGAAGAGGTCAGTTTCCAAGGTGTTTTAAAAGGATCGGCTCAGGAAGCCGATTGATTTACACAGTGTGCACCCGCAGCCTCTTGGAGGGAATGAAAGGAGTCTGGTGGCAGCCTGTGTCTTCACAGTGGAGGAGAAAGCATAATATATATCATTGCTGAAAGAGAGACACATACACAAAGAACTGGGGGAGGGGGCATTAAAGACGTTAGCTTAGGATTTTGCATTTTTATGTGACAGTATTGAAACTAATTGTGCCTCATGAGACTTGCAGAGTTAATGTGAAATAAAATAGACTTAGTCACGTCTCATGTGATGGAATGGTCGAACAGAATTCAAATGTTAAATAACTAGCATCCATTTCTCTCTCTCTCTCTCTCTCTCTCTCTCTCTCTCTCTTGTTTGGCAATTTGCATCCTTCATTCTCTTTTCTCCAGAAGCAGCAGGGATAATTCAATTAGGCTTGAACAAATAAGTAGAGTAGATGCATTTTAACCCACAAGGACTTAGTACATGGATTTAGTGGTAAAAGGAGTGCAATTAGCCAATTATAATAATGTAGAATGATATCCTAAGCCAAGTTATGAATGCTTCAGAAGCATCTCCTTGAGTAACGAAAGCAGGGAAATGGAGTGGATCCAAGAAGAAGGGATTTATCCCAGTCATTTGCATGCTTAACCTTGCTTCTTGCATCTAAATACAACTTGCGGTCTTCTAAGAAAATGGAAATGAGTATTGACATGACCGTGAAATAGGCCTACAAATTTTTGTAGCCCCTCCCCCCACTTTTTTGAGATTTTGGATTTGGAAAAGCAGACTCCCACCCCCCAAACTTCTCCCAAATTTTCAGAATGAGACTCGAAGCTATCTTCTAAGCTGTCTTCTCTTGTAACTGGTTGCAACAACTTGCCTGGGATTTTAATATGACAGTTGAGAAGGGAAACTTCCAGACAGAGGGCTCTTAACACTACTGGTCAAAAAACACTGTGCAGTTATTCACCCTTCTGTCTTAATGGATTTTCTATGTTAAAATGAGATTGAAGCAGTGGGAAAATACAGAAGAGTGACAAATGAGCCCAATGTAATTCTGCAAAGGAGGGAATGTGATTGCTCACCATTCAACCTTCAGCTCTTCCTGATGTCCTCTCTTAACAAAGACTGCACTAAAGGCCAATGGTGCAATGCCCACAGACCTTAGAAATCCAAAGCTCCCCTTAGGATTTATTTCCTAGTCGCTTTCAAGCTATCTCCTTTTTGAAATCTGTTTAAAGAAAATCTGAATATTGGGTTACTGTTAGTTTTCTGGGCTGTATGGCCATGTTCCAGAAGCATTTTCTCCTGATGTTTGGCCCACATCTATGGCAGGCATCCTCAGAGATGTGGGCAAAATGTCAGGAGAGAATACTTCTGGAATATTGCCATACAGCCCAGAAAACTCACAGCAACCTAGTGATTTCAGACATTAAAGTCTTCAACAACACAATATCTGAATAACGCTCATACTCTGCAGCAAAGGTGTGGGCATAAGCATGGACATGCAAATTTATGCAAATGAATTAAAAAGCTGCTCAGCGGTTGGCAGGCGATCTTGACTAGACTTCAGTTTTTAAATTTCAGAGGTTACCGTGTCAGAATTTGTCTTTACGGAAAACTTGGATAAAATAAAATAAAAAATGAAGGGCCATTGATCCTTGAGATCTTATCCCATTTCCTTACAGAATACTCATCGAGACATAAATATGTTTATTTGCAATCTCATACTCATATCTCTAGCAATAAATGTAACATGTCAAGATATGTGATCAATGTATCTTACTGAATTTAGCGTACTCCCTAGAAGGGAAAGGGTTGGACCCGTGCAGTCCTTTCAAATTATGTAACTCCAGGATTCAATGATTCCACATACATAGGGTTGTAAGTTTAGTCTTTACAAACAGAACAAAGAGATACCATGCCATAGGTGGAAATAATGTCTTATAATGGCAGGAGAAAACAGAATATTTAAAACAAAACAAAAAAATGATAACCTTTTTTGAATTATTCTCTCTAGAAATTTTAAATATCAAACCAAGTGCAAAATAAAAATGATAATCTGTTTTAAATTATTTTTCCTAAAATTGTATAATAAAAAGCAGGGACAAAACAGATTGCATACAGGACTGAAGAAATAATCCTTTGGCTAGGAATGTCAGATAGATACACATAAGACAAATCAAATAATTCTTACATTAACTAAATGTATCATGGGCATTATATTTGTTGCTTTGTTTTAAGGCTGTATAAACCCTCCCAATGCAGTGTTTTCTCTTGGACTACAATATTGCAAAGGAATCCTTAAAAACATATCGGCTTTCTGAAACAAGTCAAGAAAAAAAAAGCCTAAGCTTACACTGCCTTCGACTGTCCCTGCTCTGCATTTACACCTAAATTCCCTAGATTTACCAACTCTTCTTTTCTAGGACTGGTTTTTTTCTGATTTTAAACGGAAAGGACCACCACTACTTAGGATCTGAAGACCACAGATAAGAAATGAAGTCTATGATGAAGAAGGGTCAATAAAGGATAACACTGATAAGGCTGTAGGGAAAGATCACTAAGTTCTGGACTCTGGAATGGATGGATTTAGACAGCTGGCTCTGAAGAACAAGATGGCAATGAGGTGGAGGAGAAGCTAAAAACAGTGAGATGCCATTGTGCCAAGTTGAGCATCCCTTATCTGAAATCTAACCCTGAAAGTCTTCAAAATTGTTCACATGGGTGTCTGAGATAGTGTATGTACCCAAATTTGTTTTGCACACAATTGTTTATAAAATTACCTTCACTGTTTGTGCACAAGATGTATCATTCATATACACAGTGTACATGAAAGATACATTAATTTTCTGTCCCCCACCATCAAGATACCTCATTATGCCCATATATTCTTTTTAAAAAAAACCAAAAACCAGAACATCTGAAATCTGAAACACTCCTGGTTCTAAGTATTTTGATATAAGGCTGTCAACCTGTACCAAGAACCTTTGCTTCCTGCACAAAAATTATTAAAAATATTGTGTATAAAATTACCCTTATTTCAAGATATTTCATTATCCGTATGCAAGTACAGGCAGTCCTCAAGTTACAAACAAGATAGTTCTTAAGTTGAATTTGTTTGTAAGTCGGAACATGTACATTTTTAAGTGTAACTCCAGCCATATATGTACATATGTGTGTGTATGTGTATGTATGTATGTATGTATGTGTGTATATACATATATACATACATACATACATACATGCTTTTGATAGCATAGGGAAGGGTTATCACACCTATGGTATTTGTTTTGCTGTCTGTGCCCATTAAGAGGATTTCACCTCACTTTGTTCCCCTGACAATTGGATTTTGAAAAATGTGGCTTGTTGTGGAAACAAGGCTTGGTGAGAAAGCTTCAGTGGAGAGCCCTTTTCCCCATGAACTCCTTCTGGTGTGAATTTCCCTTCCTAGGGTCAGTTTTTCTCATATCCTGTTGTCTTACCCTATTCTTAAGTATGGATTGTTCATTAGCTGGATGTTTGTAACTACTGAACTGCCTGAATTCCAAAATCTGGAAGAGGGGAAATCCAAAAATCTGAAAAAACTGTTTCCAACCATTTCAGATAAAGGATACTCAAGTTATATCAAAGGGGCTAGAGCAGGCACGGGCAAACTTCGGCCCACCATCCAGGGGTTTTGGACTTTTGGAAAGGCCTTTTCCTTTTTCCCCCTCAGCTGCTTAAGCTTAAATGGCTGAGAGGGAAAAGGATGGGGTTTGAGGCTGTTAGGAGCCCCTGGCGGCGCAGTGGGCTAAACTGCTGAGCTGCTGAACATGTGGACCATAAGGTCACAGGTTCGAATCCAGGGAGCGGCATGAGCTCCTGCTGTTAGGCCCAGCTTTTGCCAACCTAGCAGTTTGAAAACATGTGAATGTGAATAGATCAATAGATACAGCTTTGGTGGAAAGGTAAGGGTGCTCCATGCAGTCATGCCAGCCACATGAGGTGCTTATGGACAACATCGGCTCTTCGGCTTAGAAATGGAGATGAGTACCAACCCCCAGAGTTGGACACGACTGGACTTAATGTCAGGGGAAAACCTTTACCTTTAGCTGAGACTGTTAGGAAATGTGATTGAAGTCCAAAACCACTGGAGGGGGGGGGGAAGTTTGCCCATGTCTGGGCTAGAGTGCAGCCAGAAGTTAAGGGAGGGGGGTCACAAGAGCCATGCAGGAGGAATGCCAAAGAAGAGATCCAAAGAAGGACCACCATAGCTGCCAGGGAAAAGGACAAAGAGGGCAAGAGAGGTGGAGCAAGGTGAGCCAGGAAGGTAGTGATGTTCTCAATCCCAGGGCGTGGTAGATGGAGTGGGCGGGGCCGGGCTTGTGTGGGCGGGGCTTCGTCGTCGGGGGGCGGGGCTAGCGCGGGAGCGGCCGGGAGGGGAAGGGAGGGGAGCGCGCGCCTGACCTGGTCGAAGTAGATGGTCATGGTGCGGTTGCTCATCTCGGAGGGCTCGTGGTTGGTGCTGCGCGTGGCCGAGAAGGCCACCTTGGCGCTGCCGGAGCGGACGGAGATGCCGAGCGAGGAGGTGATGGCGCCGTCGGCCGAGGGGCTGGAGTCGCACACCACCAGGCACTTGCCCTCCAGCACGATGGGCTCCGTGTCGTTCAGCGCCGCCACGGCCGACCGGGCGCAGGGCAGGAAGAGCGCCCCCAGCAGGAGCAGCAAGGCCGCCACCAAGCAGCAGCCCCCGCCCACGCCGCCCTCGGACAGGCGCCGCCCGGGCATCTTGCCGCCCAGGCCAGCCGAAGGAGGGAGAGCGAGCGCGAGCGAGGCTCTTGGAAAGGCAGGGGAGGAGGGCCGGCTCTTTTCCCGCGCTTTTCTCCCCTCACAGGAAGGCGGGCGGCGGGGCGTCGGTGCTGCGGCAGCCTGCGGAAAGGGAAGAGCCGGGAGAAAAGGCAGCCGTCAGGGAGGAAACGGGCGTCGGAAGGAAGGAAGGAAGGGCGAGCTGAGCCGCTCTCCTCAGGCCTCCCTTCTTCATACAGTGGCAAACACACTTCCCCAGTGCGCGTGCACGAGGGTCTCTTCGAAGGCGGAGACCCCGACGGCCCTCGTCCCTCAGCGTCCTGCTCCTTTTTACCATGCCTCAAGGACAGATTTGGCACCCAATTAGACATATTTATACCCAATTAGACATATTTATATATACGAGTACGCACAGACATGCATATCTTGTGTCTATGTGTGGCAGAGGGGAAGCCACTCTCTCTCACACACACACATATACACACACATTTGTGTGCGCGCGCGTGTATCAATGGGACCCGGCTGTGCAGGAGGCAGGGTCAAAAAGCGCGGGATGCTGAAGGAGGAGGACAGGCGAGGTCTCTCCCCTCTTCGAAGACCTCTTTCCCGCTTGGATCCCAACACACTGCAGTCAATATAGAGGCCAGCACACATCCTCATTAACACGTGAATAAGTGATTCCCCCCCCCCCCCCATAATATATCATAGCTACTGCAGGATTCATATCCGCATGACTAGTTAGTGATAGCTATACATAGTCATCTTCGCCCAACACCTTTGTGCAACTTAATATAATAATATGATAAGATTTTTTTTTCATGTCAGGAGCGACTTGAGAAACTGCAAGTGGCTTCTGGTGTGAGAGAATTGGCCGTCTGCAAGGACGTTACCCAGGAGACGCCCGGATGTTTGATGTTTTACCATCCTTGTGGGAGGCTTCTCTTATGCCCCCCCCCCATGGGGAGCTGGAGCTGACAGGAGGAGCTCAATCCGCTCTCCGCGGATTCGAACCGCTGACCTGTGGGTCAGCAGTCCTGCCTGCACAAGGGTTTAGCCCATTGCGCCACGGGGGCTCCTTTTCAGTCAGTGACTAGTATTAAAGTGTGTGTGTGTGTGTGTGCTATCCGGTTGGAAAAGGGGGTCTTCAAAGACGGGAGGGACTCATCCTTCAGTGTGTATGTGTACGTTAGGGGTCTTCAAAAACGGGGAGACGCATCCTTACACACAACACACGCTAAAGGATGAGTCTTCCCCTTTATGAAGACCCCTTTTCCGCTCGGAAGACACACACACACGTTAGTATCGATGCAGTACAGGTTTCCAAATCCTGCTCTGAAGTGAGAGCCGGGTTGGAGTTCTTTCTCACGAGGTTGGCGCGGTTTCCGGCTGACCCCCGTGCGCTCTCTCGGGTCTTTTCGTCCCAAAGGAAAGCAGAGACGCGCCCGGCATAGCCTATCCTCCTTCATTCAGACAAAACACAGGTCTCAACCTTTGCTTCCACCGGCCAATAGCTCTCGCAACCCCTGAGGATGCCTGCCATAGATGCAGGCGAAACGTCAGGAGAGAATTCTCCTAGAACATGGCCATATAGCCCAAAAAACCCACAACAACCGACTCTCACACAGTTCAAAAGCTCCTCTCCCCCTCCTTTACATTTTCCTCCCCCAGCCAGCATATAAAAACCTCTTTTTTTCCTTCCCCCCTCTCTCTTCCCTCCCCCTTCTTTTACATTCTGCCCCAAAACAAGCCATCCCCGTTTTATCTGGTGTTGATTTCCGAGCGCTTAGGCATTTTCATGCGTCAGGATTTGGTTGTGTTTGAATGAGGTCCCTTCCCAGCCTTGTTTCAATTGTATCTTATTAAGGGGGTGGGGAGAGGTCCTGTCGGCGGATTTCCCAACACTGACCCAATAATCTCAGGACCAACTCTGCCCTCGTAACTTTTCCTCGTCTCGATCGCCAGGTTGTCAACCCGGAGAGAAAGAAGGAAAGGAGATCTAGGCAAGGTTCTCGCAAAGCACGAGTGGGCTTCCTATTCCCAAAGTTCCAAGGCAACCCCATCCATCCCTCCGGACGCCCCTTCTTTCCTCCCCCTTCCGTGGCTCCCACCCCGGGCTTGGTCTTTCCCCCGAAAAGGGTGGAGGGGGTCTACCTGGCAGGTCCATGGCGGGAAGCGAGTCAGGCGCAGAGGCGGCCGTCGTCCGGGAAGTTGCCTCGCTTGGAGAGAATGAATGAGCGCAGGGTTAGCTTGTTGCCAGGAGGGAGGAAGCGCCTTCGCCCGCCCATCGCCGAGGAGCCCCCCCCTCCCCGCCTTCCCCCCTTCTCTCCCGACACATCCGCGTTCACCCCAGAGAAACTCCCGCAAGATCTCTCTTTCTCTCTCTCTCTCTCAACACCCCCACTTCTCTGTTTGCGCTTACACACAACGATCTGGACACATCAGGGCATCGCAAACACACCTGGCGCGCTCCTTCTCCCCGGGATGGCCCCGAGACGCCTTGGATCTCCTGGCAGAACTTTCTCCGGATCCCTCCAAAGGGAAGCTAATCAGTAGATCCGCATCGTCTTCTTGAAGGGTGGGTCCTCTCCTCTCCCCCCGCCCGCCAATCCCTTTCCCAAAACCACGGCGGGAAAG
Source organism: Anolis sagrei (assembly GCF_037176765.1). NCBI lineage: Eukaryota > Metazoa > Chordata > Lepidosauria > Squamata > Anolidae > Anolis > Anolis sagrei. Next base: position 71,680,618 of record NC_090024.1, read on the forward strand.
TCGAGGGCGCTGTCTTCTTGGGCAAGGGATGGGACCTCTCTTCCGAGCGAGAAGCTCCAGTCCCGACCTGGGCAAGAGGCAGGCGGAGTGGGACGGAGGCAGAGGCGCGGCCCCTTAAAAACCTCTGGAAGGAAGACGGGGCTCGCGGAGCACAGGCGCCTTGTTAACTTGGGCTTCCTGCGCCCTCTTTTCTTTTCTTTTTTTCCTTCCCTTGGAATACCCTGGAATTAGACGTCTGGGGGAAGGAGCTAGGCGCGTCTTTGGAGGGGGGAGCGACTTATATGGCTGGGAGGAAAGAGCGAGGGCTTCAAATGTGGGGGTGGGGCGCCACCTAGCGACCACAAAGCGCTTTCGCCACCACTAGGCTTGGAAGGGAAAGGGATCCTGTGGAGGTGGGTGGGTTGTTTGGGTTGGAGACAGAGCCATGGGAGAGGGATTCCCGGGGAGAGCGAAGGGGGAGAAAGGGAGGGTGAACTTCCAGTTACATCCTCTGTCGCCTTCCCTCCCCTCCTCTCTTCCCTCTCCTAGATTTCTTTCTCCCTTCTAGAAGCCTGGGTAGATCTCCCTTCTGCTTTGCTCAACCTAAGGCTGCCCTGATGAGAAATGCGGCAGTCAAGGTTATCAGCAGTTATTATTGGCTGCAAAAATGTTTCTCACAGCTCGGCTTGTGCGGCAACAGCTGCTGCTGAGCTGAGTATCTAGGGATGGACAAACCAGACAAAAGGAGAAGGTGGGAGATAGATGTGCTAAAGCAGCCGTGGCCTCGGGGACACTTTTCTTCTCTCCCTTTGTTTTAGGTGTATTTAAAATCAACAGCTTAATGCCTGAACGCCTCTCAGAGCCTTTCCTTATCCATGAACAGATATTAATTAGTCATCAGGCTTAATTAATAGGAGGCAGCATTTACTTGGAGACTGTTTCAGGGCTGGTTAATAATGTGAAGGCTCAAGCCTGTCCAAAGTAAAGTGACAATGATCAAGAGACCTCTGGGATGTCAAAAGCATGTCTGTGTTTCCACACCATTAGCACCACAATTCAGGAATGGGTATCTAAGGCACAGCCTTCTGAAGCCCTGACATCTTTCTTTTATGAATGTTGTTAGTGTGTGGAATCTGGAGTTCTTTCCTTTGTGAACTAATATTCGCAGTGTCACATCAAACATGCAACTGGAAGAATATGAAGATGCACAGAAGAAAAATGTCCCAGATCTAAACAATGCAGGTCTTTAAAGCTCTTATAATCATAATCAACCAGAGAAAACAAATATATGTTGTAATTATATAAAATCAATTGATAAAATGAGCTTTACATGGAACTCAATAACCATCTATGATCACTGCCTCCCCTGGTCACTCTGCCAAGAAGGTTATACATCAGAGACATCAGAGATTATCTCATGAACCTCTGCTTTGTCTCCTTCTGAATAACATGCTGGTGGGAATGGAATTCAACTACTCCAGTTGTCCACAACTAAAGAAAGTTGGTGAGTGAGGCTGAAGGTGGTAGCTACCTTTTACTTGCTCCTTTACTCTCCTAGTAGGGTGGAACCTGATATCTTTGGCAGAATCACCCAGAGAGATATGAGGTGGAAATTGCATAGTATTGTTTTAGAAGAGGACAAATGAGCAGCTGCAAAAAATGTCAACCATCACATGTCAAACAGCTGAGCAGTTGTGCAAAGGCAGAATATCTGCAAAGTGTTAGTTCTCATCAGGTTGACTTTGACTTGTAGTGACCCCATGAGGTCAATGTAACTACCATGAGAGACTACTAAGAGACTCAGCTATCAATTGCAAATTCAGGAATATGGCCTACATGGCTAAATCAATCCACATACAGTGTGGTCTTTCTCTTGAATTGCCTTCTCCTTTGCCAAGCATTATCTTTTCTAAGGAATCACAACATCTAGTTATATGTCCAAAGTATGACGGCCTCCATTTAGTCACCTTTGCCTCTAATGAGACTGGAGGTTTGACTTCCTTATTTTCTTATTCATTTGTCTTCTTAGCAGTCCATGGTACCCAATGAATTCCTTTTAGCTTACTTCACTATCCAAATTTAGCATCCATGTATATAAACTTGAAATTATATGATTGGGATGAACTTGATTTTAATTATGTAGCTTCACACTTGAGGATCATAGAGGAAAATGCCAAGAAGAGGGATGAAGCAAGAAAAAGGTAACTCCTTGTCACTCTCTCACTTGCTCTGCTCATTTGCCCTTTGTCTCAGGACAGTGGAAACTGAATTAATTGAATTTAATGCTGATCAACATGCTGCTCGGAAAAAGAATGCAGAATATGTGTGACCAGATATGACCAACTCTCTGACTCTTGAGTAGGCAGAAGTGTCTCTGAGCCCATCTATGTTGGCCGGGAATGAATGTACTTCATGGTGTCCACATGAGACACACAGTCCATTTGCCTTAAAGTGACAAAAGGACACTTACCATTTGAGTCCAGTGTAACTGTAAATATTTGGATCACTTCCTATTTGGAAGTGCCATCTTCCATCTTTCTTTCCCTAGGGTTGGGCAGCCCAGAGACATGGGACAGCACTTATTTTTCTCTGTCATTCTGGCCTTAGTGGTGCCTGTTGAATATGAACATGATAATGGTCTCCACTCAGCGCCAGTAGTGATGATAGCTGGAGCGATAAGGCAATCAAAGAAGGGAGCAGAAAGGAGGAAGGGAGTCCGCCTTTACTCCTCTCCTTTCTCGTATTGCTTCACTTTTCTGGTTATTGTCATTACAGGTGGCCATCTGTTGGGGGTGCTTTAAATGTGATTTTCCTGCTTCTTGGCAGGGGGTTAGACTGGATGGCCCAAGAAGTCTCTTCCAATTCTATGATTCTATAATGGTGACCACTGCCATTTTCATGTCTGGTGGTCCCTGCTAAAGCCAGAAGAACAGGAGCAAGTAAGGATGGTAGGCCAGTGGCTCCAAACTAGTTATGGCATGGCTGGGCTGTGTGGCAGCCATCCAGCCACCAGACTGGCTCAGGGCCATGCACTGCAGACAGCTGCCAGCCCCAAGCCAACCCAGCAGTATGGGTGTGAAGACTCTGGCAATGCTGACCTGGAGTACCCCACTCTGAATCAGCATCACCTTTTGTAGCACACATAGTTGGCCCCTTCTTCTCTTTCTCTCAATCTCTGTTCCTCTAAGTTGCATCATGTCTTCAGTCCTTTCCTTTTGCTCTGAAGCTCAGAAAGAGTGATCAAGAGAAAGAAGGTAGAACTTTACTTATTTGCATACCTCCTTGTCAACTCCAGAAGCAGCAAAGTTCAGAGGAGAAAACACTGTATCTTGGAGACCTTGGGACTTCTCAGCTGGGCAAGATCTGTCTACTCTTTTTTTTGCCTCTGCTGACAAGGATAGGGAAAGAACAAAAGAACACCAGCTTCTTCCTGCCTAATTAATCGGCTGCTCCCCCCTCAAAACTGAAGCAGCTTTCTTTTCTAGTACATGTTCAGTGCCATGTCTAGTTAGGCTTTCAGTCCTTCTCCATTAAGTTCCTAGTTATTCTTTGTTTTGATTCCTCATTCTTCTTGAGCATGAGAGATTATTATAAATACAATTCATTTTCTCAAGTAAGTAGAATTATAGCACCTTAAACATTTGAACTACAGAGTGTACCCACTGAATTATGGAATGGCCACAACTTTTTCTCCCCTTGTTGACATTTTTATTCTGCAAGTGCCTTATTCAGAGGATTTTATAGGGGTGTCTTCATTTTGCAGCCCTCCTGTGCTTTCCCTTCACTTCTTCCATGTTTTTTCTTACCAGGGGAAAAAAGGGTCTGTTGAGGCATAAAAGATAGAACAGCTGCACTCTGCCTTTTGATTGGTATTCGTAGGTAGTCTAGAAGAAACAGTTGGTGTTCTTTGAACTAAGAAATGCAATAAAATTAACAGATTTAAATCCATGTGGTAGCTTTTGAAATACAGATTGGGGAAAATGACAGTCTTGCACTGACTCCAATATTCTTCAGTCAAGTGGTCTTCAGATGGTTCAGAGTGCAAGTCCCATTATCACCATTGCATATGTTTCAGGTATGTCAGACTGCAATCCTCATTATATATTAATTACAATGATTGTAGTTTGACATACCTGAGAACAACTGGATGGGGAACACTTCACTCTGACGGCTCTCGGGAATGATCATATCAGTCAAATGCCCAAATAGTTAAAATGGTCCTTGAGTTAAAATGGTCAATTACACTTCCCAAAATGTTATTGTCCAAGCTATCATAATTACTGCAATTAAGGTAAACAATTTATCACTTAATTCTCTAATAGAAATAACATAAAAGGAGCAAAGTTTCAGCATTGAACTACAGAATGGGATCTTTGTTCTCAATGAGTTTGGAACCCAAATTTCATCATAAAAGACATTATAGAGGAAAGAAAAGGAAATGGAGAAAGGAAAATAAAGAACTGTCATTGGCCTAATTCAACTTGAACAGCACTTATTTTAATTCAACACTAAAATGACAATTTGGCACAGCAGAACTTTAGCAATATTTCTGGATCATAATCCATAGATTAGATGAAGTAGGGCAGTGGCTAGACATATATATCTGTAATCTTAAAAGAAGCCACACTTGACGCAGGGGACAGATTCATAAAAACTGGAGTTTTAAGATAATTCTTGTGAGTGGCTGATCTGGGAATTGCTGAAAAATCGCATCACTACATAGATGAAGGAGCATAGAAGACTTTAAAAATATGTCCCAGAGTCCATTTCTTCAATTCTGTTGCACCATATGCTCTGCACATGCTGTCTTCATAAAATGTAACTCCAATGAGTTATAAAAACCCTTCTTATTCTTGAGGAAAAATGATGAGGGATCTACAACGGGGAACCATTACAAAGCATTTACAACTTAGTCATGTTTCTTTAAGTGGCAAAGTTCTGCAGTAAAAGTGACTCAGAGTCTAGATAAAAGAAAATGGTCCTTTACCAGTAGATCCTTTGGATGAATAACTTCATTGCACCAAACTATTTTATATTTTATTGTTATTGGTTTTTCAGTATCACTAGACAGCAAGTAGTGGTATATTATAACCTTACTTAACATCTAATAGTAAAAAGAGTGTGCATTCGTGTAGTGGCCACCATACTCAAGTACTATAGATTCCACTTAATTTTGTTGAATTTAAGAATATTTGTTGTAAAAGTAAACACTAGTGACATGTGCAAGTTTTGGATGTGAAGGTACTTTTCTGAGCAATGGGCAATGGCTATATCCAGCTGACAGCAACATAAGTAGAGTTCTTCCTTTAAAACCATTGAATCAATAGTAGCACATTTAAGTTTACAGAGTAACATGAAAATGTGCATCATTCATTGCCACTGCCCATTTTTTTTTTAAAAAACTGCCCAAATAGGATGCTAGCCATGGGCACTGACTATCCACATGCATTGCACTATATACAAAGATAATGTTACTCCAGCAGCAGATACTTCTCTTACACATAAGGGGTTCAAGATTTCTCTCATAGTGTCATTTTGTCTACTAATGATCCATATGAGATAATAGTCTCTCCAACTGAAATGTATTTTAGTCAACATGTTCTTTGTTCTCATATGCTTCCTTCTGTCAAGGAGCCATACTCTTGAGAAAGGAAGCATCAGGAAAATGTGGATTTTAAAAAAATGAAATGTACTTCAGCAGCTTGCAAACTGGTCAGCGTACATCCTATGTAGCCTATGTAAGAATAATCCTGTAGTGGGACTGGTAATAATTATTACCAAAATTATTAAAATTACTGTAGATGATAGTCTCTGTTTAGATTGTTGTTGTTGTTGTTATTCCCCACTTTATCTCCCCAATGGGGACTCAAAGAGTTACATATCAGAAGAGAAATAAAAAAAAATCTGATAAAAATCTAACTAAATTTGTCCAACCAAAGGTATAAAGAGACTTATTGATTGTTGCCTATTAAATGTTTGTTGATATTCAAACTTGGTTTTTTTTTTGGGGGGGGGGGGGGCTGGTTCAGCAGGAGCAGCAGATCTCACCTAAACCACATATTCCAGCCACCTCTGGGTGAAACACCATCATCTGGGAGGAATCTCTGAACCTCAGGGTTGCTCTGTGGCCAGCTTCCTTGGTTGAAAACACTACAACCCCAAGAGGAATCCCTGCAGTATTAGGGCTACTCACAGGCCAACCACAAACCGGTTGTCCAGAGGATGGGGTGGTCTCTGGGTCTGACAGAACAGACCCAGAGACCCCCCGCCCCAGGACAACAAATATATCCCCAGCCCCATGATCAGATGATACTCCAAGTTCCAAATTCCCATTTTTCTCCAAATGTGTAGCAGAAAGTACTCACACTTAAATCTTCCCTCGTAAACCACCTGGGGAAACCTATTTAAGGCACCACTCTATCCCAACTTTCAAGTCTCCCCAATTGACAGTGTAGGATAGGCAAAAGTAAATCCCCATTGAGTGGGAAAATTCCTACCAGACCCAGATGTGATCAGTAAAACTTACACTGGGAAAGGAGTTGGGAGGATGGGATGATCAATTGCAATAAGGTGGAAGAAGAAGCTAAGCTTAAATAGGCTTTAAACCTTACCCCTTCTCCCACAGTTTTGGAATGTAGTACCAGAACTGATTACATGGTAGCCCATAGCCTATGAAGGTTATCGAAGTGAGGGGAAATTAAATTATATGTAGGAAGGCTCCACTTACCTGTTGGGTTGAGAATCAGAGCACTGTCAGAAAATAAAATTGGTTGAGCACTGTCAGAAAGTGAAATTAATTGAAAAGTGGAACACAGCTTATTTTTGCATGCAAATGCATTTGGATTGCTGAAAAACATAAATAACATACTGTATAACACTTTTGAAGGTGTGATAAGACAACAAAACCTTTCAAAAACCATATTCAAGAATAGCTTTCACATATATGAACCAAAAAACATGTGCTCCCTAAGTAAACTTTTTTGTAATGCCTTCACGGTGCAATAGATCTCAGATTTATGGCTACAAAACCCCCCAAAAATAATGAGAATATTCAATAAAAACAAAGTTGATTTTTTAAAATAAAGTATTTCATTCCTGGAGGACAAAATGAAGATCTTGATTTCCTCCTACTTTTGTAAAAACTCAGAACTTTTTCTAGTCCCCATGCATGATATATTCTTGCAAGGTATCGCAGTCCTCCTGCTGACACCACCACCCTTTCCCCTCTTTGCTGATATAAAAATATTGATCCTAGTTATCATGTTTCTTTTCTGTCCAGCAAATGAAATGAGATTCTTGGCTCCAGAAATTTATGTATTTACATTTCATATCAACACGTATAGACTTTAAGCAGTATAAAAAGAGTAGAATGATATGTTTTGTGATATGGTATCTGTTTATTATTATATAATTATGTGTTGTCCTTTAGTTCTGAAATTACACTGTTGAATTTATGTAGACCCTGAAGAAAACTATTGAAATATATATAGACCAAAACTTGTTGGACTTTTTCCAAAATGGAAACAACCATCCATTAAGCACTTGGAGATGTGTCTCCCCTTTCCAACCTGTGGCTTGTATTGGGTGCTCCCCAGTTTTTGGCTGTTATTCATAGTGTATTTTGCCTAGTAATGGCCCATATGGGATAACAGCCTCTCTGACAGAAAGATCTTTTAATCAATATCGTCTTTGTTCTCATATCCTACCTGTACCAAGGAACTATGCCCTCCAGGGAGTCTCTTAAATGAATCATCATCATAATGTACAGAGCAAGAACAAAATGCCTTTATCCAGTAGACCTTTATGATCAGAATCCATTTTAAAGTTAGAGTCTAAATCAAGGTAGTTTTGTAATAGCATTCACCCAAATTCGGTTATAAAGACGTCAGCAGAACTTCATGTTCAACTCATGAACATCTCTGATGCTATCGGCTATGTTCAGGAGCATGGCTTACATAGATGCACCCTCACATTTTGGCCTCCATTCATTCAGGGAAATTTTTAAGCAGAGTTTTAAAAAGTTACTTTTGGAGACTAGCACACCCAGAATCCCCTTGTCAGTTTCTAGATTCTCAACACAGAGTATTAGGGAAATGAATATACAGAGGGAATTTTATTTTTCAGTTCAGTAAAGGATTAATGGGTAATGTTTATGAAATGCTGTTTGATGTCTACCATAAGAGGTGTATCCCCTTTAAACAACAACACAAAGAAATCCAGAAAAATATTTCAGGATTAAAACGACAAAAGGACTTTGGAGATCATTGTGGATATAATTGCTATAAATTTGAATGTGAAGTATTTTAATTTTATAGTAATAATAATTGTTTACTAGTCGTACAATAATGGGTTGGTGTAAATGATGGCAAAAATTAACAACCAGAAGTTGGCTCAAATGACCACAACTGTAGTGTTATTATAGCTCTATAAACTGGCCTAGTATTGGGTCACTAGATTAAACCCAGAGATTGTTTCACCCACACTCAAAGAAGAATGGAGTGAAGCAAACAGAAGAAGAATAATTGAGGAATATTTCCACTGTGTGGTTCTCTATCATATGAAGTGAGATGGATGACAACCATAAACTGGGCATGGCCCTCTATGCCTCCTCTCTACAACGTCCTGAAATGTTTCCCTGTTCCATGGGTCTAGCTCTTACTCACAATCTGCATCATTTCCCATGTCAAACCAAGAATGAATCCAAAGCAACCAGATACCAACAAGCCAGTATGCGTTTCCAAGCACAGCTCTCCTGAATTTATGCTTTCCAAGTGGACCTGACTGAAGCATGTATATGTGACTTCAAGGGAAGCACTCCTAATGCAGAGAAAATGGAAGTTCTGTTTCCCCATGCTCTCTGGAGCAGTCCACAAATCGGTCCCAAATAATATGGAACTTGTTGCATGTTATTAGTTAAAAGACATTAAACCAAGTCCCACTAATTTTAATGGCTCTTCTCCATACATGTCTAGTCTCAGTTCAACTATTAACAAGCTTAAACTGATTTACAATGTTTGCCATGATACAGTAATTGCTGGAGATAAAGTGGTTACTATGCTGACTATCTAGATAGGCAACCTTTTGGCAATCGGTGTTAAGGTATGTAAAATCCTTGCACATTATTAAAGGAACTTTATTTATCTAAAAAAGTGTGAGCATAGAATTTGTATTTGAATAGGAATAGAAATATCGACTCATCAGCGAACAACTGCATAAATACAGTATCAATTGTATGTCAATTACAGTGACCCAGAAGGCATGGTTAGTTTCGTAAAACATGAAGACCTTTCACATATGACAATGATGGCACCATTATTGTGCTTTGCCTATCATGGTTTATTTATTTATTTACTGTATTTATACCCCACTCTTCTCAATCTTGTAGGGGACTCAAGGTGGCTTACTTGTATAGGCAGCAATTTGATGCCAAAACACACATAATGAAACATATAATTATTGTTTTAATGATTAAAACAATCATTAAAAACATATAAAACCTTAAAACCACATATTAAAAATCACACAATTCAATATCTGCGTCAATTCCAATTTGTCATTGCCCAACTTACTTGTCCGAATGCATCTCCCCTTACGAACCATTGAGGGCTTTAAGATTGTCTGGGAAGCCCTGCTCTCGATCCCGCCTTCGTCACAAGTACGTCTGGTGGGGATGAGAGACAGGGCCTTCTCAGTGGTAGCCCCTCAGCTATGGAATGCCCTTTCTAGGGAGATCAGATCGGCTTCTTCGCTCCTAACATTTCAGAAAAAAACTCAAGACATGGCTATTCGAGCAAGAATTTGCAAATATTGAGACATAGGAAATGGAATAACAGACATAGGAAATGGAATAACTACACAATGGGACTGGACAATATTTTTATGAGTATTTATTGATTTATATTTTATTGCTGTTGTTATGATTTTATGGATGTTAACGTTTTTATGAGCCCCGGGTGGCGCAGTGGGTTCAACCGCTGAGCAGCTACACTTGTTGACCAAAAGGTCACAGATTTGAATCCGGGGAGTGGTGTGAGCTTCCACTGTCAGCCCCAGCTTCTGCCAGCCTAGCAGTTCAAAAACATAGAAATGTGAGTAGATCAATAGGTACCCCTCTGGTGGGAAAGTAGTGGTGCTCCATACAGTCATGCTGGCGACATGACCTTGGAGGTGTCTACGGACAATGCCAGCTCTTCAGCTTAGAAATAGAGATGAGCACCAACCCCCAGAGTCAGACATGACTAGACAATGTCAGGGGAAAACCTTTACCTTACCTTTAATGTTCTTATATTGTACTTGTGTTTTTGTGGCATTCAATCTTTGCCTTGTAAACTGCCTCAAGTCGCTGGAAGGCTGAGAGGTATACACATATAGCAAATAAATAAATAAATAAAAATTCCATTATTTTTCTTATTGCACTGATAAATTACTCACTGAATGCTTGGTTGCACACCCATGTCTTTTACCTTTTCCTAAAGGTCAGGAGGGAGGGGGCTCATCTAATTTCACTCAGGAGGGAGTTCAATAGCCATGGGGACACCACTGAGAAGGCCCTGTCTCTCGTCCCTGCCAACCGCACCTGTGAAAAAGGCGGGACTGAGAGCAGGGCCTCCCCAGAAGATCTTAACCTCCTAGCTGGCTCATAGATGTAAACTGGGCCAGAAACATTTCGGGCTCTATAGGCTAAAGCCAGCACTTTGAATTGTGCTCAGTAGCAGACTGGAAGACAGTGGAGCTGATGCATCAGGATGGTGAGCAGCACTCTATGGTTCCATCTTACAGCATCTTGGGAAAGTTGGGAAAGAATGGGTGGGGGGGGGGGAGGGTTAAGATTCTTAGCTAATCCCTCCAAAGTATAACCCCATAATCTCACAGAATGCTCCCATAGCAGTTTAAGAGGAGTCATAGCCCTATATTTCTGTAGTGGCGAAAGGGACCCTGATCAGGCAGCACTCTATGCTACAACCTTTTCTTATATGTCCCACTTGTATGTTTATTGCAAACCATCCTGCCCTGGGAAAGTCTTCTGAAAGCTAATTTACTGTTTTGTCCAATTTCAGGAAATAGCGGTTTCTCCCAGTGATCAACACACATGAATTATTTTGTCATTATAGTTCATTATAGAAGCATGCATCTTCTTTGCAAATTCATGTATTAAAAGCACCTGCAGAGGGCATTTTAGGACCATTATCACAGTATACCCATCATCCTTTTGATTTCTGCTCCTACAGAAATGCTGGATGATGTATCACAAAAAGCCGGATCCATTTGTTCATTGCCTTTATCCACCATTGCTTTGGAAAATAAATTTTATACCATTATTCTAAGCCTGCAGGACAAGACAAAATGTCTTATCAGGTATTCTGAAAGGAAAGTTGTAAAATGAACCAAACAATTAAGTGATGCTGTCTTCAGAACATGAAGTTATATCAGTGCTTGTTAAAATATTCTGATCTAAAACACATTGCAGAGAAGGCAATGTACTCAGTAGTGTTGTTATGTTAATTCTTGGCAGCTCTCTGCTGTCTGCCAGTTGCAAAACTACTCATTTATTGTAAATCAATAATTTATCTGCTTGTAATAAGTGAAAAAAGAAGCAGAAGTTTGTTGTTTTTCTTTTTTACCAAGTCATCAGGGAAGTGTTATATGAAAAAATGAAAGCAGAGAACAACCAGGTTGCTTCAAGTTTTCTTTAAACTGTTCTTGGCTGGTAAAGTTGGAAGATTCAGTTTGGCTGGCAAAACAAGCATTTCACTGCCACAAATCAAATGTCTAATTTAATATCACTCATCAATATATTTTTTCTATTTTCTTCAGACTTATTGATTGTTTTTCACATAATTATGTTCCAGAAGTTCCAAAGATTGCCATGCCAGCCTCTGTTCAGTTTAGAAAAATTCAACCAGCTGATCTTCAGATCAATGCTTGCAATAGAGCTTGGAAAAGTTATCTTTTTAACTACATTGCTCAGAATCCCCAAAGGGTTCTAAATGCTGTAGTCCAACAAAGCACCTTTCCTAAGCTTTGGCAATGAATATTAGGGAAGTGGGATCTTGTACACTCCTGCTTGTGTTGATTCTAAAAGTAATGATTGCATTAAAAGAAATATATGTTAGTCAAACAGATGATCCTCTGCATAATTGCTGATGAACAATCACTCTCTTTTGCCCCATTTGTTAGAATGACTGCCTTGCTTCTGGTGATCTATGACAAAGTTCCAAGGTGAGATCTGAGAAATATTCTATTAGACCAGTGGTTCCCAACCTTTTTTTAACCAGGGACCACTTGACCAAGGACCACTTTGACCAAGGACCACTTTAACCAGGGACCACTCTCCAACATTAGTACCAAAAGGGCTACGAATCAGTTTTTGGTCAGCTTTAGATTCAGTTTGGTTATTTGGGGTGCTGATTCTGAAAATTGCATTGGATAGACCACATCAGCTCTAGTTTCTGATACAGAGCATATGCCATCCAGTAGTTGCCATCTGTTTGCCCACATAAAAACATATTTAATAATCAAGAGCTGACGTGGTCTATCCAATACAATTTTTTGAATCAGCACCCCAAAAAACCCCAGGACCAGGCCTAAAAATGGTCCCCACTTCCAGATGCCCCCACTTCCAGATGCCACATGGAATGGATCTGCTCAGGGGGAGGGAGAAAGAGAAGCAGCAGCAGTCAGGAGGCTTGTTGTCTTGCCTTTCATGGGTACTCAACCTCTCCCCTCCCGACATCCCTGTTGCCTTGGCGCTATAAGAGGATTTTGCGAGACCAGTCACTCTCGTTGCAATAGTGTAGTAACAGTGAGGCCACGAGCCATACTTTAGTTCTTGGGGATCACTGGTAGGTCACGGACCATAGGTTGGGAACCACTCAGCAAAGGAGCATTTTCAGAACTTTGTGTTTCCCCATTTCCTTCCTATCTCGATCCCTAATCTTAGATTATTCCAAAAATCTGTATCTTGTGTTGACTTTATGATAAGATCAGATGGCCATATGTGTTGAACCTGGATGGAGCCTGGGCTTCCTTCACCATACACAATTATAGAATTATGATTTCATTTTAATTCTCATGGCAATATGAGGTTTGTAATTTGGTATGCTATCAGAGCTCTCTGGCTGATAATTCTAAATACTCCTCCCTAAACTGTAAATCCCATAGTTCGATAGGATGTTGCCATGGCAGTCAGAGTGGAATCATGCCACTATGTATTGTAGTGTGAAAGGATCCCTGGTTAGATGAAATTTTCTCCCAGCTAGGAAGGTATAATACAAGTGCCATTCAAACTAAGTATTATTTAAATAATCACATATAACTCTCCTACACTTGAAAAATGTACAGTAGCTTATTTTAGACTTTCTGAAACACTGGAATAACCTCACATGTATAAAATTATGATTTTAATATATAGAATTCAATAAGCACAAGCTTATACCGATTTATACCGTCCAGGGAGTAGTTAAAATCCTTGGAGAAAATTTGTAATTGTCTTGCTAACAACAGGAATCAGTTAACTGATTTTCCATAAAAATAGTACATTTTGTTTTTAGAATTCAATCTAAGGACAGATGGAGTCAATGTGAGAAACATAATTACCCTTCTGAGAATTAACACCACCTTTTCTGCTAAGTTCAAGCCGATTTTAAAAAGTTCCAATCTACTAAAGAAGGTGCCATGACATAGCCTACGTCAAGGCAATTCCTAGTTTATTAATGGCAATACTTTCCCAGATCTCTCAAAATGGGAGCTCTTGTTCTTTTGAAAAATCTCTTCTGAAAGTCCAGTAGCTGATGCATAATTTACACAGTCTAAAGGGTATCCTTCAGTAATGTATTATCTGGACACACAGAAAGAAAACCTTATACACACTGCGTATAAAAAATTAAACAATGTGACCCAATGAACTCCACAAGTGATTTCATTCAGCTCAGATTTGCTTCATATATCATAGATTCTTGATTCTTTCTTCTAACCACTTTTCAATTCACTTTACTATTTCCCCAACAAATTCAAGAGGCTTGATTTTCAAAACAGCTTTTCTTGAATCTGTGGCATCTTAAATATGTAAACCAAATATTGTCAGGTCCTCCTTCTAGTCAATCTTATTCTCCTTAAATTTGGTGACAAACCAAATTTGTTACTTTTATTCTCCATGTTCAACTCATTTAATAGTTAATGAATTTTCTGAGCATAAATATTGTTACATTCCAATGTTATGCTTCAACGAACACCACAACATTCTTGTCCCACCCACTTGCTTGTAAAACAGGGGAAATCATCCAAAGGTCTACAGATACTCTTGTGATCCCACAAACTTCATAGATTTTTCTTTGGCCATAGAGGAAGGGACACATCCACACATATGCATAGGTAAGTGCTGCATATGTTGAAGCAAAGAGACAACACAGTTCATTTCATTATTATTTATGAAAGTATATCTGAATGGAGGGAAGGCATTAAAGGAAAAGATGAAGTACTTTGGCTGTATAATGAGAAGACAGGATACCTTGGAGAAGATAACGTTGCTGGGGAAAATGGAAGGAAAAAGAAAGAGGGGGCTACCAAGGGCAAGATGGATGGATGTTCTTCTTAAAGTGACTGACTCGACCTTGAAGAACTTGAAGGCTGACGATGGACAACAGGAAGCTCTGGCATGGGCTGGTCCATGAGGTCATGAAAAGTAGGAAGCAACTGATCGAATAAACAAAAATATCTGAATGTATTATTTCACAGACTCAGTTGAAAGAGAACAGAAGAGCCATCTACCAAGATATTGCCATCCAAATCTCTGTCCAAAGAAGCAGAGCCCACCACCCACCAAGACAGTCTATTCTATTATTGAACAGATATTAGTGCCAAGAAGTTTGTCCCATTGCTTAAATTGATTGTAATTTGAATCTGTTGCTTTGTGATTTGATCTCTATAACAACTGGAAACAGGCTTGCTCCATGTTCTGTATGGCATCTCTTCAAAAATTTAAAGTCATGAAGAAATCACCTCCAGACTGGATGGCCCATGAGGTCTCTTCCAACTCTATGATTCTTTGATTCTAAGATAGGATCCTGAGAGCATCCAACGCATTGCATGGGAGTTTTTTGGCCCCTTACTCATCTGCAGCCAAGGATCCTGTTGAATGCCATCACATGATGCAGACCATGACCCCACCCCATTGATGGCTGAAGTGGCGAGGAAGCATTGCAAGAAGCTTCTTCACCAACCACTGTAAGAAATGGACTTTTGGAAAGCTGTGACAGAGCTACTCACAGTTTTTGGGCTTTCCTCCAGTCTGAAAGCCCAAAAACCGTGAAAGGGGGAAAGGGCAAAGCAGTATTGCATGTTGCCACACTTTCCCCTGTCTGATGGGGAAAGGGACAGAGCACCATCATACCTTGCCCTGATGCCCCCATGTAATTGGGGAAGGAGGAAGGATGTGCAGGTCATTGTGAGGCATCATGCACACCTTCCATTTTGCCAGTGATTGCCAGTGAAATAGAATGGGGGGGGGGGGGGAGAGGCATTGGTATGATGAGGTCCTTATAAAGTTGACTACGGAGCATGAAAATCGCTCTTTCATTAGCTACAACCACAAATTATTTTAACATTAAGGTTTTCTATTATTTAGACATATTCATATTGCCTTTTCTATAATGAGACTATTTGTATCTAACTGGTGTTCTACTGTTCACCGAGGAGAGTTATTACTTAGAAATATTTTTATTTCAAGCAGATGAAAGTTATCATTAGATGCCTATTTTATGTATCTACTAGAGCATAGTAGTGTTACATTTTGGTCTGCTCCTATAGCATAATTCTAGCTTTACCATACAAGAATCACTTGTATGTGATTCTTATAATCACTTATAAAGACAACTCTTTATAATTATCACATCTCTGGTAACACAGGATCTCCTATAACTATTTCTGATGGAGAAAAATCAGAGTAGGATGTAGCCTAGTCATCACCATTATGATCAGCACATCCTTACGTGCCCACAAGGTCCTAACATTAATGAATCACTGCGGAAATGAGTCACATTGTATAGCTTCTAATATAATTTCAAAACCTGTCCTAAGATGTCTATTTTAGACCAAACTTCAATTGTTATTCCCAATTATAATGGACCTACTGAAACAGTAGGATTTATCTAAACACTGACTTGCCATTTAACAATGCATTTAATGGGTCTAGTGAGATTGGGCACTGCAATTGGTTGTAGGCGGTGGACTGAAGCATTTTGCCTGCTGAAGACAGTAGGGCTGACATTCTCATCCATAACCACATTCATTTGAAATGCCAGCAGCTTAGTGATGTTACTGGAATTTCTATAATATGAGTTGTATTCATATTTAGTCAGATTTTCCAAAAGACTCATTTTAATCATTTTAGTCATAACTGTGTTCCATTGTTATGAGTGGGCCTACACAATTTATTACTAAGTCTGGATTCAACCAGCACATTTAGCATCAGTATATAGATACTTCTAAGAAGCTATATCAGCAAATAGCTCCAATGCTAGTATCTAAATATTTCTGCTTCACTTAGCAGCATATCATTGCCACTGCAGGACTCATTTACACATAACTAGTTAGTGATAGCTATACATAGTCATCTTAGCCCAAAAAACACCTTTGTGCAACTTCATATGGTGATATGATAAGTATTTTTTTAATGTGTCAGGAGCGACTTGAGAAATTGCAAGTCGCTTCTGGTGTGAGAGAATTGGCCGTCTGTAAGGATGTTGCCCAGGGTATGCTGGATGTTTGATATTTTACCATTCTTGTGGGAGGCTTCTCTCATGTCCCCACATGGGGACCCAGAGCTAACAGAGGGAGCTCATTCACACTCTCCCCGGATTCGAACCTGTGACCTGTCGGTCTTCAGTCCTGCTGGCACAAGAGTTTAACACATTGTGCCACCGGGAGCTCCACATGATATGAATGGAATGGTGCAAACAATGGCAACAATTATTATCACAGTTTATGATTAGCTGCTAATATTAATTTAATTACTTGAAAAATCAATTTACATTCTGCCTTGATTAGGGTAGAATGCAGATGTATCTTTCTCTAATGTAAATAGTCATTCTAAGGAGAAAGTATATATCTGTTTCTGTATTCAACCATAAAGTTTGCCACCAGAGAGAGAGAGAGAGAGAGGGAAACTGGGGGCAAGCTTCAAGGTGGATGCGTCATGTTTCAAGGCAAAATGGTGCGAAAAAAATACGAATGCATAACCTTTGAGGAGCATTTCTGCAATGTAATGTGCATTAACAAGGAGAATCAGTACATTACCAAGAGGCTTTAAGCACTTATACTTATATAGCTGTGTAACCATGGCCAATCATTATGAAACAGTGGATGCCCATTAAGTGCTAGGACTGACCACATTAAAAGCATTATCATCATCATCTGAAAAGAGATGGAAGATTGTTATTCATCAGCAACGACCAGAAATGAAGTCTGAAATGCTTAATGTTATGCATTAAGAAGTGTAGTAACATTGACAGAAATCATATTGCTGGCACACATATCTCAATGTCTCATAATTCACACATTAATCTTATCCACAGTATGTTGGGATGTGGAGTACTTTGTATTCTTGGAGTAAGCTCAGCATTGTTTCATAGTAACATAAATCTTCTGAATCATTAAAGGTGGAAAAGGAAATTAGACCAATTAAATGTCACACTAAAGGGTAAATGGTAGGAGCTGCTAAACAGGAGTTCACTCACACATTAAGTACAGCTACAGTTGTAGGTTAATATGCAGTGGAAATACCAAAGGGCTGATGTAAAAGAAGCTGAGAAATTAATATATACACAGCAGATCAGAGACTTAATGACTCTATTCTCACTGAGGATAGTAGTTCTCTTGGTTCAATGGAAGACGTTGGTCACTTCTCACTGTTCATTGGTTCCTCTTCTTGTATTGATATGTCTGCAGTCATCCACCCAGACTCTAATTACAACCATTCCATTTTAGTCACTTTTAAAAAATGTTTCCAAATGCTATGAGCTTCTCGAATGTGGTACAAATCACTTCTAACTATAAAATAAACTAAGGACTTCACCATTCTTACCAAAACAAATATCCTAGAATGCTTCCAGCCTTCTTCAGTGATCGAGTCCCATGTTGGCCATCACATGACATTGGCCGAGGCCCTGCCACCAACTGGGATGGGGGAAGTGTCCATGAATGCCTCTCCCCAAACTTGGGAGCCTTCCTGTGTTGTGCTGCCTCCAATGGAGACAGTACACTTCTGCCCTGTTTGGGCAATGATCCCCCCATGCCATGAAGGAAGTGTTGCCATACCAGAGCAGCACACATGGCAGAGGAGCTGCCCCTCACATCTGCCATTTCACCACACTTGCTGGTGCAATGGTACAGGCAGGCTCCCACATGTGATAAAGTTATAAAACTGTTATTGTCATACTACAAAAATGTGAAGTTATTCCACAGAATTTTGCAGCTATATACAGTATAACTTATTTGTACCTTAGTGACTGAAAAAAGGACATTAATGACAAGTTATGTTTTCAAGCTTTCTACCCCCCCCCCCCCCGGGTGTGTGGAATATGGGAAGCAGTGTGGATCAGAACAACTCCACTGAACCCCTGACTTAATTTGGATTTCATAACTTCAGCAACTACATGCAAAGGGTCGAATAAATGAGTCATCTGCTTAGAAAGAGCTACCTTTAATATTATTTTCAAAGTCCAATTTCCAAAAGAATAGCAACAATTTCTAATGTGGTTTGTCTCAGCAATTGCCTATTTCATATGTTTTCAAGTAAACTTTAGGGCATGTTTGATTAAATTGCCTTTATGGTTCTGAGCTTTGCTTTTCACTTAACGTCCTTCCAGCTTTCAGTTTGCTGTTCAAGCAATCTTCACTTACAAAGTGTGCATTGGGGGAAAATTTGAATCACTTTTATTGGCTTCAGGGTGATACTAAACCATAAGACCTACAACAGGTAAGGGCAGAAATTTCCATCATGCACACTATGATGAGGAAAGGGGGGAAATCCCCTCTCCTTTCTCATATACCCTGTGTATGTCAATATATTTTAAATAACTACATGCACTACCATATTTTTTATTTTTATACATAAAGACTAAACTGCACAGTATGCTAAATACGTAGTACACACACTATCTATCTTTCTTCAATGAAAGCTCATGCTGGTTTGGTTGAGATTAGGACTACTGTGCACTGCTAAGGAAGGCTTAAACCTTCCCTCAACAGCCATTCCCACCACTCACACACAAGCTTTAAAAGAAAAAAATACCCACAGTGGTAACAATTGAGATTCCTTTTTGAAATCCTTAGTTAGAATCAGGAAATTTAAGGAGGAAATGCCTGAGAGAAGGTTTAACCTTTTCCTAGCCATGTATGGTGGTTCCAGTTCATCTTGACCAGGCATGTAATGACCATATATACTCATGTATAAGTCAAGCACACGTATAACTCAAGAACAAATTTTAGGGCCAAAATTATGGATTTTGATTAGACCTGTGGATAAGTTGAGGGTTATTCAATGGAGAGAAGAGAAGAAAATTCCAATAGTACCGGGGGGGGGGGCACATCTGGTTGTCACCACTACTGCCACCATTTCCCAACCCAGAGTAGAAAGGGACAGTGTTCCTGTTACTTTCTCCCAATATCATAGAATCATAGAGTTGAAAGAGACCCCAAGAGCTATCTGGTCTCACCTCCTGACAGCCAGGAACGCACCATGGCAATCCAGCCTTTGCTTGAAAAACCTTCAGAGAAGGAGACTCCACTGTGTTCCAAACATCATATTCCAATGCCGAGCAGCTCTTGCCTTCTTGAATTGTGCTCTCCAGAACTCTACATAGTATTCCAGATGCTAAGGAGGGACCACTCTTTCATCATCCTACAGAGAAGGATATGATTTTTTAAAATTAAATTAAGGTACATTTGTCACATTGACCCAAGTGTTTTGGTTTGATTTTTTTTAAAAAAAAAATAAAGCTGTACATGAGTTTATAGGGCATTATAGGGCAAATGACAGAAAATAAGGCTGAACTGCCTTGTCTTTCCTAAAAAAGTAGAAAAAGGTTTATGTGACAATTCACATAAACAAACTATTCACAAACTATTCACAAAATTCACAAACTATTAACATTAGGAGCTTTTGGCTGAAACTGTGTATTTGCAGGAAGAAAGGTCAGCTACAGGTTGTATGATGTATATAGTTAAGATGAGAAGGGGGAGTAGGTGCAGGAGATAGAAAAGAGAGAAGAAGGCAGATAGCAGAAGAGACGGGGGAGGGGGGAGGTGATAAAATAAAGACAGAAGACTACAAAGGAGAAATGAGAGAGGAAGTGTTAATGACATATAGAGTGGTGAAGCAGAAGAGAGACTAAGGAGAAAGATTATGGATGCAATTTTTCAATAATTCCCTCCAGAAAAGAAGCAAAAAGTAATTTTACCAGTTTTCCTCCATCTGCAAGACAGTCTTCAAAATCTATTTACACTTCTGGGATGACAAAGTTGTTTTATGTGAAAATATAGCTTCTTGTATAGAAAACCACCTTTGTATGCAGAAAATGCTTATTCTGGGCAAAATTTGGATTTTTAATGAAGAAAAAAATATTTTTTGACAGGCAACAGCTTTTCCTGCACATAAATTCAGTATTTCTGTGAAAAGATTTTCTGCATGTGTGTTTTGTGGAAGTTACAGAGGAGTTCAGTGGAAAGAATGCAAGTAGAGTCCAGATAGTTGACATACAGAATGAAATAAGGTCAATACATGTGCACACACCAGAGAGGAGTATCCCAAATTTAATATTGATATAAATTATTACTATGTTAATAATTACAAATGGATATAGGAATCTTTGTACATAATTTAATTATTTTTTGGAAATGACTAGATTTCAGCCAAAAAATCAAGAGGTTTGTTTCATAGTCGGAGGAGGCACGAGCATTTACCCTTTGTTTGATTAAAAACACACTGGTACAGATAGAAAACAGGAGAAACCCTTCTAGTCAGAAAAGGAGAAAAGCTACTAGTAAAATGCCACTGTTTCTGCACTGAATAAGAGCAGCCATTTAAGTGTTGAGATAAACTCCAGCATTTGAAGGTAAGCATTTCTCAGAGAGATGGTCTTCTTAGGATGCTGTTGTTTTCTATATAACAAATAATGTGCCAACTGTCTTGAATCTATTGTGAATACAAAGTACTTTTCTTTCCCGTTTTTCTCCTCAGAGTTCTTTCTTTCTTTCCTTCTTTCTTTCTTGAAGTATATCCTTAAAAAGTAAGTGAAGAAAGAATGTGAAAGATACAAAGCCCTGAATAGCAACTGAATGGTAAACCGTTCTCCTGAGAAACAGCAGACAAGGAACCTAGTAACTCCCCAAATATCTGGTTCTATAAAATATATCTGAAGACATATAAAAGTATGATTCTGTTTTATTGAGCATTTGGACACTGCTTCTTAAAAATAATTCATGAGTCACATAGCATATCAATTATTAAATTGATATATCATCATGATGAAGGATGGGGATGGGTCTAATTGGCTATTTGTTTGTGGGAAAAAGTTTTTAATACCTTCCCTATCTCTATTTGTGTGTGTTCATTTTTAATTCATTCACTTTCATTTGCTGGATCAGAGAAATTAATCCCATCCCCCCCCCAAATCTCAAAACAAGGAGGAGGCCAAGGGAGACATCCAATCATCAATAGATGGGAAGTTTGTAATTATACTAACATAATATCATTATAAACAACCACTACAATTAACTTTAGTGTAATCAAGATCTACTTTTCAATGCAAGCATAATTAATGAAAGTTGTTTAGGGCAAGCATAGTATAATAGTATCTTTTCCCTGATGTGCGTCCATCTCTAAACTGAATAGAAAGTTCAGGGCAATCTAATATTCATGGGATCCAAAGTTATTTGAATATCTATACAGAAGTTTACCTGTGTTACCTCCATGTCTACCCTAAATGTACAGAGAAAAGGGGACAGCAGATACTCATTTGTTAGCTACCTCTCTAACATTGTTAGCTGCATCCCTAACTTCAGGTTCCCTATGCCAGCTAATTAATGTAGATTTGGAAGTGAAGCCAAACTACAGGCCAGGCCGGTTCAGGGCATATCACTGAGGCAGTTCTGTTCTCAGTACCTCTCTTTCCAGTAAACACAGAACTTACTTCTGAACAAGTTAGAGACTTTCTCTTAAAATTGTGAAGTGCATATATGGACCACATGGTGAAGACTCTACAGTTAGGTACAACTTTGATTATCTCTATGGTTAGAGAGCATTATGTACCAGAACACTGCATGTGACCAGAATAGAGCCTATGAGTTATGTAAGGCCTGAATGCCCTCTCACATGCCTTTTTAATTTTTACAGTGTGACCCATTCTTCCACCCTCAGTGCAGTGTGAGTTTATTTGATTACTTTTAAGCCTAGTAGAAATGTTCCCCTCTTCCCTTGTTTTTTCCCCTACCCCATATTGTATCTTATGAACTTTGGCCTTTGGCCTTTGATGGTGTCCCTAAGGATGTCATTGGGCAGTTTACAGGGAGAGAATGTAAGACTTTGGTGTTAATGTGGGACCCTCATGGTGTAAGGTACGACTCTGGAATGTTCTCCACAGGTAATATGACCAGGTGGAATGAATTGGGAAGGAGTCCACCTTAGAAGTGATAATTTGTTCTCACTTCTAAGGTCTTGCAACTGTATTCCAGTAAGTGACTGGCTGGAGAGCAACCCAACTATTGGACTTCTCTCAGCATCCAGGTGCTTTACTCAAGGTTGAAAAGATAGTCTAAAATAGACATATGGTCTCTGTTGAACACATATAAGGATGCCCACTCCTCTTGCATCTTTCAGTTCCAAACAATTTAAAATAGCATGTAGGTTGAAAAATGTGGACCTTATTCAACTCAGTCTTTGTGTTTGATCTCATTATTTCAAGGTTATGTTCAGGTTCAAAGGCACCAAGGTACAAAGAATAAAGAGGGGAATGCCTCTAGACCATGGCCTATAGCCCGAAAAAACCTACAACAACCCAAAGAGGGGAAGGACTAAATCCAATGTTTAGCCCTGAGTGGACCAATTAAATCAATGGCACATTTTAATCAATAAATATATGAATGTATAACTGGGTTAGTAGATTCACCTGAGCTGGGATTAACAATGGAATTAATCCCTAAATTATTATATTTCTAAAACACATTTTAAGTGTTTCACCAGAATATTTTCCAAACAGGTCACAGAGGAAGGTTTCTATTCTCATTCCAAATCCAACAAACAGCAAAGTAAAAGACCAAAAAGGTATTATTGGTTAGGAAACCAGAGTAATCACTTGAAAGTATCCATAATTGTTTGAGTCCACAGTTCTCTCTGGATGTAGGTGAACTACAATTCCAAAACTCAAGGTCAATGCCCACCAAATGCTTCTGGTATTTTCTGTTGGTCATGGGAGTTCTGTGTGCCAAATTTGGTTCAATTCCATTGCTGGTGGAGTTCAGAATGCTCTTTGATTGTAGATGAACTATAAATGCCAGCAACTACAACTCCCAAATGCTAAAATCAATTCTGCCCCCCCCCCCCCAGCTCAGCCCCACCAGTATTCAGATTTGGGCATATTGGGTATTTGTGCCAAATTTGGTCCAATTAATGAAAATACATCCTGCATATCAGATATTTACTTTACAATTTGTAACAGTAGCAAAATTACAATTATGAAGTATCCACAAAAATAATGTTATGGTCGGAGGTCATCACAACATGAGGAACTGTATTAAGGAATTGTGGCATTAGGAAGGTTGAGGACCACTGCCTTAGCAGATCACAATGGAGTTACTTTCCTTGAAAACTGCTCCTAAAAGTACTCAAACTGTTCTTCTGAACTGTTGAATGTCTTACGAATTTGCTGATAGCTGGTTATAATTACCAGCCAGTAAAGCCAACCACATCATTAGGAAGGAAACTGCAGAGCCAAGAGGCTAATGAAACATATTGCTCAGGTATTTCTTTCTCTTTGTAATTAATTTAACACCATAAGGGAAATTTGTCTCCTTCTCAGACAATTATATGCCCATTTTATTTTGATACCATATTGCACTTCAGATAGCCATGGGGAAATCCATGACTGGAATTTTGAATTCCGTTTTTGGGAATAGACTACATTCTATAATTAAAGAAGCTGTCAATATCTATAGCAGCCAGTTGAGATACAGAAAATTTCGACACTTTCTTGGTTCATAAGAATGATACCATCTGGTTGCAGGTGGAAATTAATAGTTCCAAAGGTATTTGGGGCTTAAACTCACTCGGAAGCAGAAACATGATGCTTGGGGCTACTTAGCAATGGAAAACGTTGTACGATTATGAGGCAGGGGATGTTGAATTAATATCAGTCTTGGAAAAAAAACCCACCGCATTTTAAAAACTGAAAGGTAGGGGAAATATGATATGATATGTTGAGCATATATCTAGTTAAGGTACTTCTAAGAAGTGGTAAAATGTTATAGGGTGCAATTTTTTCATATTTTAATAGACAAACATTCACAGAAAAGACCTAATAAGGGGAGAAAGGAGGCAGAAGACAGAAGATATTTAGAACTAGAGATGAAACCACGTTGGAATGTTTGCATGGGTCATAGTAGATGTTAGCCTAAATTAACTTGTTAGTCCAAGTTGGTATAGATATATTGCATCAAAATATTCCACTGATAAGCTGTAGTTGGAATTCACCAAGAGGATTCTAGCCCTAGTGTCAGTAAATATAGGATACAACTCTCATGTTGCCTGATAACAGGAAATATTGGCTCACATAAAGACAAATAAAATTGAAGAATATTGGTTAGGGCCACAGTTAACCTTTCCTATGCAATCTCTCTCAGATACAGATAAATTAGGAAAGGGGAAGGATACAAGAGAAAGGGGAATTCAGAAAGAGATTGTAAAAGGCCAGCATGATGCTTTACCTCCTCAGATCTTTCTAAGATTGCAGATAATTTAGGGCAATATGGTGGAAAGCCTTTGTTTCTGGAATATTCTCTTAGGCCCCAGTTACATTACCATGGAATCCATTTTCAGAATGCAGATTAACTGCATTGAACTGGATTATATGGCAGTGTAGACTCATATAATTTAGTTCAAAACAGGAAATCTGCATTCAGAAATTGGATTAGATGGCAGTGGAGATCCAGGCTGAATCAGGACAAAAGAATTTTGGTCACATCTACACTGTCAAATAATCCAATGTAGGAATCATGTTAGCCTGGTGCGTCCATAGAATGCATACAGGCCAATGAGATTGAACCCAGAGTAAGCCACTTAATCCGGGTTGACCACAAGTTTTGAAAAATACCAGGAAGTGTTTCAGTAGTGGAGAATGCCATGTCAAGTCCCCATGTGGGAATCAAGATTGGGTCACCACAGCTATTTCTAGGCTGCTCATGCTCAGGCAGCTTAGTAAAGTGGGGCAGTGGTGCCTTCTTGTCCACAGCACCCCACCCCACCCCCCCACCCCAAAATCAGAAACAGAAAATTCTTCCATTCCAGTTTCTTTCTCATTTTGGAAGCATCAGTGCTTTGGAGAATGGGAGGGGGCTTATTCCTCCAGAATGAGGAAGAAACAGGAAAGAAGACACTGCAACAATGGTAAGGGATAATTGTCTGTAGTTGGGGGTGCTGGGAGGGAGGGAAACAGAGCCCATGCTCAGCCCTATGTAAATAGCTTTGGTACAGCTGAACTGTCGAACCAGCCACCTACTATGGAGGTGACTTAAGGAAGCCTTGTATGGATAGGATGCAGCTTGGAACCAGCCAGTTCCAACTGTATTATGTGCTTGTGTGGAAGGGCACTATTTGATTCTTCCTTCCTGAGATGGGGTGTATCATTCAAAATTTCATATAGCTTCATTGTAGCATCAGCAGGACAACACCAGCTCACTTCTCCTAGCTTTGTTGTTTATTCGTTCAGTCTTTTCCAACTCTTTGTGACCTCATGGACCAGCCCATGCTAGAGCTCCCTGTCAGCTGTCACCACCCTCAGTTTCTTCAAGGTCAAGCCAGTCACTACAAGGATGCCATCCATCCATTTTGTCCTTGGTCAGCCCCTCTTCCTTTTTTCTTCTTCCAGCTACAGAACAGTAAATGGTCATGGTAGCATTTCAGGACACTTGAAATCTGCCTTCAGGAAAGGAAGGGAGGGAACACGCAGAACTATGTGATCAAAGTAGTAATGTTTTATTTGCATGATATAGCTTCCCATTCACTATGATGTAATGTTTGGTTTATTTTATTTATTTATTTATTTATTTATTTATTTATTTCCTATATTTAAACCCTTCCCTTCTCCCCGTGAAAGGGGACTCAGGGCGGCCTAACAAAAGCATCATAACAAAAGCATCATCATAAAAACAACCACAGTACAATCAAAATCTTAAAAATTAAAACAACAATTAAAACAATTAATTAAGACACATCCATTAAAATAAAAATCCAAAAACCAGCCTGGGTCAATTTATTGCCATAAGTTGTGTGATCTTCTTCCACTTGCTGCTCAATGATCAAATGCTTGGTCCCATAACCAGGTCTTGATTTTCCTTCTAAAAGACAACAGGGAGGTGACCAATCTGATATCTCTAGGAAGGGTTTTCCACAGGGGAGGGGCCACTGCTGAGAAGGCCCTGTCTCTCGTCCTCATCAACCATGTCTGCAATCGTGGTGGGATCGAGAGCAGGTCCTCTCCTGAAGATCTTAAACTTCGTGATGGTTTGTGGCAGGAGATACATTCGGACAGGTAGTCTGGGCCAGAACCATTTAGGGCTTTAAAGGTTAAAACCAGCACTTTGAATTGTGCTCGGAAGCTGATCCGTAGCCAGGAGTTGTGTGTTCCCTTGCTCCGGTGAGCAACCTGGCTGCCGATCGTTGGACTAGTTGAAGCTTCCGGGCAGTCTTCAACGGCAGCCCCATGTAGAGTGTGCTGCAGTAGTCTGTTCAGGATGCAACAAGAGAAAGGACCACCGTGGCCAAGTCAGACTTCTCAAGTAATGGCAAAGCTGGCGCACAAGTTTTAATTGTGCAAAAGCTCTCTCAGCTACCCCCGAGACCTGGGGTTCCAGGATCAGCTATGACTCCAGGATCACTCCTAAACTGCCAACCTGTGTCTTCAGGGGGAGTGTAACCCCGTCTAACACAGGCTGTAACCCTATCCCCTGTTCTGCCTTTCAACTGACCAGGAGTACCTCTGTCTGGTCTGGATTTGTACACATCCACTACCCATCAAAACTTGGAAGTAACCTTATAAGCAAAGTGCGTACTTATAGTATGTTATTCTGTTTTGACAAAGAAATTGCATTTCAAAAGCAGTAAAAAGGAGGGATGGTATCAAATTGGGGTAAATTTTCCCCAGTTACTTTTAGAAAAATAAAGCCATTTTTGTCCATTTAGATACATTTTGAAATAATGTTTATGTAGTTCTCTTCTCAATTTTCTTTCTACTCCATGAGAAAAGTGAAAAAAATATAATAGGTAGTGCAAAATACAATCACTCTCGACCACAAGTGACTGCAATACCTTAATAAAACAAATTGAATAGGAAATAATTGAAAACTAACGTTTTATGTTCTGGTAATTCTCTGCTTGTCCAACCAAGCTGGTGAATTTAATAGCAATTGAACAATGATATGGGAGGTATCAGGTTTTGCTGCTAAATGCATGAGAAGGAGCAGAATACCATAAAACCATGATGACAATTAAGACATAAGATAAAATAGTGGATAAATCTTTCCCCCTTATTTGAATTGTAATGTGAGAAACCTAATCCAGCAGAAACTGAAATAAACTGAAATAAACTATGCTCCATTGCATGCACTTAGGATCTGACCTAGCAGAATATGGCATATCAAGGTTGCTGATAATGGCTAGCTTCCTTCAAAGGCAATGAGCTTAGATAAAGATTTTGGTAGTCCCTTTTATTGCCCTTATATATTATTTAACTTTATTACAAATCAAAAATTTTATAAGCCATCTCAGTTTAATATGAGCTGCCGATTCCTTTATAGCTGTCTTCTTAAGACACCATCATTTTGATTTTGCAAGGAAAAGTTCTTTAATACAAGGAAGAAAATGAATGGGACCTCAAGCAGCTAGACTACAAGGTTCAATAGTCTCATGTAATTGAAAATTGTAATGATTACTTATGTAGCCATGTGTATGCCATCTCAGTATAGAAGAGGACACATTATGAACTTTCTCAACTAGAATGAGGTCGCATAAAAATTATAGACCCTTTGAAGCTCACTCTTATGGCCCATATCTTTCTGTTTCATCAAGTAAAAAAAGTTGTTTGCACTTTCAAAGGTCATATCCACCTGTTCAGTGATAATCGATACACATAATAATAGTGAAAAAGGTGTTTGTGGCGGAGGTGTCCACTTACAAAACAGCCTCCCACCTCTACAAACAGGAATACTTCAAAGTGTTTGAAGGCCAGGACATCCGTTGGGAGACCAAGGTGCTTCTTTATAAAGCTATTGTCCTCCCAACCCTGCTATATGCCTGTGAAACGTGGTCTGTCTACAGACGTCACACTCAACTCCTGGAGTGATTCCATCAGTGTTGCCTCCAAAAAATCCTGCAAATCTCTTGGGAAGACAGACGGACAAATGTCAGCATGTTGGAAAAAGCAAAGACCACCAGCATTGAAGCGATAGTCCTACGCCATCAGCTCTGCTGGACTGGTCATGTTATTCGAATGCCTGATTACCATCTCCCAAAGCAGTTACTACACTCCCACTCAAGAATGAGAAATATAATGTTGGTGGACAGGAAAAGAGATTTAAAGACGGGCTTAAATCCAACCTTAAAACCCATGGCATGGACAGGTTTTAAGGTTGGGACTAGGAAACTCTAGCCCTTGAGCGCTGTAACTGGAGGTCAGCTGTGACCAGAAGTGCTGCAGAATTTGAAAAGGTACGAATGTAGGGCAAAAGGAAGAAATGTGCCAAGAGGAAGGCACATCAAGCCAACCCTGACTGGGACCTCCTTCCACCTGGAAACTGATGTCTTCACTACAGGAGAACATGCGGATCAAGCCAACTACAAACCCACCGCCAAGACACTACACTTGGTGGACAATCAGCCTCGGGCTATGAGGGATCACCTAATTATAGTTCCAAGAGCTGAGAAGCTTTCAAAGGCACTTCCTCAACTAACATTGCAGGTTATAGCAGACGCCATGAACAACGTTGCCAATGTCTTCCCTAAACACACAAGAAATGCTTTTATTCAGGGAGAATTTCATCCTAGATTGGATGTGTTTCCTCCACCACAGGAAGGCATCCCGGGGTTTCTTGTGTGGAATTTGCCTGACCCCACTGACCGATTCTCCCTTCATCCTTTCCTACCCTTTCCTATAGCACACAGCAAACACAAAGAAATTGACC
This sequence comes from Anolis sagrei, assembly GCF_037176765.1. Lineage (NCBI taxonomy): Eukaryota > Metazoa > Chordata > Lepidosauria > Squamata > Anolidae > Anolis > Anolis sagrei. The sequence continues at coordinate 71,710,042 of NC_090024.1, forward strand.
AGCAACTGAACAAACTGGAGGGGTTTGGGGACTGACCCAACAGGATGGAAGTTGTAGTTCACCCTGCATCAAGGCAGAGCACAGTGACTCCCCCCCCCCCTTTGATAATGGACCTGGATCACATTTTGCATGTAGAACCCCCATGAACAGGTTTAGGGAAACTGACCTTGATTTATAGGAGTTGTAGTTCACCAACATCCAGAGAGCACTGTGAACCCAACCAACGATGGATCTGGACCAAACTTGCCATGGATGATGGGATTTGCAGTAGCTTCACCCACTGTGATCCCCTCAAATGATGGACATGGACCAAACTTGGCACACAGACTCGCCGTGACCAAGAGAACATACAGGAGACATTTGAGGAAAATTGAACACAATTTATGGGAGTTATAGTTCACCTTCATCCAGGAAATTGTGACCTCTATCGACAATGGACAAGAACCAAACTTGGCACAGAGAAGCCCCATGACCAACTGAACATACTGGAGAGGATTGGGGGGAACTGACCTTCATTTCAGAGAGTTGTAGTTTACCCACATCCAGAGAGCACTGAACCCAGCCAACAACGGATCTGGACCAAACTTGGCACACAGACCCAACATGGCCAACTGAGAAACTGGCAGGCGGTTTGGTAGTGATTGCCCTGGGAATCTGGGAGTTGTAGTTCACTCTTATCTAGATATCACTGAACCCAGCTGATGTTGGATCTGAACCAAACTTGGCACACAGACCCAACATGGCCTTCTTTGAATAATGAAAAGAAAAACGGGTTCCCTTGGAACTGAAGAGACCAATATCCACTAATTGCAGTAATGCAAATATATCTAAATGAACTCAATGTATGCATACAAATACAAATGACAATAAAACATAGGATTGTTACATTCACATCAAACAGAAATAATTTGTTTTTTTCTTGAAAGATGAAAAAGTCTTCTTCACGTGTGTGGAAGTAATCCTTGTGTCTTTACTACAGACGAGTAGACTACAGGCCCTTGCACAATGAATGTCCTATTTTCTCGTTTAGATACATTTGCGTTTTGATACATTACTGCAGTTAATGGATATTGGTCTCTTGAACTGAATAATGGCAGGGTTTGGGAAGGATTGGCTCATGATTGTGGGAATTGTAGTTTATCCACATCCTTGTGCATTTTCTAATGGGAGCATTAATTAAAAAAAACAAAATGAAAGACTGGCTATTTTCGAATAAATACTGTTACACATCATGATATTTCCAAACTTTGTAAAACAAACAATGTCTTTCTCAAATAACCTGGGCACCGCCAGCTCCCCAAGCTAGTGATCAATATAATAGATAAGTTGTAGTTCAGTTTGTTCTTTTGAGTCACCCAGCAAATAGATTTCATGTTAGCCACAGTGTCTACATATTTTCTGAGTTCAAATTACAAAAGTGAAATACAGTCTGACATAAGAGAAGTGCAGAACCACACGGAACACATAAAACAAATCTAAGTGATTTTTTGTATAAAGGAAGTCAGATTTTGGACAGCACTTCGAGAAGAGCAATGCAAGCCTAAAGGCAAAAATCTATAACCCGCCATTACTACAACAAAACATATTGACATATTGAACTCAGAGTCAGTTCATAGATGAACTTCACTTATAAAATGTACAATATTCTAAAACTGAACAGATTTCTAGAGTAGCATTTTCTTGTTTTCATTTTTTTAAAAAACCAGAGGCCTCATCTACACTGATGAGTTTTAAACTGGTATTGAAAAAGATGGAACTAGTTTGAGCCCAGATGGTGAAAGCAAACCACAGAGCACTGATACACATTAAGGACTTCCTTTCACAGACTATTGTGGGAATTTATTGTCTGGCTGCAGACGTTTGGCACTAGCTTCAAACTGCATTAAGTGGTCAGTGTAGAAGGGGACTGACTGTAAAAGAATTATTGTAAAGAAAAAGTAGAGCAGGCCTGCACGGCTTGAAGCCCTTCAAGTGTTTTGGACATCAGCTTCCAGAATTCCTGACCATTGAACAAGCTAGCTAGCAGAGGTGTGCATTTTTTTATTAGCCCTCATAATTTGGATCAAATTTGTTAAATTCGTACTTACAAGGCGATATCTGATACATGGACATGGCTCACACCAAAAAATTAAGAATTAAAATTAACCCATACTTTTTTGTTTCAGTTTTGTAAATCTCGGGAGGCTTGCAAAGTCAGTTTCATATTCAGTGCAAGGAAGTGAAGATAAAAGCAAAGCCAAAGGCTGTCTTACTGTCTTGCCTTTCCTCTGTAAATTAATGGAGTCTCGCCATTAGGAGCGGGAGGAGGTGGGAGTAGTGTTTTTTGAGAACAGCACAGAACTCTGAGAAATGTAGTTTGGGAAGCCAGGAGCCCTATGCTAAAGAATTCAAAAGGCCCTGCCCTAAACTAAATTTCCCAGAATGCAGTGCACTGCTCAACATCAGATATATTTGCCCCTCCATAGCCAGCCAGAGTTCCAATAAATTATGATTTCTGTTCCTGAATTATAAATGTCATATTCCCAATTGGTTCTATCATAAAAATATGGCAAACATTTATTAAAATGCAAAAACTAGTTGTTTCCTATTCACATTCATGTTTGTGGTATCTTTGCCACAATAATACATGCCCCAAAACCCACCTGAAAATTCAGACAGTTGCACAAAGGGGCATAAGGAACTGGACAGAACATCTTCCTGTGCCCTGCCTGTCAGAACTTCAGAACTTTCTCAGTATAGCTGAGTATAGCTCAGTATAGTAACTCTCTCAGTATAGCTGCCCAGATTTTAAAGAGGGTTTCAAGGACAGCCATCATAGGACTTCATCTCATGGGATATGTGAAGCACTTGGGATAGTTGGTTTTCTCTTAAGTTTCACAACACCCCATTTAGAAATTAAATGGATGATTTTCCCACTCCCATCACACCTTCTCCTTTTCTCCACTTTCTTTAGGATTTGTAAATTTGATTTGCCATTGTAGAGATTTGTTTTTTCCCATTATCCCTCCAGGATTTTGATTATCTTTTTTAATGGTTTAAATTAACCCTGATCTTTCCTCAAGCCTCTGCATTTCAATCATAGGATGTGGTTTACAATGAGGGAAACTGACATTTTGGCTCCTCACACACAGCATTATCATTTTAGTTACAAGCAGGTAACAGGGATTAACATCACACAAGGAAATTGGCCATTTTGCCCACCTCTACATGGGGAATTTAAAAATAATTTGATTGGCAACTGGTTAGGAATTGTTGGGGAAATCAACACTTTAGAGGTGGCAAAATCCCTCAACCCCACTGTTGAAATTTGCATTGTGTGAACGGCACCATGGGTTGCCATTTCTTAAATGTGTCGAACTACTGATTTTGGTGTGTGGGATGAAGTCTCAAATCATGACATTGTGGCTGTGTGTTTGGTGCAGGATGTCTTCCAACTCTCCTCTTCAGAAAATCACTTGCTACATGTGGAAAATGAAAGATGTGAAGATACAAGGATTTGTTTTCTTCAGGTCTTTGAATGCCTCGATCGATCTTGATTTGAATTGAGCCACTCACTATGCTTAGGTTCTTTTGAGGAATCTGACCTGTTGATTTCCCCAAAATATCATCCGATATAACAAATTGCTTTTCCTGGAAATTTCCTGGGGTACAGCTTTACCTTTTCAAAGTAACTGTAGAACTGCAAAATGATTTGGTATTTAACTGACTAACATCCACACCAGAAGTGGACATCTGATCAATTCTAATTAGTACTCCTTCATTTTGGCACTTTTAGCTAGTAAAATCCAGGAAAATCCCATTAAATGAAAACTGCTCCTTCAGACTCATAGAACGTATTAATTCTGGGCCAGATAGATAAAAAGATCTTTGCATCCCCTATCTGAAGCATGATTGTCCAGAAACATTTTTCAATGGGGCAAAATGGTATCCTGAGATGGGTTTTAAGCAACTTTTAATGTGACTATAAGTGATTTTAATGTTTGTATATATTTATGGTTTTATGTCCTAGCATTGAATGTTTGCCGTGTATATGTTGTGCTCCACCCTGATTCCCCTGCAGGGTGAGAAGGGCAGAATATAAATGTTTTAAATAAATTTAAATAAATAATCTCTTTAACTAATTAAAGCTCAATTCTGAAAATCTTATTGGGAATCGATGCATACATTCAATTGTTCCATAATTTAACTTTTTTTCAGGGAAGATGTGAACATATGTTGCTAGAATATTATATCATGATCTATCTGATGGAACTCTTGGGAGAGTCTCCTGTTTTGGTGAGTCCTGACATATGGATCTGTTTGCTCATCCATTTGGCTGCAGATGCTTTTTGAGAAAGCCACTGCTGCCCTCTAGTGGATTATTATCACCTCTTTTAAAGGCTTTTTCTTTTTTCTTGGCTTGCCACATCACATGTGACATGATCAAGATAGATCTTCGCTTAAATTTATAAAAGAAAATGAACATACTTGCAAATATGTTCAACCAGACTAGAAAGTGCACTTTAATCACCTTTCAAATATTTTACATTTATATGTATATTTGGAATGTATCTGTGATCAAGACAGCCCAGATAGCACTTTTCCCCACAATTCCCAATACAATTAATCAGACCAGGAAGTATACACAACAAATCCTGCATATCCGATCAAAACTTAATTTAGGAGACTTTCAGATCCCAGCTACACTGCCATATAATACAGTTCCAAACTGCATTATATGGCCCTATAGATGGGCTTGCGTCTAATGAAGTTTAGTTGTCTTTGGTAGCACCTTCACTTTGTTTGATAAGGGGGAAATTGCCTGAAACGAGGGCTGGCTGATGGCTAACCTGGCTATACACCTATCATGCCAAGTGAAGGAAATGTAGAAATAGCACTGTGGCTTCCCCTGGTTTTTAATGTTGCCATTTGGGAAGAGGGATTTTGAAATAAAAAGTGATTGAGGCTTTTACGCTTCCCTACTGGCATACCTTGATCCTGATCTTGAAAAGCAAAACAGAAAAGGAGCTTACGCTGTACACCACCAATTTAGTATAGCATACAGTTTGGCTCTCAGTGGTTTGTTTTACAGGTATATGGATGCTCTAAAAGACCTTGTCCCAGAGACTTTAGTGAAAGGCCTTTCACACTGCACAGTAATAGAACTATGATTGCACTTTGACTGCCATGTATCCATCTTATGGAATCCTGAGATTTGCAGTTTAGGGATGAGATGAAGGCAGTCCGTGGTTTATGAGCAAGAGAAGCTCTGTAGGTTTGTTCTTAAGTTGAATTTGTATGTAAGTTGGAACAGGTACATTAAAAATGTTGTTCATTCGTTCAGTCGTCTCCGACTCTTCGTGACCTCATGGACCAGCCCACGCCAGAGCTCCCTGTCGGCCGTCACCACCCCCAGCTCCTTCAAGGTCAGTCCAGTCACTTCAAGGATGCCATCCATTAAAAGTGTAACTCCAGCCAATTTCATCTAAATTTTGGATAGCATAGGGAAAGATCAACACCCATGTAATGTTTGTTTTGCTATCTGTGCCCTTGTCAGAAGATTTCACCTCACTTTCTGTTTCTGTGACAATTGATTTTTGAAAAATTTGGATTGTTGTGGGAACAGGGGTTGATGATACAGCTTCAGTGGAGACACATTTTCCTCATGATAACTCTTACAGGAGTGAATTTCCCTTCCTAGGGGTAGATTGCCTGTATTTAGAATTGCCAGCCAGAGAATTCTGCTGCCTTACCAAACTACAACTCCAAGGATTCTGCAGAATGTAGCCATACACTTTGCTTCAAAGTGTTTTAATTGTGCAGTGTGAGAGGCGCTGGGTAAAATACTCCTATCTATTGAGTCCAGGCTTTCCTTAATGCTATGCCAAGCAACTTTTTGCAACCACATGGTACCTTAGAAAGTGCTTTTTCTTCATTATATAGGTTTGACTGTCTAAACTTTAGGACCAGCACAGTAAAAACAGAAGAGAGTAAACATTCATTTATTTATGAAGATTAGAACAAGTACCATCTGATATATTAATTCCTGTATCTGTATATAGTTTTTTAAAAAGCTTTTTGTTTCCAGTTATAATAGTCATTGTCATAAAGATACAGCTTGATTAAATTATGTTTTTCCATAACTGGAAATGATGACTATCTGTGCAAGAATCTCATTAATACTATATTATATTTGAAAATCAAATATTTGTTATTGTGTTCCTTTTTTGTAACTGAAAAATATCTTCAGATAAATCCATTTTACAAAATCTTAAAAAAGGACAACAACAATAAATCTTGACAGGTACAAGAATAAATGAAAAGGGCACCAAAATTTAACATTATATTTATGCAAGGTCAGATTAAATAAGATGTTTAACCTGTCTCTAAGTGGACCAGAGCCTCTGGAAAGAATGTTTACCAGCTCTAGTCACAACAATGTGATTTTGATGCCCATAATATGACTATCAATCCTCCAGAGTTTGCAAGGGAGGCAAGTGGATGTGATACAAGTCTTCACCAGCGTATGATAAATTTTGAGATAAAATGACTATAGAAAAGATATTTACACAGAAGTTGGCCCATTTATTTATTTATTTATTTAGACCATTTCTACCCCGCCCTTCTCACCCCCAAGGGGGGACTCATGGCAGCTAACACAGGCAACTATTCAATGCCAACAGTATCAAAACAATAATATAAAACAGCAATATAAAATCCATTACATAATAATTAAGCAGTGATATTAATTAAAATTACATAACCACATAGAACAGATCACATAATCACAGGTCATAAAGCCATATAGAGCTCTTAAAAGTTAAAGCAACATATTGAATTATGTCCAGAAGCAAACTAATGAATGCTAATTAAATAGTTACAAAGAAGGTATGACATTACTCCTATAAATTTATCAACAATTTAAAACTAGAATGGTTCCTCACCTCTAACTCTTTTACTGAGAAATTAAAAGTCCTTGCTACCTGTCAGCAAATCTGGATTCTGTTGGAGGTCCTACTGTCACCTTTTGGTTACCTAAGTACCTAATTCATGATGGTGGTTAAACCAGACTAAGGACTTTGTCACATTAGGAGATATTCAATTCTGAGACTGTATGAGAATGATTTCCAATGAGTCCCAATACATGACATTTGGCCAATCCTGTTGGTAATCCATCTAAATTCATCTGCAAAACATCGCAGAAACGGGGCATTTCCAGACAATATTCTAATCATAGTCTTTGAAAGACTACGTAGTTTTCCGTCTCTGAAGTTCTGGTTTTGCATGTGATTGGGAAATCAGTATGCATCCCATCAGCAATGATATGACTTGTCATCAGGAGGAATGTCTGGTGGACAGTTATTTTGATCTCGGAATTTTCATGACAAAAGCAGATGTCATTTCTGTTTCAGACATCAAAGGGGAAAGATCTCTGGGAGTAAGAAAATCAAGAATCACAGCTTCACCTCAGTTTGGTACCAGAATCTGTGAACTTTCTTCCTCTGCTGTATCTGTATTGCAGTGACAGACTTTATAGTCATATATAATTAATCAATAATGTATTGTCGAAAACTTTCATGGCCAGAATCACAAGAGTGTTGTGTGGTTTCTGGGTTGTATGGTATAAAGGTTTAGAGGCTTCTTTGGGAATAAAATCCCACAAGCTGACACCAATTATAATGGTAGGGGCTATTTAAATAATAAATCCCAGCAGCTGTGCACCAGTTGTATAGGAATGTGGCTTCTCTAATTAAAAATCAAAATCAAAAAGCTGTAATAGAGCTGTAAGAAAGCTGGAACTATCTTCTGGTCGAAAAAAACTTCTAAAAGAACTCCGGCCACCACCAAACTTAAAAGCAAAGTTAAGCCCTTGGCTTACTTGAAATATCTTAGGCAAAATTGTGCTGGATTAGCACTCAGGCTTGTGCTCTGAGGTAACACTGAAAAAATTACTTCTTTAAAATATACGCTGCCACCTTTTGATTGTTGCAGGAAACTGCTTTTAAAACTTCACCCACAGAGGCACACATGAGGCAGATGTTGTGAACAATAAAACAATGATGTTTATTTAAGAGAACTTGAACAAAACAGGCATTAAGCTTAGCTGTTCTGAAGTATTGATTTAAAAGCATGTGGTTTCTTTAAGCAGTTCAAATTTAGTTGCACATAAACACTCCTCTCTCCCTCCAGAAATTACTGACAGGATTCTTATCTGCCTAGCAATCCTAAACTCCTCCACATATAGTCCTTTCCTGGATCTATCTATTCACTCCTCCACCAGCTATCTTCCCTAATAGCTGTAGAATCTTCTCACTAGCTATCTCTGCTAGCTAACTGACCAATTTCAGGCCTCTCTCACTATTCTCTTCTCCACTCCAAACTCCTAACTCTTACTTCTTTGACACCCAGATTCAATCTGAGCTGACAGGGTTTTAAAACACACCCTTAAAATCCTTTTTTCCCCTTTTCTAAGTTAAGCTCTGCCCACTCTCTCCCAGCCAAACACTAACTCCCCTCATTTCCCTCCAAGCTGTTTCTAAGCATGCCAGGAAATGAGTATCTAAAATGGATTCCCCCGGCACCCTTTCCAAAATGGCTGCTGAACTTCCTGGGCCTACTTTTCTAGGCTTTTCCTAGCCTAACAGGTAGGGAATTTCTACCTGTTGTGTGGTTTCTGGGTTGTATGGCCATATTCTAGCAGTATTTTCTCCTGACATTTTGCCTGCATCTGTGGCTGGCATCTTCAGAAGAACCTCTAAAGATGCCAGCCACAGATGCAAGTGAAACATCACAAGAAAATACTGTTAGAACGCTGCCATACAACCCAGAAACCACACAACATTCCAATCAATAATGTATTGTTTCGAAATCTGATAAGATTAGATTCCTCAGAACTCTGTATTCATGCAGAAAGGTATTGATCAAGTGAATGTATTTACTGTGCAGTCACAAGTACATTTTCAAATCTTCCAAGAATGGTTGTCTAGGACTTGGAGGCTACGTTACTTCACAGATTTAGATTTTTTTTAAAGTCACAGAGTGACTTAGGGAGTCTTTTAAATGGATTGGGAGGGACCAGCCTTCCAAGGTGTGATGGAACAAAGCATGGTATTTTCTGAAGTTAGGAAAATAGTATTTGGGTTTCATGGGGTTAGTATGCATCCCATCTGCATTCAGTATGTATTCAGTCAGAAAAAAACGATGGGATATAAACTGATAGAAACAGAGTATTTCCTAATGTGATGAGGTCCAAGGTCCAAGGAGAGTTAATGTCAATGCTCCTCTTAATCATTCCTAAGTCTTGGAATCTCAAGATTTTTATATGGGAAATAAGCAGACTCTTTAGTAATCTTTTAGATGGTTTATTATACACATTCATAAATATACAAGCATACATTCTCATGAGGGAGAAACAAAGATATATCAGTGGCTGAGTGCTTGCTTTTATCTTATGTTTTATTGTATGTAAGGCACCAGACATTCATTATACATCATATGGTTGTTAGGATATTACACTTTCATAAGGATGGAGCCTGTGTTTCTCTTTGCAGCCATTGTAGTGGTTAACAGAGGGATATTATCCTTCTAAACCATATAACTTAAATCATGTAGTTAAGTATGCATTCTCAGCTGCTAAATACTTTAACCAGTCTTCCCTGTACACACAACCATTCAAAGGTTAATTTCCTTCAGCATTGTGAGATCTTAACAACATCCATAACAACCATTAAACACCTAACCCTTGTCATGACCATGTTCCATCTGTAACTATATGTGAAAGACCATATGGATCCAGTATAGGATCATTTACAGAACCATCACCAAGACTCTTCCTCTGGAAGACAATGATACTTGCCCACAAATTACCACCCATTATAATGGAACATAGCTCTAAGTAAACCACACCAGCATGGGCTATCTTCCAGCCCATCTTTCAGCATGTTTGGGCTGTTTATCAGTCTTAGGAATAAACCAACCAGTGTTCGTCATGTGCACACCTCTGTAGTATTCTAGAAGTCTCTGGTTGCCTGCCATCAGGTATCATACCTGATAGAAGTTATTCTCAGACATCTACTGATATATTGTAGTGCTATTATAGGTCTCATATCATATTATTAACATTATAGAAGATGTTTTTTCCCAGAATTCAGGCAGTGGTGTCAATGAGGTTGGTGTCATTCAATGTAGTAACTCATGGTATCATCCCTAGAGACTTCCTCTATATTAAACCATAATACTAGAATCTTCAATTATTTGCCCCTCCACCTCTCCTGCATCCTGAAATTGAGGGGATGATCCCATCTTAGCACATTCAAGGAAGGTGGTGAGAAGAAGAAGAATTGCTGTGAAATCCAGTCAAGATGGGATGAAGAGAACTCTTCAGTGACCCAAGAGACTAAAGACATTCAACATTATCTGGTTGCTTCCCCTTCCTCTTTGTCCATCCACTCTCCTAACCCTCTCTGACGATGTTACCTGACACAGCCCACCCTCTCTGCACCCCTTTACTGCCATTGCTTCATGTACCTCTAAGCTCTCTATGAAACACATGAACACATTCTAATATTATGCCATACTCTATAAGTTACATCAGGTTACAGTATGTATAGGTTTTTTTCCCCCAGGCTACAAAGATGGCAACTGAATATATCTGGTTTGTAATAAGTTAACTAGCCTGTATTCCAATACTGTTGAAGATTTGAACTACGTATTATCAAGGTTAGCCCCTCAAAGAGTTTATTGCAAAATTCTAGTAAGGCAATTGATCTCAAGTGAAGTCAGGTGCAAAACTACCAGTAGCGGGAAGAAGAGAAGAACCAACCACTAAACCTCATTTCATATATTGGGACACAATGTCAATCAGATGATTCATCGTGGTAGTGTTGATTAAATGCCTCTACAGCTTGGAGAATAATGTGACTAAGTCAGAAATGTACAAATAGAAAGAAATGGGGTGTGAGAAACAAAAACACAATGAAATGGTCAGAGAAATGTAATGGAAGTACAGGTTGCGCATCCATTATCTGGAATTATGAAATGCAATATACTCCAAAATCCAAAGATGTCCACATGTGTGGCTGAGATTCTGACATCCACATTTTCTGGTGGTTCAATGTATAAATATTTTGTTTCATGCATATTTTAAAAAATGTATAAAATTACTTTCAGGCTATGTGTTTAAGGTGTACATGAAACATAAATGAATGTCATACTTTTTCAAGATATATCAATTATGTATATGTGAATATAGGAATTCTAAAATAAAACAAACAATCCAGAGTCAAAAACACTTCTGATCCCAAGCATTCCAATACTGATTACTCAATCTGTATTGCATTGCACCCAGAACAGGAAAAGCATTGCCATTTTGTTTCCTGCAATTTTTTTTTTAGAGAATGTTCATTTTAACAGAAATATATCTCCTTCTTTGCCATTAGATGTCTCTGCTCTACTTTAAAAAGCAGATTCTCTTTCTGCTTCTACTATATATATTTGCTTTGAGCTGCTTTCCTCTTTTTGTTTTATCTTATTAAACTCAACAGTTCTGGTGAATGAACACTCGGTGTTGGATGGAGTTTTTGTTTAAACAGAATATTGGAACACATTCACAAAATAACTCGGGGGGATATGTTTAATAACAACTGAAGAAAAGAATCACAAAGACAATTTTTAATCTTTTTGGTTCTTTGATCGTATAACTCTTTAAATATCTAAGACCAAATAAAATTAGATCTAAGAGCCAGTGTGAAAAAATGATGGACAAGGATCAAGAAAACCCATGCATAAATCTCCAGGCATGCACAAAAGTAACTAAATGATGTAATACAAGACCCTACTCCCCGGTTTATTCCAAAGCCAAGTGTGGTAGAACATGCAGTCTACTGAGCTCAATGGAGGAAGGATGAGACAATGAATACAACAACAACAATAATAATAATAATAATAATAACACCACAAGCTTGATGACATGGACAAGCGTTATCATTTAATTATACTACAAATTTCTTTACAAGCTCTTTTGCCAGAACTGCTTTGGAATATTAACCAGTCACAAGAAAGGAAACAAAATCAAAAATATATTTTGAGGGAAATTATTGAAATTCTAGTCTTATGCATACCACAGGTTATGCAAAGTATAGTAATAGCAGCTCATATTTTCATTAGAAGTTTTCTTGTCTTTGGACAGTCAAAAACAAATACTTAGGAATTGCTATGTGAGCGATTTTGCTAAATGTATTATCTGCTATAATATGGCAGTATTCCATTTGCTGCTAGTTAGAATCATAAATCTAATTTAAAATTATTTAACTATGCTATGAAATTGGGGATAGGGAAAAATCCCCATTTTCAGAGAGTATGTGCAAGCTGAGGAAAGCTTTCATCTGCAGAAAATGTCACTTTAGGTCAAACTGGCCAGGTAGGCACACATAGATAAGCAGATTAAGTTCTTATGAGCCCCATTCCAAAGATTAGGAATTCTATCCTGCAACAGCCTAGATTTACATAGACTTCAAGGTACAGTTTGTTCTCAGTGTGCAGCTGGCAGAAACCACTTCAAAAATTGTATAATTTACAAGCATATTTTCTTTATGGGTATCTTTAGTGAATCAATAAATTCAGATGCTAAAATCTTACAATATTATACAAACTTAGAACATTGAGAATTATGGAACATGGTGTTAAAGACATTATCAATAGTTCACCATAGGAAGAAAAAAATCTGGTAAATTAACTGACTGAAACATTGCCTGAAAATTGTGACCTACCTAATAAATCAATAGAACCTTCTTAAATGTACAGTTATGTGCTATTAATATGGAGAGCAGAATCAAAAAAGTCAGGCTTGATAGTCTATGTGAGTAAGTTTGATTTAATCCACTTAGCCAGTGGTTCTCAACCTGGGGTCCCCAGATGTTTTTGGTCTTCAACTCCCAGAAATCCTAACAGCTGGTAAACTGGCTGGGATTTTGGGAGTTGTAGGCCAAAAACATTTGGGGAACCCCAGGTTGAGAACCACTGCGTTTAGCTATTAGTTATAGACTAATTAGCAATGACTTACACGCCAGAGACCTCTGCGATGTACTTCTCACATGAGCCATGACAATAACTGATGACTGCTGGACAGACCACCAATTAATTCGATCCACAAGGGTTGTCAAGATCACTCCCAAAGAAAGACTCCAAGGAAGAAAGATAAAAAAAATAAACACACAAGCCCTTCAAGAGCACTGTAAATGAGCCCTTCTCCAAGCAACACTTCAGAATCATCTACCCATGGAGCACCCTGAAAATGTTAAGGAACATTGGAATAAACTGAAGACCTCTATCATTACAGCCTGTGAAACAGGCATTGGATATCAAATGTGACACATTAGGACTAGTTTGATGAGAATGAAAAGGAAAGCCTTCCAAACATGGCAAAGAGACCTAAACTATGCCTCTAAGAAAAAGATCTACACTAGTGCAAAAGCTGAGGTCCAAAGAAGAACCAGAGAACTCAAGAGCACCTGGTGGACAAAAAAGGCGCAAGAAATTCAAAGCTTGTCCATGGGATTTTTCAAAGTTCATCTATGACCCAACAAATCTTTGTATATACCCTTCATGCTCATCCAATGGAACCAAACTTCTAAAGGACAAAAAATCAATTGTGCTGCATTAGAAAAAGCATTGCCATAACCTCCATAACTATAATTTCAATGTGGCTGAAGAAGTTATCTCACAAATCCCACAACAGCAAACCAGGGAATGAGCTTGCACCGCTGCTGCCTTGGAGGAAGTCAGTAAAGCCATCAACCAATTTTTAAAAATGCCAGTAGTCATGTGCTGACACAACACCACAAGCTCATTGAAAAAGTGTGGGTGATCGAGAACATCCCAGCAGACTTGAAGGATGCCATTATCATTGATTATTATTATTAATAATATTAAACTTTATTTGTACCCCGCTAGCATCTCCCGAAGGACTCGATGTGGCTTACAAAGGCCAAGGCCTCAATACACAACACAACAATACACTTAAAGCAAATTAAAAACAAATTAAAGCAGTATTAAGACAACAAGAAAACAAGCAATAAACAATACATCATCAAGATAAAACTGGGCCAGGCCAGAGTAAAGGGTACAGGATTAAAAAGTGCTGATGTGACAGGTAATATGTTTTCAAAAAGGGAGAAAGAATAGACTGTGGAAATGATTGAGGTATCCCCCTTTTAAGCTCTGCTAGGAAAATCCTCACAAGAATCTTCACAAACTGCCTTCCACCTATTTCAGAAGAAATCCTCTCTTAATCCAGAATGGCTTCTGCCCCTCTAGAGGAACAGTAAATATGATTCTCACTGCACAACAGCTCCAAGAAAAATGCAGGGAACAAAATCAAACCCTGTATATGGAATCCATCGACCTTGCAAAGGCCTTCAACACAATGAATTGTAATGCTCTCTAGGCCATCCTTCTGAAAATCAGATGCCCTGATACATTTGTGAGCATTCTGCAGCTTAGCCATGATGACATGATGGCAACTGTATCAATATCATAGACAGTGAAAAGTGAATGCAATCATATATGCCTTAATTCTGGATTATGGAACATACCCAAGACAACCTGCTTGATGTATGAGAGCGCCACCTAGAATGCCCTGATGTTTTCCAGTCGTGGCCCCTTTCTAAATTCTTCCTCCTTTTTAGAAGGGCTGACTACTGGCTAATATAGACAAAGAACAAGAAGTTGCCTAATCTCCCATTTGAGTGATAGAAGATGACTGAACTACCACCTGAATCTCACTTCAATATTAGTAATAGAATAGCATTATCAACCATTCCTAAAGAAGCAGAAATGTGTTGGATAAGGTGACTAACTGGCGTGCAGTCCACCGTTTGTTGTGGTGGGGCTCGATGGACTTTCCCAAACACCAAAAAACAAATCAACAGAACAAGAGAGCCAAGCAACGGTTCTTAATTTTTTATGCTAAGTATCAGTTGAATGCAATCTATTTAAAAAGTGGCTAGCCTTGATTCTCTTAATAGTGGAAATTTGCTGTCTTTTCTTTATGACCAGAGAAGGGGTTATCCTAAAATTTTGGGGAGGCCAAGGGTCACAAAACAAGTTTTGGGTCTCTTTGAATCTCTAGGGTCACACTTTGCTCATTCAACCAACATTGGCAAAGTTGGCAAAGGCCTAATGTCCAACAGAAGACAATTTTAGGGGAAGAGACTACTGTTCTCTGCAACCTACTTCCTGAGTTAATTCCCTAACTGTTCTTAGGGTTCATCCATACTACACAATGATAGCATTTTAGCTGTCATAGCAACATCCAACAAAATTCTTGGATGTATAGCTTGGAGAGGGGCATTCAGAATTATCAGCCTGAAAAAATATATCCAAAATCTGCACTCCAAGGATGCATTCATAGTTTCTGCAGTAATCATCAATATTCCTGTACAAATGCCACATCCTGATTGAAGACTGTTCCTTCATTGTTTGATTTGTTCACAGTTGTACTCTGAAATGGAAATCACTGGAGCCATGTGGTCCTGGAGAAAAAAATAATAAAGCAAAGTCTTTCACAGTTGCCATGCTGCACTTCTGTTGGTGGCTGCTCTTTGCTTCAAGTTAGGGTGAGGTGGGGGCAGCTTAACATGCCATCTGTTCCTTCTAAGAGAGAACAAGCATCATGAACTGTAGTTAATGCTGTTGGTGTAAAAGAGAGGGAGGATGTTATAAAACCGCACACTGGAAGATATAAACATGCTTTAAAACATGAATGAGTCCAATCAGCACAAGATGTATCTTTTACTCACCATCTGTTCTTGAAAGATGAGAGCAAAATGTGTTATTAAATAATATGCCAACAAAACATTGGCTCAACACATTGATTCAGCAGTCTTAAAAAACTGGCATCAGATTGGACTGATAGTAGGGATTGACAGAGTCAAATGGATACCATCTTTGTCCCCACATCTATTCTGGAATGCTATCACAGAGTCCATTAACATCACCTGCAACATCAGAAGTCCATTTAGCTATTCTCCCTCCAATGTGTTCTCCTTCCAATGTGATATATGTCATTCTATGCCAGCTATGCCCCTGTATACTCGATATTAGCCAAATTGAACAGTCTCTATGCATGAAAATAACAGGCACAAATCTGATCTTAGAAATGGCATAACCCCAAACCCAGTTGTGAAACATTTCAACCTTCTACGTACAAGATTTAAATGCATGGACTTTGGACAAGAAAATTACAAAGGATGAACAAAAAGAGAAACAAGTGAAATGAATTATGTTTACAAATTCCAATACATTAACAGAGGTATGAACAAAGACAGTTGCTTCGTGGTATACTACATGCCTTTTTCTATTGTTGAACGAGAAGATTCATGCATAAAAATATATCCAGATAGTGAATGTGATTCAGGATGGTAGATGTAATGTACTGACTTACTATGCAGGGCAGGTGTAAGGGATGACTGTACAGTATCAGGGATGGCTGTAAAAGGCCAAACATCGGGCAGCCATTTTGTTAGCCCAGAGCTGAGGGAGTGGAGCAAGCAGACAGCCATTTTGTGAGGACAGAGCTGAGGGAACGGAGCCAGCAGGCACCGCCTGATTGGTCAATAGTCCTGGGGCAGGCATGTAGCCGGGGGGGGGGCCCTCGGGGGGCTTCAGCCCCCCCCCGAAATTCTCATGGTGGTTCGCGAAAAGGCCTTACTGGTGCATTATTTAAACTGTTATGTTTATTAATATCATGATTTGATCACCATTCTCAATATATCCCATATGTATGGGGGTATTGGGGTAATGATACAAAAGGTTTGCTAGGCTAGACCCTCTTTCACTCAGACTCAGCCCCCCCCGAAACTCAGCCCCCCCCCCCCGAAATGAAATCCTGGCTACGGGCCTGTCCTGGGGGGAATCTGCTCAGTGAAGGAAGTGGACAGAGCTAAGCTGAGGCAAGAAGACAAGGAACTATTTTTATGTCAGTCTGGTTTAGAGAACTGTAGAACTAGTGTGGTTTGTGGAACTGTGTGAGAAGGACACAGTTCTGGGACTGTGCTGGAATAGCCAGTCTGAGTTTAAGACCTAAGGGCTGAAGAGAAGCAGGGAGCTTGGGGGAAAGGGCAGTGTTGTCTGCTGCAGGCTGCCTTTGACCTCAGCTCCTGGTGACTGGCTCCTTACAGACTCAGGCCCTGACTGCCTGGCTGAAGCAAGGCCCAGCAGAAACACCTGCTGCCTCCAGAGGCTGGGGCATAAAAGGAGGATGCCAGCAGGGGACCAGGCACACAGCGCCATCCAAGACAGCCAAAGAAGACCTTGGGACAGTGGTTCTTGGCCTGTGGGTCCCTGCGTGTTTTGGCCTGCAGCTCCCAGAAATTCCAGCCAATTTACCAGCTATTGGGATTTTTGGGAGTTGAGGGCCAGTGCACCTGGGGGTCTGCAGGTTGAGAGGCACTGCCATAGGATCCTGACTGGGGAAGGAGGAGACGCTAGTAGGTGCTTAAAGGATGTGTCATTTGTGTATGGGGTTATTATGATTTAATATGTTTAAAGGTTTTAAATGGTATTTATATACTTATTGTTTCTAGTGATTGTATGTTATGTTTTATATGGTTTGTATAATGAGGCACTGAATTTTTGCTTAGATGTATGATGTATGCTGCTCTGAGTCCCCTGAGGGATGAGAAGAGTGGGATAGAAACGAAGTAAATAAAAAGGCAGCTAGTGCCTGGTAGGGCAATAGGCAAGGAGTGCCTGGAGCCTAAAGCCTTGCAGTCTCAGTAAGGGCTGTAAAGGAGGAGGGAGGTTTAGTTTTAGTAGAGAAGTGAAACTTGTGGAAAAGTTTTAAAATAGTTACCTCGGGGAGGAGCTATTGGTTAAACAGACCCCATTGTGAGTGGGCAGTTTAGTTTTAGGGGTTTTTAAGAAACAAGTCTAAAAGTCTCCCATTTCAATGTTCTAGTGTTGAACCAGCAATTCAAGACTTGAATGATTTCTGTAACCCTCAAGCATTGTTCCAGTAATCTTCTGTGCCTGTATAAATAAACATTTTTCTCTGTTTGAACCAAATAAACATCTCTGTGTGCCTCACATACAAGCAACACATATAAGAAGGTAGCCTATGAAGTAATCTTAAATTGGTGGCAGCAAAAATAAACATCACAGTAATTCTATAACAGGGTAGGATTTCAAATAAGGCCCTTATCCTGCCCAGTCTTTTACATTTCATTTCATTTCAATTGGTTCAGCTCGAGGATGTGGACAAGATCCTTGGAGAGGCGAGGCCAAACACATGCATCCTAGACCCCTGCCCTTCCTGGCTGTTGAAGGAAGCCAAAGGGGGTCTGGCAGAGTGGGTCAAGGTGATGGCTAATGCCTCCCTGCAGGAAGGCAAGATTCCAGCCAGCCTAAAACAGGCTGTTATAAAACTGCTGTTGAAAAAAACTATCACTGGACCCCACTCAATTAGTCAAATATCGGCCAGTATCCAATCTCCCCTACTTGGGCAAAGTCATGGAACGTGTGGTGGCTTCGCAACTCCAGGGGTTCCTGGTAGACACTGATTATCTTGATCCAGCACAGTCTGGTTTTAGGCCGGGACATGGTACTGAAACAGCCTTAGTAGATGATCTACGGCGGGAGCTAGACAGGGGGAGTGTGTCTCTGTTAGTTCTGCTGGACCTCTCAGAGGCCTTCAATACCGTTGACCACGGTATCCTTCTGAGACACCTCGCAGAAATGGGACTCGAAGGTATTGCTTTGCAGTGGCTCCAGTCCTTCCTGGAGGGACAATCACTGAAGGTGTTATTGGGTGACACCTGTTCGGCTCCACAACCATTGTTTTGTGGAGTCCCTCAGGGCTCAGTACTGTCCCCGATGTTATTTAACATCTACATGAAGTCACTGGGGGAGATCATCCGGAGTTTCAGACTAAGATGTTATCTGTATGCAGATGACGTCCAAATCTGTCACTTCTTCCCACCTGTTACTAAGGAGGCTGTTCAGACCTTGAATCGGTGCTTGGCTGCTGTGTTGGACTGGATGAGGGCTAACAAATTGAAATTGAATCCAGACAAGACAGAGGTCCTCCTGGTCAGTTGAAAGGCCAAACAGGGCATAGGGTTACAGCCTGTGTTGGATGGGGTTACACTCCCCCTGAAGATGCAGGTTCTCAGCTTGGGAGTGATCCTGGATTTATCGCTGAGCCTGGAACCCCAGGTCTCAGCGGTGGCCAGGGGAGCTTTTGCACAGTTAAAGCTTGTGCACCAGTTGTGCCCATACCTTGGGAAGTCTGACTTGGCCATGGTGGTCCACGCTCTGGTTACATCCCGAATAGATTACTGTAATACACTCTACGTGGGGTTGCCTTTGAAGACTGTTCGGAGACTTCAACTAGTCCAATGGGCAGCAGCCAGATTACTCACCGGAGTGCCATACAGGGAGCATACCACCCCCTGCTGCGTCAGCTTCACTGGCTGCCGGTCCACCTCCGAGCACAATTCAAATTGCTGGTCTTGGCCTATAAAACCCTATATGGCCCAGCTTACTTATCCAAACGTATCTCTCTTTACGTTCCACTTCATAATTTAAGATCTACTGGGGAGACCCTGCTCTCGGTCCCACCAGAGTCTCAAATGCGTCTGATGGGGACGAGGGACAGGGCCTTCTTGGTGGTGACCCCCCGCTAATGGAATTCACTCCCCAGCAAGATTAGATTGGCGTCCTCCCTCCTTACTTTTAGGAAAAACCTAAAGACATGGTTTTGGAGCCAGGCCTTTGGCTTGGGGGCACAACAGCACTTTAGGCACTGAACTTGGACAATAGGGTTGTTTGAAAATTGGAAATGGCTTTATGACCTGTGATTATGTGATCTGTTCTATCTGGTTATGTAATTTTAATTAATATCACTGCTTAATTGTTATGTAATGGATTTTATATTGCTTATATTGTTGTTTTGATACTGTTGGCATTGAATAGTTGCCTGTGTTAGCCGACCTGAGTCCCCCCCTCGGGGGTGAGAAGGGTGGGGTAGAAATGGTCTAAATAAATAAATAATTTTGGTGACAGCGGTGGGATTTCCAAAATAATTGGTGGGATATATCAAATAGACTGACCCCAATGTGCTATAGTAGAGCTCTATGTAATTCAGCATGGTAGGGTTCTATGTCTATATTAAAATTCCTATGTCAGGATAGGGGTGAAAATTGCTGGAAGAAACTTTAACAACCTCAGATATGCAGATGACACCACTCTGATGGCCGAAAGTGAGGAGGAGCTGAGGAGACTTCTAATCAAGGTGAAAGAAGAAAGCGCAAAAGCCGGGTTGTAGCTAAACATAAAAAACCCAAGATTATGGCAACAAGAATGATTGACAACTGGGAAATAGAGGGAGAAAATGTGGAGGCCATGACAGACTTTGTATTTCTAGGTGCAAAGATTACTGCAGATGCAGACTGTGGCCAGGAAATCAGAAGACACTTACTTCTTGGGAGGAGAGCAATGTCCAATCTCGATAAAATAGTAAAGAGCAGAGACATCACACTGGCAACAAAGATCCGCATGGTCAAAGCCATGGTATTCCTTGTAGTAACCTACGGATGTGAGAGCTGGACCTTAGGGAAGGCTGAGCGAAGGAAGATAGATGCTTTTGAGCTGTGGTGTTGGAGGAAATTTCTGAGAGTGCCTTGGACTGCGAGAAGATCCAACCAGTCTATCCTCCAGGAAATAAAGCCTTACTGCTCACTGGAGTGAAGGATACTAGGGACAAAGTTGAAGTACTTTGGCTACATCATGAGGAGAAAGCAAAGCCTAGAGAAGGCAATTATGCTGGGGAAAGTAGAAGGTAAAAGGAAGAGGGGCCGACCAAGGGCAAGATGGATGGATGGCATCCTTGAAGCAAATGGACTGACCTTGAAGGAGCTGGGGGTGGTGACGGCCGACAGGGAGCTCTGGCGTGGGCTGGTCCATGAGGTCACGAAGAGTCGGAGATGACTGAACGAATGAACAACAACATCAAATAGACTGGCCCCAATGTGCTATAGTAGAGCTCTATGTAATTCAGCATGGTAGGGTTCTATGTCTATATTAAAATTCCTATGTCAGGATAGAAAAAGTGTTGGTCAGAAATGTATACATGCCCAAACAATTGATAACTATCCCTTTAATGCCAAAATAGAAGTTGCATAGCACCAAAACTATCAGACTTCATTTTTGCACTTTGGCAGGCTTAATTTCAATCTGAAGAGCTACTATGTCTAAAAATGCCATCCATTTCCAGCAAACTAAACAAAATATTATTTCTTGATATAAAGTGACAATCAATGGGAGGCACATTCTCCTCCAATAACATTAGAATATTGACAACATTCCAGTTTCAAAGTAAAGCTGAGCACATCACATACAATTTTGTCAACAAGAAGGTAATGGGTGATGAAATCTGTAATAAGATTTGGACCTGCACTCAGAACTTTACTAAGGTTAATGAAGGCCTTCCGTAATAAGTCTGTCAGTAATTCTTTCACAGAAATAAAAAAACACGTATTTCCAAAAATTAGAGAAAGGATAAATTTGGCAATTTCTGTCCACCTTTTAACTTGATGCAGCACTGGCAATATTGAGCAGAATGGTCTGAAATTCAATAGCTTTATAGACTCCATAAAATAGATCATAGATAAAAAGTCATGACAATTATCTCAACCGGCGCAACATTTATAAGGCATAGGGTTTTGAGATTTATAAATAGAAGTAATGAAAAAGTAATTTTGTTTATGTTTTCTGATATTTTCCCCCCAAAACACAGTCTTGGTCATGAAACAGTTAATGCAAAGATGTTCTCTGCAGCAAAAAGTTATTCAGCTTGGCAGGGAAACTTCGCAAATATTTTTTGATTAATGAGTGGCAAAACAAAATAGTCAGCATACATCACAACTGGAACTTTGCCTAGTTCAAGAGTACAGTCATGGAGAGAGAACAAGAGAAGCCATCCCTTGTACTACCTTACTGGTTTAAAAGTTAAATTGCAAAGGAGCTAAAATATATCCTTGTCAGACCTCTCAAAAGGTATAGCACTGCATCTTGTTAGTGCTCTACATAGG
Organism: Anolis sagrei; assembly: GCF_037176765.1. Lineage (NCBI taxonomy): Eukaryota > Metazoa > Chordata > Lepidosauria > Squamata > Anolidae > Anolis > Anolis sagrei. The sequence continues at coordinate 71,732,109 of NC_090024.1, forward strand.
CATAACTCTGTCACCATAAGGCCTTGGATGCTTTCAATATGATGTTCTCTTTCTTCTTGATCTACGCACTTCTCTGAGCCATTCATTATTATGATCTCGGCATTTCCTAGCTCTCCAGATATTGAGAGCACATGACGTCCAAATAAGAAATGCTTCCTTTTGAAGCTTCTTTCTGTCAGCTAATATATGCCATTGGATCGGGGCCAAAGCTGATGTATTGGAATATTGTGCAAGAAGGTCAATGTGTGTGTATGTGGGGATGGGGAGGGGGAACAGGATGAGGGATTCCAGCTCTAAAATGTTGTTGCCAGAATCTACCATAGTTCTTGTAAAGAACTATATGTATAATATGTACAGAGCAGCTTCTCATTTGGGAGGAATTTTAGATGAATTTCTAAGTCATAGAATAATGCCTGTTTCCCTATGAAGACTTACAAATTCTCCATTCTCCATTTGCTGACAGTATTTTGAGTCTTTCTTTGAAGTCCTTGGTGACTTGAGTAATTGTTTCAGAAAGAGGATAAGGATGAACTGTATTCAACTAGCCCAACACTCTTTCATATTGAAGGATTTCTAAGACAAAATCATGGGTCATATCTGAGCAGACTCATTATTTAATTTCTACTTATAGGCATTTATTGAAAGTCAATTCTAGCTTGCAATAAAATTTCCTAAGCTGCTTGGATATTCCCTGTAGATGTCCCATTCTATGCACAGTTCTTCTCTGAATGTGAATAGTATATACCAGATTCTAGCAAACCTGATGCCACAGAAACTTTATCTCATACTTTAGAACATTTTTACTTGACCTAAGTTCCCTATTATTCTTTTTTCCCAAGAAAAACGAAGTTTCCAAACACTGGCCCCTGAAAGGTGTTAGGCACATTTTTTGATATCTGATATCCAAACTCTAAAAAGAATGCTTGGGACTATGAAATTGATAATTGTTTGAAGTATAGTCCTTTAAAAAAAAGTTTAAGATTTTGCATATATGTAAAACTAGGAAATTCAAAAATAAGGAGAAAAAAGGGGGAAAAAGTAAAAAAAGAAAAAAGTAAAGAAGAAAAGAAAGAAAGTAAATTTGGTTTTGCTTCTTGTCTTCTTCATCATGGTTATCTCCCTGCTCTCCAGCCATTTACTTCATGTCTTGTTGTGCACTTATTCTCTTCATTCCTTTTCCCCAGGCAGCATTTCTTGTGTTCTTCTATTATTCTATGTCGTCTTTCTTTTCTTTCTAAGTATAGTCTTTTATAATCAACAATTCCCTAATTTCATTTACTTCAGTTCTAGCACCATAACTCTTCCTGCCCAGTTTGTAAACAATCACTTTTGAGAGAGAGAGAATTTTTAAATTGATTTTCCTTTCCTGTCATCTTGGCAACTTTTATTGAACAATGTGTTCTTGACAAAACCAATTTCAAATTATACCCACCTTATTTTAACATTCAACAAATAAGATGTTTTGCAGATGAGTCATCAGTGCCCTTGATACACTCTTGCTCATGGTGGATGATCGGCTGCTACTAAAAATCACATATTTAGTTGAAGGCAAAAGTTGAAGGCAAAAGCTATGCAGGGTCAGCTCCGATTAGTACTTGGATGGAAAATTCTCAATGAATACTTAGTGTTGTAGACCATATTTCAGAGGAAGGAAATTAGGTGAAACTAGGAATTCTCCCACTGAACCTCCTTCTTCAATCTATATGTAACTCAGAGAGAACTTACTGTTGAGGTTTAAAGCAAGTTTAATGAAAAAAAATCTTGATGCTTTCATTTTCCACGCAGAAATGCACTATCACTTTGGAATAGGAAGAACAACAACCATACTCCAGTGATTTCTATCTACAGCTCTTGAGTTTCATTAACACATCTATGAGGACAATTAGAATAGCAACTTTAGTATCTAGGATGATCATGAAGATGAAAACCAGACTTGATCACAACAATACAAATAATGGACATATGCTTAAGTACTGTAAGTAAGGTAAGCAGAGGAGAAACTTAAACACCCTTGAAATGGGAGAAAATGTATTTTTTCTCATTTGTTGCCACTATCTTACCAAACCACCTCTCTAATGAAGGCTTATCTTGAAATGCAAATAGAATTTTGGGAAAGGATTTTTAAAACAAACTTTTGTCTCCTTACCTATCACCTCTTAGTTTTGAAAAAAAATAGATGAACATCCTTGTATTGTATTAGGTACATGTAAGAGCCATTTAAGTGGAAATAAGACTCAAGTTATTTGTCATCAGTGAAAAATGGTCTTGGAGGCAAGTACTTTGCTAATTATGAACCATCTGGCTTTACAAGAGAACTCGGCACTTCCAAAGTATCCACAGGCAAAAAGGATGTGTTTTACCTGTTAAAATAATGCAAACACGTACCACCATATGGTAGAGTTTAGGTAAGTAATGTGATAAATTAGTTGAATACATCCCCTTTTTTCAAGACAGATGTTAGGAGGAGATTATGGTCTAAATTATTGAGAATATAGTACAATTTAAAATTCACACATTTTTTAAAAAACAGATAATTACTTAAAGTCAAGAAACATCAAAGCTCAATGTAAATTTTACAAGCCACACCCTCAACCCTTCTCATAAATATCATACTCTTTCATATGGTGACAAAATAAAGGAGACTGTATTGGTTAAAATGAAGAGATGGGATTTTGTCCAGTTTATGAGGACCCCATAAATTTCACAGGTTTTTCTTAGACAAATCCTCAGAGGAAGATTTTCCAGTGATAAGTAACATGTGATGACTTGTAATACAAATAGGAATCCGTCTTTCTATCAGATTTGAACAGTTTGATGGCCCACTGCAAAAATTGTCAAACATGGAATGTGACTTTATGAATTTATCCAACAAAAATAAGGATTTTGTAACTATTCAAGTTATAGACAGCTGATTCAGACAGAAGAGGCATAGAACAGACAGGAAGAAGTTTTTTTTTTAGTCCCGCAATCACCACAGCCACATTTGGTGGGGACAAGCAGAGAACCTTTTCAGTAGCTGCTACAAGAGTGTGGAATTCTCTTCCACAAATGGCTGGATTGATCCCACTTTCTTTTTCTTCTGTCAACCAGTTGAGACATTTCTATTCACCCAGGTCTTTGTTAACAATCTATCCGAGAGGGTTCTTTTATTAAAGCGTGCTGTATTTTTATCATTACTACTATATTTTATGAAGGCTACTCCATTTCTTCGATGTTCCTCTTGTCCGCAGTAGTAGATCTGGTGGTCATCTGATGTGAAGTGGCCCATTCCAGTCCATTTCAGTTCGCTGACCCCCAGAATGTCTATCTTTAGTTTTGACATCTCACCAATAACAACATCCAATTTGCCCTGGCTCATAGATCTTACATTCCAGGTTCCTATGGTGTGTTGATCTTTAGAGCATCGGATTCGTCGTTCACCTCCAGTACCGTCGGCCGCTAGCCTTCCTTTCGGCTTTGAGCTAGCTGCGTCATCACATCTGGGGCTAGTTGAACTTATCCTCTGCTCCTCCCCAGTAGCATTTTGGCCATCTTCCGACCTGGGAGTCCCATCTTCCAATGGCATACCGACATATCTCTGGTTGTACTGGTCCATTTAGTTTTCTTGGCAAGGATACTGGAGTGGTTTGCCATTGCCTTCCCCAGGGATACCAAGCCACCTTGTCTCTCTCCTGAGGAATCTGTACAAGGACCAAGTAGCAACAGTCAGAACTGACCACGGAACAACAGACTGGTTCAAGATTGGGAAAGGCGTACGGCAAGGCTGCATACTCTCACCCAACCTTTTTAACTTGTATGCAGAACACATCATGCGATGTGCGGGGCTGGATGAATGCAAAGCTGGGGTGAAAATTGCTGGAAGAAACATTAACAACCTCAGATATGCAGATGACACCACTCTGATGGCCGAAAGCGAGGAGGAGCTGAGGAGCCTTCTAATCAAGGTGAAAGAAGAAAGCGCAAAAGCCGGGTTGCAGCTAAACGTCAAAAAAACCAAGATTATGGCAACAAGAATGATTGACAACTGGAAAATAGAGGGAGAAACCGTAGAGGCCGTGACAGACTTTGTATTTCTAGGTGCAAAGGTTACTGCAGATGCAGACTGTAGCCAGGAAATCAGAAGACGCTTACTTCTTGGGAGGAGAGCAATGTCCAGTCTCGATAAAATAGTGAAGAGTAGAGACATCAGACTGGCAACAAAGATCCGCCTAGTCAAAGCCATGGTATTCCCTGTAGTAACCTACGGATGTGAGAGCTGGACCTTAGGGAAGGCTGAGCGAAGGAAGATCGATGCTTTTGAGCTGTGGTGTTGGAGGAAAGTGCTGAGAGTGCCTTGGACTGCGAGAAGATCCAACCAGTCCATCCTCCAGGAAATAAAGCCCGACTACTCACTGGAGGGAAAGATACTAGAGACAAAGTTGAAGTACTTTGGCCACATCATGAGGAGACAGGAAAGCCTAGAGAAGACAATTATGCTGGGGAAAGTGGAAGGCAAAAGGAAGAGGGGCCGACCAAGGGCAAGATGGATGGATGGCATCCTTGAAGTGACTGGACTGACCTTGAGGGAGCTGGGGGTGGTAACGGCCGACAGGGAGCTCTGGCGTAGGCTGGTCCATGAGGTCACGAAGAGTCGGAGACGACTGAACGAATGAACAACAACTATATTTTATTTTTAGTTATGTCATTTCAAATCTGCTCTTCCATCCACCACTCCCAAAGCAGCTTTCTTAACCTGACAGAATCTCCTTTACACCAATACTAAATTATCTACTCAAGAGCAGAAGACAATTATAGTGGGGACAAAGTACTGTTGACTTCAAAAGCTCTTGCTGAGGCTGGCCAAAGGTTAACATAAAGTTGAGTTTCATCTATTATACTCTGTTTTTTAGTTGGTTATTTATTATTTTTATAGTCACTCTTTTATATTCACTTATAAAGGAACACAGAATTCCATAATAACTACTAGGGCTGGGCGGTTTTGTTCGTTAATTTTGTAATTTGTTAATAATTCGTTATTTTTCTTGAATACGAAGCGATAACCATCCAGGAGCAACTAAAAAACGAAACGAATTTTTAAAGCTATTTTGTAATTGTTTTGTAATTGTTTCGTTATTATTTTAGCTCCCGGGCTGCAAAGGGGCCCGAGCAGGGGCAAGGAGAAGGGAAGACAGGCGAGAGAGAGAGACTGAGAGAGCAAGCTCCCTTCCCGGCCTGGCTTCCTCCCCTCGCTCCCCTGGCTCCCCCCGCCCCCTTCTTCCCCCTTTTCCCGGCTCACCTGGGCATGCACACCCCACACATGCCCGGCCCGGCGCAGGGGTGGTCCGGCGTGCCCGCTCGGCAGGGCCCTGGCATCCGCCGCCCTGGGAAAGACCCCCGCCCAGCAGCAGCAGCAAGGCCGGCGATGCTGCGGTTGCTGACTCCCCCGATCGCCTCCCCCGCCGGGAAAAGGAAACGCAGGAGGAGGTGCAGCAACGAGACGGAGGCGACCGCCCGGTTGGTAGGGAGGGAGAGGGAGGGAGGGATAGAGAGGGGGCGGACTAAAACTATTATTAAAAACTATTATTATTAAAACTATTATTTAAAAAACTAATATTTTCATGTTGCGCAACCGCGTCTGCCATTTTAACGAATTGATTCATTAATAATAACGAAATTTCGTAAATACCGAACTTTTAAAAAGGAAAATTTTGTAATTATTTTAAATATCGAAACAAAAAAAACCCCCAAATACAAATCGATTTTAGAAACAAATTTTTGCATTGTTACCCAGGCCTAATAACTACCTAGCAAAATAACCCCCCAAAGAACATTTTCCTGCTTGTAATCAACTGCAATATTTAGCTACACTGCATTGCAATTTCAACAATGAAGTATTATTTCATTTCTTTTTTGGGGGTGTAACTTAAAATTTTAGTTATATTTATAGTTATGAGGTGTAGACAACAAAAGGTGGTAGAAAAATACCATCTATTTCCAGTATTAGATATCCTGCTGCCTTGTGCTCTGCTTATGATATTGGGAGAACAGTTATGCTGATGTGGAAATAATGCATTTTGTACCACAGTTCAGCAACTTGTGTCATTTAGTTTTTTAAAGTATAATTAGAATTGATGCTTTTTTGGTTATATTTTAGGAATGAAAAATTAAAGAGTGGAGAGAAGGCTGAATTTAATTCTATTTACATAGTCATAAGTTGGCGTTCAATCTCTTGAAATCCCATGGGTTTCTTTCTCTCCTTCCCTCCTTCCTATTGATCATGTTCACATCTAATTACATCAGCACTTCAGAAATTGAGTTTAACTCATTTCCACTGAAGCTTTTCTTTAGATTTCAGAAGTTTTAGTCAAGGTGCTATAGTCCTTTAGCAATAATATATTAGAAAAGCAGAGTGATGCTTTTGTTTTAGTGCCAACATTTCTGTTCACCTCATTTGAATTTTCTTCTGCTCCAGAGTAGGAAATTCAGTATTGATGTAAAGGAGTTGCTTTGTTGAATTTCTGTGCTGGAAACAACAGCTGTGTTTACTTGGCAGAGACTATCCATATTGGCCTCTGAGAGAGCACAAATATGGTCTATCTTACACAAGTACATATACATAAAGCACTGGTTTAATTCAAACCAACCTGGAAATGAAATCAAGAAGTCTTTTGTGATTCTCGGAACTCCCAGGAAATACTTTAAAATGAAGAAAACATCATATGAAAGTCCAAAATGAAATTGGTTTGGGGTTTCCAGAAACATTTTTTGGCATCTGGAGGCACAAATAGGTTGCTATCTTGATTCTCTTCATCATTTAAGATTCACGTCTTTTTTGCTTCTCTTGGAAAAGTTTGAAATTCACAGGAACATCAGCAATAAGTAAATTTCATTTTCAGAGGTAGCAAACAATACCATTTTTGTGGAAAATTATAACAGAAAGTTCAAAAAATGCTTAAATGTGCAGTTGCCTTGAGGCTTTGGAAATGTAACTACTTGCCTACTTGTTTTTCAGTTGATATGATGTTGGCACCAGGATATGCTTGTCAGCTGTTCCATAATTTTCTGAGATGTGGATGAAAAGAATATTAAAAGCAAAGGGAAATGAATGGTGATTTGTCTTTTTATCCTGAGTTTGTATAACAGATGCTTTCTGAATGTTGTGTCATGGAAACAGAATACATTTTTCCTCTCTGGATAAAATAGGGCAGAAAACCTGAGCAAATGATCTGTTGAATCCTTTTAAGTCACTTTCCTTCATCATGGCAGATTAAAAGATGTTTGTTATGTGTAGCATGAAATATCTGGAAAGAGATGAAAGCTGCTTCTGTTTAAACCACACAATCACCTTTACCAGAAGTGCTGGTATGGAGATATGCAGATGTATTAGTGAGGTTGGAAGTGTAGTCTTGGACTTTGTAGGATAAACTGGACTGCTATGTCCCAAGAATTTGCAATCTGTCAGATCATAACACCACATTTATAACTAGCACGAAGCATACACAGAAAATTAAATTAAAAATATCACCCTGTAATATAATTTATTTTATTAATCTATATGAAATTCAAAAATGTTAAAAGGACTCCAGATCTTTTATCATGTTGGTTATTTGGAATATAAATATGACTTAGCAATGCATACAGACAATTGTAGCAGCCATTCTAGAAAATACTACAACACCTACAAATGCAGATAATGGTATATACTGATTTTTAGAGAATTTCAGCAGCAATGCTACACAATGCTTCAAAAGTCACCAAGTGATGAAATACAGAATGTCAATTTTTCATCTTGGAACTTCAAAATATTTTGGATTACTAATCTGAACCAACTAATACTTGATGTTTTAGATTTGAAATATGTCCCGGGAATGTTAAATGAGTCAAAACCAATTTGTTTGACTTCCAATTGTATCTTGTCAATACGCTAACACCTGTGCCTGGCAGTGCAACGTTTGTTATGGGAGTGAGGCTTGGTCTTATCTATTCAAGTCAGAAGTTAGAAACTTTTTTCTGGGAAAGGCATATTCCTGTAACATTCCTCTGTTCTAACTCCAATCTATCAAACCTTTGACCAAAGACTAGGAATGCCAGTGTTGCTATTGAGAGAGAAAAGATTCAAGTACTTAATTTATCAATTTCAGATTTTAAAATACACAAAAAGACAAAGAAAAGAAAAGCTGCCAATTCCTCTGAAGTACTTGAAGAATGTAACACGTGCTTGCTGTGTGGATTGGTCTTCAGTGTCCAGTGCTGCAACCACTATTGTCCATTTTCTGGTAGTCAGGTCACCTCTCTATCGCATTCCAAAAAATTCCAAATACCATCTGAAAAGTGGTTCCAAAGCCATTCATACTGTATCATTGTAATGTTTCATACTGTATCATTGTAATGTTGAGCCAAGATCTAGATTCCATGAGAATTCCTCTAGTAAGTTCAATAAAGATGCAGAAGTATGAGAACAGGCATATTACAACTCAGGATTGAAGAATACCTGCAATTAAATGGGGCATAGATATCTTATTGCTTTTAATTACCAAAATGAATATCCTGCCAACATATAAAACGAGAGCACTTCTGAAAAATTGGAGTAGGGAAAACTTGCCAAATGTACTTTTTAAAATAGTTTATTACAGCCACTGTATCGACAGTCCTTTAGTACTGTTCCCTTTTATCCAGAGCTTATCAAACAACACTGCTCTATCAGATTGGAACTGCATTAGTTTACTGGGAGCTTATCACAAATGTGTGGTTCTCCCAGTGCTGTATTTGCAGCACCATTGTGGGGTCATTTGGATATTGGTGGGTATACATGCCTCATTCTGCATGGTTTCATAGTGGGTGCAGTTTGGACGTGGATTCATTGATTCTTCCATGGGAATTCCCTAGTTATCTCCACCAGAAGAATGTGAGACCACTTCTGGTGTCTGGGCTGGGAGAACTGCATTCTTTTTCTCTAGCAAATATTTTACAGTATTTACTAAAACATATTCACAATAAAGTTATTAACTCAATAGTATTACGGACTAATGCTCAAAAAAGCACTCCGTTCATAAAAAGTTGAAATAATAAATATACAAAACTTTGAAGAACAATGTATGAAAACAGACTGGAAAGTGTTGGTTCATTGGGGAAAGCATAGGAAAGCAATGGTGGAATTGATCTGTTGTATGTTCATCTTCCTGATCTAGGCAGGGAGTGAGAGCAATTACATAATGGTACAACTGGCTTCTCTATTTTGTAAAAAAATGTGGAATGAGAGAGGGAGCCAACAGTGTAGTATGAATGGTATTTCTGTATTTCAAATGTGAGAAAGCAAACACATGAAATAACACCATTACAACACAAATACAGTGATGGCGTGAAAGAGTGCATTGCCATTCTGCTTCCTTTCCAATTACAGGAAAAGTGGTTTTCTAGTGTACCTGAGATAAGGATTCTCTCAGGTGTTTGAGAGCTGGATTCCAGCAAATAAGCTACTACTTAATGCTTTGTAGCAGCAGGTTGATGTACAAGCATTATTGCTGAGGATTAACCACATTCATTCAGTGTATGTGAGGAGGAAAAAGAAAACCTAACTATTCCCAGGGAACCTTAGGCAAGGCTCTTTAGCTACCTGCATTATAAGTCCCAAATGATATTTTGGAAAAATGTACCTGTTTAAAAATGAACAAAAACTCCCATAATTTATTAAGAAGTGCTGAGACATACTTTTTTTTCTGAGTATTCTTCAAGAATGTTTTTCATATAACTCTTACTCCTAAAATGTTGCTGTTGGATGGGTAGTCAATATACTTTCCAATATTAATTGGCAACATTTGGTTAAAATGTACAGGCATGAACTTACCACATGTCACCATCTTCTTTAGGATCAATGTGTCTTCTCTCATCCAGAAACTTCATTAGACTATAATCCAGCTGCCTTATCCTGTAGTCCAGGAGGAGAGCAGTAGAAAGACATTCTGTCTTTTCAATTAATTAGAAGACAATCAATGTTTGGCTGCCCATTCCTTTTTTAAAAAATAAGTAAGAGAATTGTATTTTCACTTATATCCTTGCAGGAATTTGGATGCTTGCCAAGTTCCTTGGTGATGTTTGTGAAATTAATATTTCTCTGGGAAACTTTGATCAAATGGTTCACATGTTTGTTATTATAAAAGTGATATCCAGTAAGGTTGCTGTAAACATGGATTTCTCAAAACCAACTTATGCCAGACTACTCTTATCTCTTTTTTCAATAGAGTTACAAGCTTGGTAGATGCAGGGAATGATATGGATGTAGCATATCTTGATTTCAGTAAGGCCTCCGACAAAGTCCCCAATGACATTCTTGCAAGTGAAATAGTCAAATGTGGGCTAGGCAATGCTATTATTAGGTGGATCTGAAATTGGTTAAGTGACTGAACCCAAAGGGTACTCACCAATTGTTCCTCTTCATCCTGGAAAGTGACTAGTGGAGTGCCACAGGGTTTGGTCCTGGGGCCAGTACTGTTCAACATCTTTATTAATGACTTGGATGAAGGTTTAGAGGGTGTGCTTATCAAATTTGCAGATGACACCAAATTAGGAGGGATAGCTAATACTCCAGATGATAGGATCACAATTCAAAATTACCTTAACAGGTTAGAAAGCTGGACCAAAATTAACAAACTGAATTTCAACAAGGGCAAATGTAAAATACTAGACTCGGGCAGAAAAAAATGAAATACAAAGATACAGAATGGGTGATGCCTGGCTCATCATACTGCATTGGTTAGACCTCGCCTGGAATGTTGTGCCCAATTCTGAGCACCACAGTTCAAGAGATATTGACAGTCTGGAAGATGTTCAGAGGAAGGCAATAAAACGATCAAAGGTCTGGAGACCATGTTCTATGAGGAGTGTCTTAAAGAACTGGGTGTGTTTAGCCAGCAGAAAAGAAGACTGAGAGGAGACATGATAGCCATGTATAAATATATGAAAGGGTGTCATAAGGAAGAGGGAGCATGCTTGTTTTCTGCTGCCCTTGAAACTAGGGGCGCATCTAGACAGCCCCTTTAATGTGGGAGTTACCACAATAAAAAGGGGGCTGTTCAGATGTTGTCCTGGACAAACCTGAATTAATTTGCCACAAATCAGGAAAAACCCTGGTTTGTAGCAAATTAATTTGTTAGTGGGTTTATTCCTGCTTGGAAGGTGTGGGATAAACCCACTACTTCCAGTGTCTGGACTGCAGTCCACACAATATTCCCATGGTTTTCTGGGCTAAATTAGCACAGAAAACTGAGAGAATACCAACTTCCTCCCCAAAAGACCCCAAAAGCAGTGTAAAAAAAACAAAAGAACATACCTGGCCTCCATTAGAGGGCTGCCAGAGCTCTCCTGGCACATAGAAAGAAGGGGGGGGGAGGAAAATCGCTCCTGCCCCTCCCCTTTCTTCTGGCATGTCATTTGTATGTGCCAGGAGAACTCTGGCAGCCATCTAATGGAGGCAGGATAAGTAATTTTATTTTTTTTACTCTGCTTTTGGGATCTTTTTGAGAGGGGGTTAGAGTGTCCGGGAATTCTCCCAGAAAGTTCTGGAAGAACATCTGGACACCCACCCCAGAAAGCACATGCTTTCTGGGGTGAGTGTGGATAGGGGCCCAGGAACATTCACATTTTTTAAACATGAATGCTCCTGGGATAATGGGCTGTGTGGAAGCACCCTAGGACTAGGAGCAATGGGTTCAAATTACAGGAAAGGAGATTCCGCTTGAATTAGGAAAAACTTCTCGACCATATGAGCAGTTCAACAGTGGAATTCTCTGCCTCAGAGTGTGGTGGAAACTCATGCCTTGGAAATTTTTAAACAGTCTGGATGACCATCTGTTCAAGATACTTTAGTTGTGCTTTTCCTGCATGGCAGGAGGTTGGAGTAGATGGTCCACGTGCTCTCTTCCAATTCTATTATTCTATGACTCTATGATTTGTAGCAAAATATTCTGAAAACCTTTTTTCAATGTTTCAAAGAAGCAATCCTGCTCCCCCCCCCCCCCACACACACAAAAAGCATAGTCTTAAGAGATCCAGTCGGTCAGGGTCTCTAAGACTATGGGCACTAAATGCAGCTTGGAACTGGCATGAAAAATGTGTGTGTGTGTGTTCGCATGTTTGTGTGTGTGTATAATCTTTGAATGCTCATGTTTCATCAGATCCCATAGTCTCAGTAAAATAAATTCTGTTCTCCACTACTTTTCTAAGATGAAAATAAGCATCTAGAAATATAGTATTGTGCATTAGGAAAAGAGCTTTTCATTAAATCACGATGGAACTTACTGTTCAGAACACAGTACAAAGAATTTGACCTTTAAGGAGGCATAGTGTCCCCAAGTGTAATATTAGGATATTTAAACAGAGATCAGTACTAGTAAAGAAAATAGAAGCAATAAATTAAAAATAATAGGTGTGTGTGTATATATATATATGGGGGGATGAATAATATGGTGCAGTTGCTCTTAGCATGAGAGAAAACAATAAAATAAATGCTTTTTAAAAGCTACAGTGACTTGATTGCACGGAAGCAGAACCACTGAAATCCTTAGTCTAAGCAGACTTGTATTATGCTTCTAGATTTTGGAGCTCAAGGAAGGAACAACATGAGGACAATGTTTATTTCTACCAGTCCAAATGTCATGCACTAATATGGAAAGCAAGTGTATAAGTGTGCAGAAAAAAAGGAAAGAGTATCTCACACCCAAGTCTCTTAGGAGAATATAAAACTATACAGAAAATACAGTGGTAGCATGTGAGAGTTACCAGCTGCAAAAGTGAATAAGATTTCTGTACCTTTAACAATTGTTTAGGAAGGGAAATGTCAGTCTGTGAAACTTGTCATGTAAGCAACACTTACCAATGATTCCTCTTCTTCTCTTTTGCTTTCTAACACCTTGTTACAGTTGTCATTGGCCTAATTTACACTTGCCATCCAGGTGTGAAAAAGAAAGGCTCCCGGTAACAGAATTTAGTTTTTAGGGTCATTTTATATTTGGAGGGGTTTGTCCCATATCTGTGCTTCTAATTACAGTATGACTAAGAAATTTAAGCAAGTTTTCCATGGCTTTCATCTGTTTCTACTTTTTTGTGTGCTGTAGGTTGCTGGGTTAGGATCAACACATGGGAGCTCTATACTCCATTGGGTCTGGAGCCCCCAGTGGCGCAGTGGGTTAAATACTTGTGCCGGCAGGACTGCTGACAGATGAAATTAGGCCATCGGATTGAGTTCCCTCTGTCAACTCCAGCTCCTCATGAGGGGACATGAGAGAAACCTCCCACAGAATGGTAAAACATCAAACATCCGGGTGTCCCCTGGACAACATCCTTGCAGATGGCCAATTCTCTCACATCAGAAGTGACTTCCAGTTTCTCAAGTCACTCCTGACATGAAAAAAACTCAATTGGATTAACAGAGAGAGTGTTAAGGAGTGCAAGTCAAAATCTTTCATCTCCTCTCCTCTGCCAAAGTTAATAAGGAATTATCAGCTTTGCCATTTTATATGAACATCCAGAACAATATTAAAAAATGAGGATTTGATTAAAGGAAAGTTTTCATTTGGATAAAGATATTTTTAAATTAAAATCCCCTCACAATGTACCAAATACAGAATATTTTTAAATTAACAAATATTGGAATGGAAAAAATGAGTTTGGTTTACTCGAAATTATCTAATTTTCCAGTCTTGTTTGGAAAATGTTGTGTTGAGATTACCAATGAGTGGAAAACATTTCAAACAAATGTTCAATATGTTCATGTTTGCTTATGTCAAGTGAACTAGATATAAGCCTTTTAGTTGTACAAAACTCTTCATAACAAATATCAGGTAGAACCACTTTTTTTACCAGTTCTGTACAACATATATGCTTTTTTTCAAGTTTCAGTTGTTGTTATGTGCCTTCATGTTAAGCCTGATTTGTGACAACCCTATTATCGAGTTTTCTTAGCAGTATAGCATTCATCAATTTTTCCAGTAACATTTACAGTTCTTTTATGAAATTACCAAAATGAATCTAGTCATGAACCGGCAAGTGAACTACAGGCTTACTTTTAGATTGCAACTCCTGTTCTTTAATGTGAAAAGTGTCAGCCATTTACAAATACTCCTAACATGTAGTGTACTACAATCCTATGAATATCTATTTGGAAAGTAAGTCATGTTGAACTTAATAGGACTTACATTTGAGTATGCATACATAGGATTGCATTGAAAAAGAAGCACACATTTATATATGACATATATTTATTTTGAGAAAAATAGTTTAAAAATAGTCCTCAAAATTTTCTCATCATTTTCTGATGTTAGATATTTGGATATTATCACATCAATATCCAATATCTGCATAAAATACTTGGCATCTATTGATTTTTCAGTATGTTGTGGTTAAAATGTGGCATGTAATATTTAACACTGGGCCATTTGTGTTTAGTTTCTAGCAGCATTTGCAATCATCCTTAGCATATAAGTGTCAATAGTTTATCATAGCCATTTGTCAATCTCGAGGTCATCAGGAGATCCCAATGTGTCTAAACTTTGTTAAGCACTTGCTTTTTCAGTTTTGAATTCCATTTTACATTCAAAAGGTGAATTTAACATTTCTCATTCAATGTTGTGAAAGTCTACATTCATCTCTATGTGCACTCAAACCTGATATTGTTGGTATCTCTACTGGATAAGGTATGGTATATAATTCTCACTCTGATCCCATGAGGTGGAGTTGAAGAGGATTGAACATATGTTCACATGTGCACACATTCCTTAAAAAACAGTGAAACATCACCATAATGTTTGGGAGGAACAAAATCACTTCACTCCTAGTTCTCTTTTGCATGGCAGATGGCTGAGCAGCAGGACCTCAGTGTTTAAACAATATAGATGAGTAAGTTCCACACATGTAGTCTTAGTTATAAGTCAGCATGTGTGCATTGTAAACCCATTCTGAAAACTTGTGCGGAAGGATTATTTGCTGAAGTGAAATAAAAAGGACTTTAAAACTCAGTGTAAGAAATTATTATACATTGTTTTATGTATCTTTATATAAAAAGTTACAATTAGCAAGCATATGACACAAAGAAATGGATAGGAACAGCAGTAATATGAATGCATGCTTTTTACAATGTATCTCATCAAAGGGATTTCTTGCCATTGCTGTCTGGCCAACTCAAATATTCAGCAACGTACATGCAAATCAGTTTCTGAGAGTCAAATTCAGTTATATTGTTAGATTTATATCTAACAAATATTTCTAGTGAAGTGATTGTGAATGGGTAAATACCTGATTTAATCGTTTATTCCTGAAATTGGGTAATATTGTCTTCGTAACAAAATATAACAAAGCAAACAAAAAGTATAAATAAAGGAAAAACTGTAATAGTAAGAATAAATGATAGCAATGATAAGTAATAAGAGTCTTATTGCCATCCGTTAGGTTTACTCATTACTGACTGATGATTTTTTTCATGAAATTGGAATAGCTGGTCAGAGTCCAGAACATCTCTAGCTGGTAGTTCCAGGGCCGATTTTCACAATTCACTGTAGCATATTCAAAATCACTCAGGATCGCACTATTCTCAAGCAGTCTACATAATGAAAACAATGTACATATAACAAATTCAATGTAAATAATCATATCTGACATGACACATAATACAGCAGTACATAAGAAGGACATTAACTGGATGCCATGTTTAAAAAAATAATCCCAAACACACTCACTTGAAAATGTGTTCTATGGAAATATGCAGAATGCAACCTGCAGTATCTATGGCCTGAATTTTATACCTTAAAGCACTCACTTCAAAGTGTTTTACATGAACATAATCATACATATTATCTATATATCTGCCAAATAATTGAGATACTACAGGTTGAGTATCCATTGTCTAAAATTGTAAAATCTGAAATAGTCCAAAATTATCCTCATGGGCAACTGAGATAGTGAGACCTTTGTTTTTTGATAGTTCACTATTTTTTTCATGCACTAAATTACTAAAAATATTGTATTAAGTTACTTTCTGACTGTGTGAACAATATGTACATGAAGCAGAATTTTGTGTTTAGTCTTGATTTCGATCTCCAAGATATTTCATTAAGTGCATATATACAAAACAGGTATTCCAAAATCCTTCCCCTAAAAATCCAAAATCCATGACACTTCTACTCCCAGGCATTTCAGATAAGGGATTCTCAACCAGTACAAGAAATGTGTGGGAAACATTTCTTGTATGTGCAGACAGTCATGTAAAACACTCTTCATACAAAATGCTGTATATGCTGAGGTTTGATTGACAGGCACGTACACACAGAACTTCTATCCCCTGTCTATCTATAAATTAGCCAATATTTCTGAATTAATAGGTTTAGAATTAGGATGTAAAGATATAAACCTGTTCTGATTCAGAGAATAATAGTCAACAGATTGCAGCTGATTCCTATGTTTTTCTGGTGCCACAAGGTAAGTTTTGTAAGCTGCAATGAGAGGGCAGGGGGGCTCTACTGATGCATTTGTAACCAGAGGTCATAAAACTACAGCATATATGAATGGCAGAAATTGTTTATGATGGGAGGTGCAACACTGAGTAGTGTTTATCCATATCATTATCATTTCATAATCCATATAAAAAGAACTACTGATTTGGTGTCAGGTTGCAAATTCCATCACAAACCCGGGTAAACATTAAGGTGGTCCTCTTAAAACTTATCACTTTGTTCAATAAACATCGAGACAGGGCTTTTTTAATTAAGAAATTTTGTGTGCAGAGAGATTCTCCTTATAGGATTTTTTTTTAATTGAGCTACATCCTTAAAATTTACTCAAGCCTTTAATACATTTTCTTCCTAGCTTTAAGCTCTGCAAAAATGTCATTTTCTCCTGCTTCTGCACACTTTAGCCATTATATTCTGATTTATTTTAATTATTTATGTATTCAACTACTGCATATAAACACTAAAGGGCAAGATGGATCTGTCCTGTGGATCTCAGGATTAGAGCAGGATGATACTTGATTGAATCATTGGGTCTAATATTAGCTTGACTAACAATTAGCTAATCTGTTGTTATTGATAGCACAAGAAGAGCAAACTAGTCCGAACAGTAGCAGGACCTTGCTCCAAGATGTTGACTTAAATCTGTTTGTTAGTCCCAACTGAGGTAGAATTGTTGATTCAATGAAACACACATAAATAATGCTTTAATAAATTCAGTTTGATTTTTCTCTGTGTTTGTGTACAGAGTTGCCTGTCGATTTATTTCGATCCCATGGGTTTCATAAGCTTTTATGAATGGTCAGAGGTGTTTTTGCTAGTTCCTTATTCTGAGGTTCCATCTACACTGTCAAATAATGCAGTTTGAAACTGCATCATATGGTCAGTGTGGTCTCATATAATGCAGTTCAATGCCAATGAAGCAAAATATAGCAATGTAAATGGGATTTGTAATATACTCTACAGCTCCTGATATTGGTTGGCATTCCCCACCTCTAAGTCTTTTTTATAGAACCTCTTAACCACTGCATGTTGTGTGTATGTTTATGTGCCTTCAAGTTCCCTTTTGATGTATGGGAACCCCATGGAATTACACAAGGTTTTCCTGCACAAGGAATACCCAGAGTTGATTTTTAGTTTCTTCCTCTGAAATATAGCATGCAGCATCTGGTAATCACATGCGGTCTCACATCTAGCTACTAACTAAGGCTAACCCTGCTTCGCTTTCAAATCAGATGGATTCTGACTGTAACTTGCAAAAAAAAATGGCCATTGTACTCTCCTTTATACTTAAATTTTATTTATTATGAAAAGATATTTTAATGCAACTAATTATTCAGTTTTAGTAAAAATAGGTTTTAAAACAAAGAGCACTGAGCCATTTGTTTTAAAGGCAGCTTCTAAATGAAATGAGTTTCTTAGGAAAGGTCCTGTTTGTAGTATGAATACAAATAATGGAATTAAACTGAAAAATTTCCCACCTCTAAAAGCCTCCAAACTGTGGTTATTTTTTACCTTACTTTTTCCATTTATAAACAATAGGAAGTTTAATGATTTTACCCCTAGTATCTAAATACAGGGTGTGTTAACATTTCTTTCATAAACACTTCACACATTTCAGAACATATACAAAGTGACTTGAGTGGTTATACTGGAAAGCTAGGCAATACATGGAGGTCTCCTACTCATTTATTTGGATTATTAGAGAAAATTAGTTGTGCTCAGCAGGATGGAACAGAAATAGTTTCCCCTAATCCTGAAGACACTGGCTTCTGGAGTGGCTGGGAGGGCTTCAGAGGTACAACAGAGTAACATGGATCTTTTGAGTGTTTTGCATAGAATTTTTAAAAAATCAACATATCTGTTCACACACTTCAGAAAACAGCATGTAAACTGAAAATGGAACGTGATATAAATGGAATAGCTGGGTTAAATTCTTACAAGCTAGCTGTTAGTAAAGCATTTTCTGAATGTTTTGTTTCAAATCTTAGTTTGACTAAGCATTTAAGTGTTCTCAAACAAACAGCCTGATTCACAGCTCTTGAGGCGTTAGTATCAGTGCTAATCTCATTGCAGGGGCAAGCTTTTATATGATCTCCAAAAAGCAGTTATTTTAATCTCGCCTTCCATTTACTTTCTGGCTGGTTATTCAAGGCAGAAACTTACCTAGTGATAAACAAAGGGATGTGTACGACCTTTGCTACTTCATATATATTTGTGAATGTCCAAACAGCAGTGTAGGAATTAAACAGCACTGTGCATTGGGTTCTGATATTCAAAAATCTCACTGCAACTCTGCCACAAAGATATGGTCTGTCATGTTTAGACATATAAGAGAATGCATACAGCCCTGGGTTTGAAATTGAGATGCTATATCCCACAACTCTTATTTAAAAACTTCCAACCAAGATTGTTAGGATAGAACAGAGTAACCTTCTGTACACCTGAAGGAAACCTGGGATACCCTTTCAAAACAAAGAGATCTACACTTAAGACTCTTTCTATTCATTCAGCGTGGATCAGGCTGTAAGTTATTATTTGTTGAGATACTTTAAATATAATTTGCTTAAATAAAGTGAATGTTCATGGCCAAGCATCTGTTTAAAATTCAAGCTTAAAATGGAGGTTATATACAGCAAAACGTTATAATGCATAGTGACTTATAGGTTTTATACTGGCCTCTTGGATGTAATTCTGAATTCTTTGTAGGCTTAAAGCATAGCACCATTTTCAAACAAAACAACACATACATAAAAGCACACACATACATACACACAAAGCAAATGATAAACAGCAGTCAGACTTATTTGGAAGAAAACAAATGGAATGCAAGTGATGAAAAATTGAGAGCTATATATTTACTTACCTTTAGTCTGTCTTTTACACCCTAGTTGTGTTGTACTCAGATTCATGTTTGTTTAGAGACCCAATGAGGCAGAACCTGGAATGTTATGGCTATTTCATTCAACATAATAATGTTCACATAGAAAAAAGAAATATATGCATATACATTCTTAATTGAAAGTATACCTTAGAAACCTGATAAAATTGATCCAAGACACTTAAAACTGGCATGCAGGTAGAAAAAAATAATGTTCTTGTTAACATAACCAACCCTTAAAGTAACTGTTCTCATGCTCCATTTTAAGCCAATGGGACTACTGACAGATAACTTTAAGAGTCTGGTGTCTCTAGTGACTTGTATGTACAAAACTGAAACAAGGGGCATGTAAAGAGAACAACAAATCACATAGAGATAGAAAAACATGCATATGAAACACAAATCTCTTTTAAAGGTTCTGATTTCAAATACCTTGTATGCGAGTGCTTTTGTTTTTGTGGTTAGTTGCAGAATTTTAAACCATTCTTATTTACAGGCATTCAAGATGCAATACATAGCAAAAGATGTTCCAGGTCAATAGATAAAACAGAAATCATGCCAAACTTGAATTAGGAAAGTTATTCTCTACTACACTGTTTCCCATAAGGAGTTTTAAGAGAAAATCAAGCTAAAGCAATATAAAAATTATGCTGTAGTCTAAATGACAAATAATTTGGACAAGCAGCGATTATATGGTCAGCAATAGAAATCTTATTGTAATACTTTGAAAGATTGATATTGGCTATATTAAAAAGCTGTGTTTCATGTTAAAGATTGGTTTCTCTCACTGATCTATTCTGAATCAAACAGTATTTCTGTGATTTCAGAGTACTTAGATTTTTCAACTACATTGAAGCCATGGTAATACTGACTTTTCCAAGAAAACTTCCCTTTTTGCTGCAAAATAGTCTTTGCACAGTAAAATATACCTGTCTTTTCTTTCATGTGTGTGTGCGTGCATATAAATACAATTTAAACTTTTTTTAAAAAAATAAAAAATGTAATTATAGAGAGCTTTTGATAAAAGACAGAAGACCAAACTAAATATGACATAGAAGATTGATATTTAGGAAGTCCTACTTAAAAGCAAAAGTGACATAGTGGCTTAGTGTTGATCTTTCCCTAATCTACAACACTCTATCCAAAAGCAGCTACTGAACTTGGTTGGAAGAAGAACCATTCTCTATATCACACCAATAACTGCTTCAGAATGGTAGAAACTAGTTCAGGGAAAAGCAGTGGAGGGGATAAGCTAAGCATCAATACTCAATTTTCAAAGGAGCAGTATAGTTCCAATTTTTTCTAGTTAGTGAAATAAACTCAGAAAACCATTAGTAATGTGGGTGAGCCCAATTGTAAATTTTCTATGGTCCCATTTCATTTGGCCCAAAAAGGAAAAAATGGAAAGACTGAAAGACCTATTTGTATAACATATGTCAATCTGACTAATAAATAATTGATAAATATATAAATGATTTTCAATAATAGCTTTGTATTCTTGGCAAGATATGTCTTTTACTTTTTTACTTCCATTTGGTGGTAGCCTCCAAACCCTCCCCTTTTTGTGCATATATTCATACCACAAACTATGTAAATGCATCTTGGGTAGAGAAATAATGTAAAGAACTGATATAAGATGATCTGAACTCTAAATGGAAGTATAAATTAGAGAACAGAAAGAAAGAGAGAGAGAAAAATGTGGGATTGAACCCAGTCCTTACACAACAGTCTTCATCAAAAATCTATTGATACTGACCGCTGGACAGCTTTATCGTGTCTGGACAGCCTGTGACTCGTGGTTGGTACCTCTTCGATTTCATCGATCTCACACGCATCTGCTGCATCTTGTGAATAGCTATGTTTCATGACAAGAATATTTCTTCGGTTCATGGGTTGGATCAGGGGCTTTACAGGCTGAGGTTGAATTTCTGTCAAGATAGGCGTATCTCTTGTGCTGAGGTTACTACGGCTGCCCTTAGTGCTAGATAACTGTGATCCACAGTGATGGTCATGAATGCATTTTGAAGATGATCTACGCAGTTTATGATAATTTTCAAAATCATCTGCAACATCTGCAAGGTCCGCTGTAGCCCCTGTTCCTCTAAGAGTGCATAACTCATAGTGAGGAGGCTCAAACACCTCCTGGAATACTGTTTGATCAAAGTCTGCTTTCCTCTGGACAAATCTTTTACGAGGCTGTTTGACTTGTACTATAACAGAGATAATGATAAGGAGAACCACAATACAACAGGTCACCCCAATTACTGTCCCACTGGTATTGGTAAGCTGGTCCAACAGGTTGGCTTTTCTCTTCTCTGTGGAATGCAGGAGAAGGAAATAAAACAGATAAACAGCAGAATTAATATACATCAAAACAAAAAGTAATGTTCCTTTTGATAGTTATCACCAACACATTGCCATTTGTACTATTATAAAGGAGATTAACTGAAAGACAAATTCAAAATGACACAAATGGTGAAGTCTCATCATTAATGGCAACCATCCAAAATGGTTCTGGCCATATACAAGTTAAAACTTGTCTATGTAACACTGATAAAAACTTTCTCAAAACTATGTGCAATGGCTTTCTTTTTAAGATGGTGTGACTGGTCTAGGAATTCTACTGTTCCCAAACTAGTGTCTTCCAGAAAACCCTTCCAGGATCAGGAAGATCAGCACGGTACAATTAATAGACAGGACAGATGTTCAAACTCCTTAATTAATAGAAGCTGTCCAGGAGAAGCAGCAAGACCCATAGATTCCCCCTGTGGGAGTGTGTGAGGTTATAGCCTCTCCAAAAAGACAGCACCCATTAGACAGGAGATGAACGCACACATTATCGTTAGTGGCTGTTCTTATCAGTTACAAATGCTGGCCAATCCAACTATGTTTTTTTTTTTTCATTTTGTTTTTATTTCTATTTTATTTCCTTTCCCACACCCTTGGAGTTAGTTGCAACAAAGAAATAAGGAACAAAGAAAGACAAGGATACTTACGCTGCTGGATAGAGGAGGGAAGAAAGAATCTAACTGAATTCTGGACAGACTGGCAAGTACATTAATTGAAAGGATCTAATGAGTTATCCTTTTGAAACAAATTCATTGGAAAGACAGCCGAAATGAAGGTAGATTTAACAAAGCAATAAGATCATTTTGAAGTGAAACTAACAAACATATTAAGAAAGAGAGAAAAGTGGTGGATTTCTGTTGAAGAAAAAAAATTCAAATAAAATATAAAGTACTTTTTTGTTATAAAGCAACAAATAATTTGCTCAGCTGTGATTGCAAGTTATCAGATTGAAGAAGGGGAGTGGGAGAATCCAGAGAAATTTGACCTTGGGAAAAGTGCAGCCATAACATTCCACTTTGCTCTATGCTTCTAAGAAATGAGAGACTTTGTTTCTTTAACAGTCAAATAGTAAGCATAAAGAAGGTGACACCCTGTTGTCAAGTGAATTAGGTCATATAGTGTTTTAACTAACCCAAATGAATAATGATGAATAAAGGAACAAAAGAAGACAGCCAAAGGCAAATGAAGCTGCAAATTGAGAAGTTGATTGAATGTGTGGATAGTGTTAATAAAAGACTATACGATATTTTGTGGATAGAGTCAATAAAAGACTATATGATATTTTGAAAGGGGTCAGAGAATTCGATGCCAAATTGGAAATTTTAGCTCACAAATTGAACCAATCAGAAAAAACAAAACACAAAGGGAGGTGATGATGGAGGAGGTAAAGCATCACACAGGAGGGAATCAACCACAGCAGCAACCTTCAATAAGAGTTTTGAAAGAAACTATACCACCACAACAATTGGACCAGCCACTTAAATTTCTTGAGGTTGCTCAAAATTTGAGAAAAATGCTGCAGATTTATGAGATAAATTTTGAGTGTGACACCGAGAATACAATCCTTAGAGATGTAGTTAAGATATCCAAGAACAAATCAAGAGATTTTATTTCTAGGTGGCAACTGGAAGAGCCAGTAAAATGGATTACAAGAAAAATATAGCTTTGAACGACTATGGATAGACTACAGGACTTTGGCTAAAAATAAATATCAATAAGAAAGGGAACCTTACATGTGACTGATTAAGTATTAAAGGCAATAGCTATATCAGGATTTGTTGACCAAAAATATGTAGACTGTCCTATAGCTACATTGTGTATTGTCTGAATCTCTACATTTAAGAACCCGGGACTATAATTAAAATATGGAATGTTTATATAAAAATACAAATTTTATGTAATACATCTACCCACACCTAAGAGATTTTGAAATGTGATGATTCAATATCTCTTAAATAGGTAAGTACATAGAAATACCTAAGTGCTATGTAATGTTAAGGGGGAAGAATGGTAGCCGTAATGATATACAGCAAATTTTGTTTCTACAATACTAACTTCCTACAGACTATCTTGAACTTTTAGATTTCTTAGGTAATAATTAGAATTAGATAAAGATCTAAAAGAAACAGTCTGACAAGAATAGTCAAGATGGATTTTTAAAGAAGAAGGCTGGAAAAGAAGAATTGTATGAGAAAACACAAGAAGACATTAGAGGAAATTACTATCAGATTTAAAACTGACTGATAATATCACCCCTCTCTTTGTTATACATATGAACTTTTAAATAGCTTTTAAATACCTTAAGTAATGAAAATAAGTGTAATGGAAATGAAAAACTAGATGTAATAATTATAACTACTACATACATTATCTTTTTTTCCTACCTCCACACCACTCCCCTGCAAATGGTGTGCAAGACTTAATTTACTAACAATAAGTTCACTACCCGTACCTCCCCTTTCTTTTGCCCCAACCTCCATGCCCCCTTGTATGTGTGTGAAAATAATATGGAAACGTCTAATAATATATATACACAAACACAAAAAAACCCATGTGAAATAGCAATGGGAGAAATACCCCCTGCCTACAAAGAGCAAATTCCCAGATGGTATTTAATGGAAGTGGTATCTTCCCTTTCCAGATATTTTTGGAACAATAATTTCAGCCTACACAACTTCACTTTGGTTCAAGGAATACAGTTTTCCTAACAATATAAAAGTAAAATAGAAGCCCAGATAGAAGTCTAGGCCAAATGAGGGTCTTCCTCCTTCTGTTTTTTTTTTTTCTAAAGCAGGTCATTAAACATTCCAAGAAAATCAGTGAAGAAATGAATATTATTAAATTGTGCTGTAAACTACCCTCAACTCTAGCCTTTCCAAAATCAAGGAAAGAAAGTCAAACACATTTACCATACTATGTATAAGTCAACCTCGTGTTGGTGTTGGGGCAACATTATTGGATTTTCATGTGACCTGTGAGTAAATCATGCATCATTCTGTGAAGGGAAAGTGTCAATACTTCATTGTAGGGTGGGGGGGACCTGCCATGGCTACCACAAGTATTTATCAACCCAGGTATTCCAAAATCCCAAAAGCAATGTCATGGTGGGGAGACTAGATGGGAATGGTGTTTCTTTTAGATTCTCACAGGATTGATCTTGCCTTTGGCCACTTACACAGAGAAGAGAGTGGTTCCTTTTTTTTTTTTTTTTTTTTTGAGAAGAGGTAAGGTACAGTAGTCACATAGACCTATGGATAAGTCAAGTTTTTCAGGTTAATGTTTTGACCAGAATTTCAAGATTTATACATGGGTATGTAGGTACCATCTGGAGCTGCCTCCTTTACTTTATCTTATGGTGAGCATTGGACATTTCATGTGAAGCCATGCTCAGAAATAAAATGGATATTGTATGGCATGGAGTTTGAAACAATGACTTCAAAGGTTTATTGTTTATAACAGATTAACTAATTGGTAAACTAGCATCAGTTTATGGAGTTTAAATAGAAATGCTCCTACCTCCTTGAAACTTACCTCAAGTCTAAACATTAATGATGTATTTGAAATTACTATTGTTAGATAACATTTAGCTGACTGAGGAGGAACAGCAAAACTTATTAGAAATATGCTCACCCAAAATGGAAAAAAATACCTTCTCTGTAAGTCATTACTTACCCTTTTACTCTAAGAAGCAGTTTAAGGTTCATGAATATAAATCTGTAGTGCATCACTGCTCTACAGCCAGAGAACAATCTTCTCAGGCTTCTTGTCACAGCTGTTCATTCTGGTAGCATAAATTTTCCTTGCTGTGCTCCAGTGACCATGTGATTATCACTATATGCTGAACTGATTTCCAAGTCTTGCCAAAACTTGTTTTAAAATAGCACCACTACTTAGTAAAGTGAAAAGTTTTGCAAAACAAATGGTTCTTCAACAGATTTCAAAAGATTCTTACTGCTGGTGTGCCTCAGACAGAGAAAGAATTGGGGATATTTTTTCCTCATTTTTCTTCTCAAAGGTATCAACAAGTAAATTACAAAAATTACAAAATAGCAGTTTCTGCATTGGATATAGCATTTTCTCTACAGAAATGAACTGGATTTTCTGTGCAAAATAGACTGAAATATCTTTACAGAATAGGATATGCATAAAAATCTCTTCACAGAAAAATAATGTTTTCTGCACAAAACAACGTGTCCATTTTGTAATTCCAATGGCAAAAATTCTTGTCATTGTTTCTCAAGGAAAAAAAGTCAATTCTTAACCCCCCCCCCCCAGAAGGAAATGATGGTGTGGAGAAGAGGGCACTAGGGAAAAAAGCTGTAAAGTTAATGGAAAAGCATTGGGTTTCCATGTATCTTACGAACTTTGATACCTTTGGAGCTTCTTATCATATGGGCCCTGGGAAATGCTATCTTACTGGCTACTGTGGAAGGTTCTAGATTAGCAATAATTCCATGGATAGTCAAATGGGTAGTTGCATAGCCTTTTGACTTGTATGACTTCTATGTTGGAAAATGTGTTGTAAGATTCAAAAACTCATAATGATGCAGGCATATTATTTCAGTAATAAATGTAAAGAAATGCATTAGTATTAATTTTTCCCCAGAATATTACTAAAGAGTAAAGAACATGGGTTTTCAGCCATTTGTGACAAGTTTGCAAGCTCTACTGAAACTTTCAAAATTCTCAGTACATATACATGCATCTCTCCATATATCTCCCATCCCCTTTTGCGACCCACTAGTGCTTTGACCCCTCCTATCAGTCTCCCCCTTTCTCGGTTCCATGCCTCTTAAATTTACCTGTGTTTTTAAACTGTATTTTTTTTAAAAAAATATCTAATTTGTTTTTTAATAACTGCCTCACTGGGGAGCTGTGTTTCCCTTTCCCAGGGCGCTTGTGTTCTGCTTTGTGCTGGTCAGTGGCCATAAAAAAATTGTATTGTAAGTTTAGGTCTTGATGAATGTGCACATGCATGTAAACACACATTCACAGAACCTAGTCTGATAAAGAGTTGTGAAAAATTCAAAAGACTGCACATTTTGTTGCATTTAATTAAGGTATTAGCCAATTTGTATATATTTTTATATGCTTCTACCTTACTGTTACAATATCTTTCCTTTGGTTTCTCTCTCCCCCCCCCCCCTTCCTATTGTGCCAAAGAACAGAAAAACACCTAAGAAGCAATGCTGAATTCAACCAAAGGGGATGGGCTATGGCTTGACTACAGAAGCAGAAGAGAAGGATTTGGTGGTATAATTATCTCTGTCTATTTAATACGTATGGGAGACTTTAAGAAATGCAGTAATTACATGAATATAAAACTGAATCAATGGCTGGATTTCGTAAAATATAAATATATAAATAAAATGGGATCAATGATAAGTCTACCTGCATAAATAATGCATCTTCAACTCTATAATTTCAAGGCTTTCATTGAAAAGAAATGTTTTTTTATCCTAAAATGTAAAGGCTCTCTAAATGGCTTTTCAGAAAATTGAACAGCAAGGCTCTCATTTCATTTGGGTTACATTGGATACAATATCATGTACCATAAAATGTTTTCAATTTGAGAAGAGAAGTAAGCCTGAAAATGGCAGGATGCTTTCTTGTCCCTGTAGAAAGGCTAAAAATATCAATGTCTGGCCCATAGTATAATTTGTTTGGTAGAAGAATGCCTAAGGGTGGAGAGCCAATGCAACTCTAAATAGTGAACATAAAAAAATGTTATTACTCAGTATGCTTAATATGTTGGAAAATAAACCACAGGGAAATGTCTAAGTGAGAAAATGTGGAAATGAAATTATTTATTTGTGAAATTTTTGAGCATTTAGGAAATATTGATATAGGGAAAAGTATTTCTTCTTTCCATTATCCACAAGATCATTTAAACTAGCTCAAGAGGAGGAAAGGGGAGAAAATGGAGATGAACGTTTGTCTTGTAGTCTCTTTAAAAACTGATAATTGCAAAGTGAAGAGCACCAAGAACTGAAAACATGTTTTCAACAAAAACAGGGATTCACATTTGCTTTTACTGAGGAGACTGGCAAAGTAGGATTTACAAAAACCCTAAAACAAAACATTACTTCTGATATCCCTATTAAGGACTGTAGAAATCTATCAATCCCCTTCTTTCTATATCCATGCAGGAGGGGGCCAGTTTCCTGGGTTTACAAATTTCTTGTTGTGCTCACTGTAGCATAAGAGCCACCGTAACCCTATTCATCTTTTTTCAGTGCAGTAAGCTATTTTAGCAGCTAGAGATGAAGTGTTAGTCTGCTTCTTGTATCCCTATCCATTGCCAGTTTAAAAGATTAAGGTAGCACATGAGAGCTATTCAGACATTTTCTCATACTGGTATACTAAAAGCATGGAGGAAAGAATGGAACCATAATTTCTGTCCCCATACATTGCTCATATCTGTCCAAGCAGCTTCTTTGAGTGATTATGATCCATTTTCAGTGGATTCAACCACTGGTGTTTTGTTTGTTTGTTTGTTTGTTTTGTTCAAGAAGTATCTAGTTACTAGATACCTAGAATTGAACAAGTTTTTAAAATCATCATCTGACACTATTGACTCATATTTAGCATGTGTTTCACAAAGACCCCCCAGATCCTTTTCACTCATAACACTTTGATGCCAAATATAATATATTCCATATTTTTGTATTTCATCTTTGAAATAATGATTATACTATGTTCTTTTTAAAAAGTATTGTATGAAAGTTGGTTTAAAGTTCAGTTTGCATATACCACCTATATAGGCAAACATTGTAAGGCTTGTGATTAGTTCCCTCCCTAAAATCCTTAATTATTGACTTTAAATCACAAGATATAGAAAGGATAGAAAATTTATATTGCCTGCTCCCTGAGAATTCTAGATCAACCAAGGATGTTGTTATTATCCTGGAACTCTCTTCCTCACCCCTGTTACCTTGTCTCAAACCTTTTAGTATGGAATCTACGAACAATTCAGGTTGAGATCTTTGCACAGCTGAAGCTCTGCCTTAGATGAAAATACTAGCATTCTCAATTGCATATTTTGTAGGGACTCAACATTTGACAATTGAACATACATGAGCTTTTTCTGCTGTGATGTATATATCAGGTGGTTGTAGGTGGGGAGATACTGGGTATAGTCTATATTCCACTGTCATTATGTATAGTTTTATGTGCATAAAAGGAATGGTGTAAAAGCTGGTAAACTTCATGGATATCATCAAGTCACTAACAAAATGATACTGGTTATGATGGCTCATGATGACTGTAAGTACAAAAACTTGGAAGCAGCTGTTCTTGTGAATGGATGAAGAGTTCCAGAATGAATTAGGAGTGTAAATGCTCTGATTTCTGCTTTCCAGGATTGAAAGAATCTTCAATAAATTCATGTAATCTACCAACATCAGCTATAATAGCTAAAGAGAATGACTATTATCAAAAGCAGAACATCTCTGAATACCACTTATTGTGGAGAACCGCAGGGAGAAGGTGGTGGCTTCAGGGTAAAGATGAGTATTCTCTGTGGAAAGCAATCTCTGTGGAAAAATCTACTTTTTTAGACTGCAACTCCCAGAACCCTACAGCTAGAAAGACCAGTTGCATATCACCTTCTGCTATTTTGTGCAGTTAGGTTTAGCTGTCATTCAGAACCTCAGGTCATATTTCTGATATTGCACAGAGGATAATAGGGACAAACTTGTGCTACAAAACAGATTACTTTATAAAGCCACTACGACATTAGTCAACAGAGAGAAGCTTAATGACTCAGTACCTATATTGGGATTTGGATGTTATTTCTTAAATCAGTTTTGCTTACCTTTATAACTTTGGATAGTTCTACCTGATCATCCCGCTCAGCTCAGTTCAACTTATTGTTTTAATTTCCAGTTTTATTTGCAAATAAATTTTCTTCCAAAAGCACACCAAAAGTGCCCATTCCTATCTAACTTACCCCAAAGTGCTACTAGTTGTATACTATCAGAAAAGAAGGTAAATAAGGATACATTTTTCAGACACTTTTAATGGATAATACATACACACCTTATATTTTGTACTTCCCAACTAAAAACGAAGATTGGGATGTTTGCTGTTTGTCATAACAATGCCCCCATTTACAAATCATTTCATGACAGTCTGTAAATATGTTTTGACTTTTAATTCAGCTTGATTTTCCTGGGAGGCATAGCTTTGACATGAAAAGCCATTGTAAAACAAATAGATAGCTGTTGACTTGCTGGCAGGAGCCTTTACTTGTGACCAGCATGATATTTGAAAATACTTCTCCATTTCCTAGTAAACTGCTGTTACAGCTAGAGATTAGTTCCAGTGTCTTACAACTGAATCATGAAAATGTAAAAACACAATTTTCCAGAAGATGAAGCGAACTGTACACAAATCAGTACTGCCAAATCTTTTTCAGTTTTCTTCACATATTGATTACCTGAAAGAGGTTTGTGTATTGAAAGAGTTTCCAGTTGGATCCATTCCCACAGACTGTGCTTCCTCAATCCTGTTGCTTGAGTTCTATCCATTACACTTGGATATCCAAGCATGGGAGCCTACATCCTTAAAAGCTTCTACAGCAGGTGTTGATAGTTCACAGTCTTCCAGTTCTTGTTAGACTGGAACTATCATCATCCCTACCCAGTATGGTTGAAGGGGTTATGGGATCTGAGGTACAGGAGCATCAAGAATGATTCATTTCTGGCATACACACTTAAGATTCCCCTAGGAGTAGAAATTCTGGTTGCAAAGTTTTCTTGTGAAAGCATATACGGGAAGAGTTCTATGTAAGAATGTTTCCTAGTCCAGTGTGTGGATATTGTGGGAGCAAAGGCAGTGAGGTATGTGAGACTTTGAAAATGGGCCCCAGTATTGTATTTGTTATGCCTCTGTGAATACATATGTAACATATGATGAGGTATCAGTCAACTGGAACTCAGAATTTGAGATCCTGGGATTGTAGGGCTGAAAGCAATCATGACAACATAATTGCTGAATATACAAATGAACAATCCCAATGATTCAGGTATATGAAAGACACATTGTGTTTACAATAAATACAAAATATTGTTGTTCTATGGTGATATTTTAGATGTTAACAAATCTATTCTTAGTTACATCCCGTCTGGACTGTAACACGCTCTATGTGGGGCTGCCTCTGAGTAGTGCTTGGAAACTTCAGCTGGTCCAAAGGGTGCAGCCTGGTTCTTAATTGGGGCTGGCTACAAGAGCAGACAACCCCCCCCCCCCCCATTACAGCAGCTCCACTGGCTGCCAGCCTGTTTCTGGGCACAGTTCAAAGTACTGGCTATGACCTTTAAAGTCATAGATGGCTCAGGTCCAGGCTATTTGGCTGGCCATATCTCCTTGTACAAACCTGCCCGGGCCCTGAGATCTTCAGGAGAGGCCCTTCTCTCGGTCCCACCTATGTCTCTCGGTCCCACCTAAGCTTAATTAATGGGAATGAGAGAGAGGACCTTCTAAGTGGTTGCCCCTCAACTCTCGAACTCCCTGCCCAAGGAAGCCAGAATGGCCCACTCCCTGCTGTCCTTCCAGCGGCAGGGTAAAATGTTTTTATTCAGGCAGGCTTTTAAAGATGAAAAGATCAAGTCAGGGGGTGCTGTGGCTTTAACTTTGAATATGCATTGAATATGTTTGAATGGTTTTTTCTGAATTTTTAATATTGTTAATTTAATTCTCTTTTAATGTTTAGATATTTGTATATTTTAAATTGTGTACTAATGCTTTTATGTTAAGCCGCTTTGAGTACCCTTCGGGAGAGATAAAACAGGGTATAAATAAATACACTACTACTACTACTACTAATAATAATAATAATAGTCTGTTTGGTTTTGAACAAAAAATCAATTTTTTCTACTCAATTTCTTTTGTCAGATTTGAGTGGAATGGACTATTACACTCACATATTGTACAAATTTTCTCACATGAAATAGTATAATAGTATTATATATAATATGCCATGTTTACCTACACTTTTAAAATTATTTTAAAAAGAAAGCCACATGAACCACAACCTAAGTGAAACATTATCACAAAGGTATCACAAAGCCCCTGTGATCAACATCTATTTTATGGTAGACTTTGACCCTTGTTTCTTTTATAAGTTATTCGTTATAAAAAAAATCACCCAGATCTAGATGACGAGGTTTTAATGTAGTACAATCAGTTCCCATTAGAAAATGAATTTTAGTCTGTAAAAATGCTTGCTCTCAGACAAGAACAAAAGAAATGAGTTTTTGCTGTTTCTGAGTATTATTTTATCATCAAAAAATGGGCAGCTTTATACATATTACTGGCATCAAATGTACAATTATACCCGCAATATGAAGAAATGTGTTTTCTCAATAAGCAGATGCCTCAATAAAATTTCATAGCAGAAACAGGCAGAAAGGAAAGATGATGCATGGATAAAACCATTTTCCCTTGACTACTGTGTTCATATGAAAAAGTTCAAAGGCTCACATTTATCAAGGCAATGTTTTAGCTTTGTACCAGGAAGTCCTAAATATGGTGATCTCTATACATGGTGGA
The DNA here is from genome assembly GCF_037176765.1 of Anolis sagrei. Taxonomy (NCBI): domain Eukaryota; kingdom Metazoa; phylum Chordata; class Lepidosauria; order Squamata; family Anolidae; genus Anolis; species Anolis sagrei. Next base: position 71,764,365 of record NC_090024.1, read on the forward strand.
GATCAAATCTTCCCATCATAATCATGAGCTCAACTGCAGTATGCTCTTTTAAAAATTAGTATGGTGTTTCACAAGCAGTGATAATCCAGTTACTAGTCTTAGCTATGACACACTGAAGTTCCAACTCAATTTTAAAACTGTACCCTCCTCGTCTCTCTCTTCTTTTAAATGCATATACCATGCATGGAAATTTAAGGTGCAGTGAAATACACATTCATGTATTTATTCAAGCATCACTGGAAGTCATTCAGAAACTACAGATAGCAAAAGGACACACACACACAACAAATGGATTATTGTTATGAATGGTTAGGTATTACTTGACAATGACAATAGGGCAGTGAAAGAAATAATCCATCATTTTTCCAATTTCATTTCCATCTATCTATATTTACCTTTGCAGTGGTTTTCATCCCATGGATACACACAGTTCTGAAGTCCATTGCAGACTAATGTATTATTAATACACATATTACTATGGCAAAAGAATGTGTTGGCTTCACAGGGGGCTAAAAGAAGAGAGAGAAAATGCATCAGTGGTAACCCAAAACATATTTCTATGCCCTCACCCACAAGCAACAAGGCAATTAGACAACCTAACATAGTCAAACAAGGTTTTCTTTAATCCTTTTTTAATCCACAAAGCTGTAAACATTGAAAACATATCAAGAATTCCAGTGAAACCTCAGAGTAGGATCTTTTGTGGTTCAAATATCAGCATTTCATTACTCTGCTTAACCTTTCCTGGAAATATCAATAATTATGGAGATGATGATACTGATGAGCAAATTACGTATGAACATGCAGGTTTATTTTGCATAATTTATACATTTTGGAATACAGTTATTCTTGGAATAGGACTTTGTTTCTTATTCATATCATTCAGTCCAGAACTAATACCTCAAATAAAATTGCCCACAAATTGTAAAGATGATTGTACTGGAGATTATTGAAGTTACCATTCCAATGTCTGCAAGTCAAGCTTCATGTACATGATATTCTACCACACAGAACCACTTATGGGCACATAGAAAAAAATGCCAACAGGAGGCTAACTATCCCTGGCAGCAGCCAGCATTTTCTCACCCAGGCATTCAAAAGGACCAGATATGGTAGAGAGAGCAGAAAAGGATGGTGCTTAGTTTGGGTTCTCCCAGGATGGATTAAGCTCTTGCCTTTTGCCATGCTACTCAAAGTAGGTTATTATTCCTTTGTTGCTGAGAGATAAGGTACCGTATTTGCAATGACCTTTGGATAAGTCAACCCAGGTTTTTGGGGTGAATTTTAAAATTAAAATGTTTAGACTTATACATGAGTAGGCACATTATTTTTGCAATCTACTCACGAATCTGTTAAAAGAGGGGCTTGTTATTATCAAGGGGAATTGGTAACTACTGTAGACATGAGAGAGAGAGAGAAGGGGGAACTAATATAATATACTGGATCTGAAAATTTGTATTTCAACTTTGACTTCTCTAGAGCACAATGCTGTGACTGAAAAATAAGGGCCCTTCCATACAGACCCAAAACCCATGATGGGTTGTCAATTACTCCAGAATAAATAAATAAATAAAAACACCTCAACAGATCCAAACCTTACTACAAGGTCTGGCTCTGTTGAGGTGTTAGGCCTGGGGGGACTGACTCTCAGGGCTGCCTTCCATGATCCTGAGGTCCAAGCTCCATTGTTATCCTAGTTCTTCAGACTGAAGGAGCAGGAGGCACCCTACATTACCCTCTTGGATCCCAGCTTTCCCTGTAAATTTACCGGAGGGGCCGGGCTGCATCCTCAGGTCCCTTGGAGAGAGCTTCCAAAATGCCAAAAGACTTATGAGGAACTTTGGAAAGGGGAGGGGGCATTTTACAGGGAAATCGTGGGGGTGGGGTTGAACCTCTGGTTGACCCAGGAGGTCATGTTCTAGGAAAACCTGTAGTTTAGGCCCAATGATTCCTTTCATGTTTATGGTCTGAAAGGAATCTAAGGTCAAACAAGGAGAGCAATCATTCATCACAAAGAACATTCCAGTGGAATGTTCAAGCATGTATACTTCTTTAAAATAGGCAGATAAGAAAGTATAGCTACAATAAGTACAGTATGTTTGCCTTTCTGATATTGCATGAACAAGATTTTCACAGTCCTTGAGCAGAAAGCAAACCACAGTAGCCTAAGGCTCACAAACCAGTAGAATCAAGTTGCTAATATCACTAAAGCCCCAGGATGAAAGTATAACCGGAGGCCATGTTCTTCATTTCAGTATTCACAGGCAAACCCAATGTTCTCAATGAGAATTTTACAACTCAGTGGGGATTGTGCCATTTCTGCAAGTTCACAGAGTCTAAATTAAGGTTATTCCCCTAGCATAATTATACATTTTTATGTTCACACAGTTAGACTACTACTTGCATAATTGTACATGCAATCATTTCTAAATTTGAATTAAAAGGATAAGAGGGGGGGAAAAAACCCATACGTATTTTTTTTTACAATTTAGGTTGAAATGTTTAAAATATTTAAAGCATTTATGTTTTATCCTGTATTCATCTGTGGCAGAAAGTAAATGCAAGATACATACATAGTTTTACACCTGAAGATATAGTGTGCTCTCTCTCTCTCTCTCTCTCTCTCTCTCTGTATGTATATATGTGTATGTGTGTGAAAATATTTTGTATGTATGTATCTGTATGTATTTTCGAAGATGGCTCCCACTTCCATGCTAAATATCAAAATGCTAAGATGCACTGCTGCATTAATTAGTGCCTTGAGGAATATTGTATAAAACTAAGAAAAATATTTCAATAATATGTAATAAATTAAACATAAATTTAATAAGTGTTATTTGGAGAATGTTAACAAGTTAACAGTAAAAATGCAAAAAAAAGTGGAAAGTGATTTTTTTTTCTGCTGTTATTAGTTCTGCCCCAATGATCATGCTGCAAAAACAAATTTCAAAGGAAAAACTCAGAAAGTATGATCAATCTAAAAGGGTCTTAAGGTTTCCATTTAAAAGACTGAGGAAAACATATCAAAACAAAATGTTAACAAAAAGATCTCTTCTACAATCCCAGGCATAGTGACCCTGCTGAGAGAGGAGTATATAATTCACTCCAAAATCACAACAAACAGCATTTGCAGTATACAAATATATAAAGAATATGTTTCTTCTTCAGTCGTATCTTCTTATAAGATACAGTTACAGATCGGTTTAGTCTTCCTTTTTGGGTTGTTCCTACTCACACATATAGTGCGAAGTAAGTTACATAGGGAAGATCTGAATTCTTTTTGTTTCTGTGATTTAAGGAAACTTCATTTTTTTTCACAAAAAAGTATAGTAAAACAATTTTTCTTGAGTCCCCCAGATAATACGGCTACTGTCCATGCCAATTGGGGGATAATGTGAGTTGCAGTCTCAAAAATAATTTTTCATAGTTTGATTCATGCAAGCTATTGGCATTTCACTTGAGATTATTAGACAGAAAAAAATGATGTAGGTCTGTGGCTTAATCCAGTAAATCAGTGTCTGTGATCTTCTTAGTTTCTGTTGCAAACACTGGCATTGAACACAAGGTGGCAAACTAAGTCTAGGATCCAAAGATATATGTCAATTCTCAAAATATGTATTAATCCGATCACTCTTTTTCCACAAGTGGTTTTTCTTCAACCACCCCACCACCCCCGACAATGATTAAAGACAAAAATATCAAACAATATGATCCACATATTTATTTATGTACATTAAGACCATGGGTATGCAGAAATTCCCTCTTCAGTATTTATTCTTATTGCTTTCTCTTTTTTTTAAACTGAGTATTGAATGTTTCCATTAATTTTAAACTGCTTTGTTTTAATGCTTTTTATAACAATTATGAATGAATGTGAGCCCCTTGGAGATGCCATGATTTTTTTATATCTTTATTTTTCAGTCCAAATATTTGCAGTGGCACCATTTTTAAATTTACCATTTTTCATTGCATCGGTGGCCTAAAATCTGTTTGCACCATTTTTGCAGATAAAACGTAACTAGATATACCATAGATCAGCATGTGCAATTGATTAAAAATGTTTCAGAAATCATTACACAATTAGGGGGCTCTGGCATTTCATTTCTAATGTAATAATAACAATAATAATAATTTTATACCCCACCACCATCTCCCTAAAGGGACTCGGTGCTGCTTACAAGGGGGGGGGGGTGAGTGTTTCTAAAGTATATTTAGTGAAAATTTCATTACTGTAACAAGAGTAACATAACCTTGTTATTATTTTGTTATAGTAATAGTGCACTGGGGAAACTTCAGGGGCTATTTGCGTGAAACTTGCTACAAAGGTAGACCACATTAACCACTGTTAGCCCATCAAGTTTCAGAATGTTTCACTTATCCATGGATTTTGGGGGATTTTCAAAGTTTTTATAAACATTTTTGTAAAAAAAAAAACCTACAAGAGCTATCTTCTTGAATTTTCTATACAATGATGCAAGATAACAGGGGATCATTCCCCTAACTTTCTGAAATATTAATACATTTAAAAGTTTTGACAACAGTTTTTTTTAAAAAAACCAAAACAGCCTTCTCATGGAATGTCTCTCATATTTTCCAGTTCTACATTTTCATAGAATCCTAGAGTTGGAGGGGACCCCCAAGGGCCATCTAGTCCAATTCCCTTTTTCCAGGCAGAAGGGCACCATCAAAACCCTCCTGACAGATGGCCACCCAGCCTCTAAACTAATTAATATATCTCCCCTACTGAGTTGGAAGGGACCCCCAAGGGTACCTCCAGAGAGGGGAAAGCATCAACATAATCTCAGGGAGCCAGTTGCCCCTGGCCACCATTGCTATTTTCCCACACAGCTACTCAAAAAGACCTTTGCCATTCTACTCAATGAAAGGGATCATTTTGATCTAAGTTAAGATACAGTACTAACTTTTATATAAAAAAGCAACCATCTCGGAGTTGAGTAGCAAAATAATAATAATAATTAGTCTCTAAGAGACTCTAAAAGTAGCACTGACTGCCTATATTTATTTACTATTTATTTACTATATTTATATCCTATTTTCTCTTACCCCAAAGTGGACTCAGAGTGGCTTTTTTGGTAATTCCTTGAGAGAAAGTGCCAAACAGTTGCCACTACTGCCCATATATTGAAAAAGTCCAGAAGTGGTGCCACAGAAGAGAGACTAGAGAGATGCTTTTTTAGGATCTCACAGAATGAACTAAGCTCTTTCCTTTCACTATTTGGCTGAGAGAATGTTAAGGTTTCTTTTTGATAATTGTTAAGATACAGTACTGATACAGTTATGTGGATAAGTCAGCCTAGGCTTTGGGGGGTCAACATTTTGATTACAACTTTTAGACTTCTAGAGTTTATACAGTACATATACCAAGTTTAAATGGTATTACTGAATAGCATTGTAAACCATCCACCTAGGACCATTTCTGCATTAAGTTTCTTCTGAAATGAGTCCAGTAAAAGAACTATATTGAAGTCATACTTACAGTGATGATAGAATTTACACATTTTTACATTTTCTTCCTCCTAGGCAGTCATTTATACTTGTCTTCATTTTTATTTTTCATTTTAAGCTTGGTACTCTAATCTATCTGGTTTTTCCTGAATTTTAATTTCCTTCCTATGCAGCTGAAGCACCTTCACAGGCACGAACTATATTATAAAATGTTTGGTTAATGCAGTAAAATACCATTTTAATAAAACTATGTTAGCTACTTACACTCAGACACAAGAATTAATATAGAACAATCCAACAAACAGTGAATTCAAGGGCATTCATTTCTGCTTTCATGAGACACAGCAAAGACTACTTTAAATAAATCTGTACAAAATTATCCTTAGAATCATAGAATTGGAAGAGACCACATGGGCCATCTAGTCCAACCCCCCTGCCATTCAGGAAAAGCACAAAGTTCCCCTGACAGATGGCCATCCAGCCTGTTTAAAATCTTTCACAGAAGGAGCTTCCACCACACTCTGAAGCAGAGAGTTCCACAGCTGAACACGTCTTACTGTCAGGAAGTTATTCCTAATGTTCAGGTGGAATCTCATTTTGAGATTTGAATCCATCGCTCCAAGTCCTAGTTTCAAGGGCAGCAAAAAAAAAAAAAAAAAAAAAAAAAAAAAAAAAAAAACCTAAACCCATCCATCATTAAGTGCCTTCTCTTTTAGTATTCCTGTCCATGGGATCATGCTCAGTATTTCCTTAAATATCCTGGTCAGCTCTCCTAAAGTCTAGAATGCATATTTGACTTTTCATAGGGCCCTTCCACACAGCTGAATAAAATCCCACATTTTCTGCTTTGAACTGGAATATATGGCAGTGTGAACTCAGATAGCCCAGTTCAAAGCAGATATTGTGGGATTTTCTGCCTTGATATTCTGGGTTACATGGCTGTGTGGAAGGGCCCTTTGACTCACCCTTCCTTTGTATCACAAACTCCAGGAGCACATGGTCATTCCCACCTAAGGATCCCACCACTTCCACTCCATTGACCAGATCCCCAGTGTTGTTTAGGATCAGATCAAAAATCGATGATACCCTTGTTGCATTTTCTACCTTTTGAACAATACAATTGTCTGATAGGCAAGTGAGGAATTTGTTGAACTTTGTACTCTTAGCAAAGTTTGGTTTCCAACAAATATCAGAGTAGTTGAAATCCCCCATTACTACTCTATCTCCTCTTTCTGTATTCATCCAGGCTTCATCCATTTCTACCATCTGACTGAAGGTCTGTAGTAGACCCCCACAACTAGATCTTTTTCCATCCTTGTTCCGTTAATTCTTATCCAAATGCTCTCAACCTGGTTTTCAGGATTGAAGTCTTGCATCTTTTCACATGTATAAATATTTTTGACATATAATACTACTCTACCCCCTCTATTGTTTGGTCTATTTTTCTGAAATAGGTTATACTCCTCCATTGCTACATTCCAATTATAGGAATTTTCCCACCAGGTTTCAGTTATGACTATTACATTGTAACTGTTTTATCGTGCTAATAGTTCCAGCTCATCTTATTTATTTCCCATACTCTGGGCATTAGTGGGATATTCTTCTTAGCTGTTTGTTTGATATTATTGTTCCCTAGCTGCTTGGTACTTGTTGTCTTTATCCAACCCTCTCTCTACTGTTCCCAAGGATGTCACCGTCCCCCACGCAACCTAGCTTAAAGTCCACCTGATCAGGATTGCCAGTCTCTGAGCAAAAACATTCCTTCCTACTTCTGTGAGGTGCAACCCATCCCGTGCCAATAGGCCATCTTCCTGGAAAAGCATACCATGGACCAGGAAGCCAAACTGTTCTTCTTGACACCATCTGAAATGATTTACCATTACTAATTTTCTCACTCTTTCTAGGCCCTGTCGTACAATGGGGAGGAAATCTTCTGTGTAGTTCTGATGTAGTTCTGATCTTCAGATGTAGTTGTGAGGGTCTACTACAGACCTTAGCAGATGTCCCTTAGCAGCCATCTTATAGGATCTGATCTAATTTCAAAATTTCAGGATCCTAGGATGTTTCCAGGACACTGGGGGGATGGAGTCTGCTGTAGCTCATCAGACAACATAGGGCTATTTCCAGCAGAGCTCTGTGCTTCCAGCAGCCTGGCAGCATTCTAGCACATGCTAGGGCGAATGGGGAGGGGGGGATTGTAACTCTTCCCCTGTGGGATGGATAAGGGCAATGCAGACAATGTGGGATGCTGGGTTGCAGTTTCCCCCATTGCCCGCTGGATTTGCCATGCTGGCTGCTGAACTCCCCCCCCCCCCCCACTGTTACCCACTCTATGGACCTCAGTGTGATCACATCCATAGTGTAACTTGACACTGGTTGCTTGGTTTCTAGCATCACAGTTATCTCTTCCAATACAACTTTTAAATGAATATTGCAAAAGCTTCATCAAAGCAGATAGATCCTATTACTTTTTCAAAATGAGGATGCAATGGGAGATTAGGTTTAGTTTATGGGAAATGTTTTATAACTATGTTTAAATAGCACTGGTTGCATTGAATCTCGCTGGAGTTGTAAGCCACCTTGAGTCTCCCTGCGGGGGTGAGAAAGGCGGTGTATAAATTAAGCAAATAAATAAATAATTCCAAGACACTATATTGCTTATCTAAAATGGTATCATTGTTATATATTTATACACACTAATCTTTAACCCCCTGGTGGCGCAGTGGGTTAAAGTGCTGAGCTGCTGAGCTTGTTGACCGAAAGGTCGCAGGTTCGAATCCGGGGAACAGCGTGAGTTGGCAGAAGCTGACAACTCCAGCTTCTGCCAAACTAGCAGTTTGAAAACATGCAAATGTGACTAGAACAATAGGTACCGCTCCAGCAGGAAGGTAACGGCGCTCATGTGCAGTCATGCTGGCCACATGACCTTGGAGGTCTCTATGGACAATGCCAGCTCTTCGGCTTAGAAATGAAGATGAGCACCACATCCCAGATTCGGACATGACTGAACTTCATGTCAGGGGAAAACTTTTACCTTTACCCTAATCTTTAACCTCTAAATTATCATATTTCAAGCATAGAATTCCTCCTCACTTCCCTTCTCAAAAAGCTGAGCACACCATTAAGGAAGAAACACTTGCTCTGCCTATGGAATTGAAGAGGCATTGTCTCATCACATTTTCAAAATTTGCCCGCATATTGAATATAAAGAAAAATGAGGCTACATTCTATTCAGTGTTTGCAATCAGAATATAAGAAGAAGACCATCTGAACGGCAGATTTGTACAAGCGTACTCCTTTCTCATACATATTTTAAATGTTTGCATGGTCTTCAAATCTCCTTGTTTAACTTTTATGTTTCATTTCCCTAATCTGGAGATACTATATTCCAATATATAGCAAGAAAACTATGTTTTCATTTGTATACCTCCCCTCAACCTTTGATAGTCACTGTTTGCTGTTTCCATGCATTTGGTTGTATCCCAAATGACAGTATAATAGTGACAACTTGATTCTCTCAAAATTGCTTTTTTCATTACATTTTATTGCATTGAAGGATCTATTCACAATTTTCTACTGGATGTGCAGGGTGATCATTTTTGAAGTATAATCTATGAAGTTATGTTAGTGTATTAGTTAAATACCATAAACAGAAGAGCTTCATCTTAGTGTAATATCAAGTTCCTCTTTATTTGAAAGGATAATTCTGCTTAAGAGCCTGACTGCATTTTTGAAGTCTTAATTTTTTAATGTTTGCATACAAATATATGAGTGAAATGTTGTACTCTTCTTTCACACTTCTATCATCCTTCTGTGATAAAGAAGGAAATTAATTTTTTCGCAATGAAGAAAGTTAAGTTGCATTTTACATACAATTCCAAAAAGAATGGAAAGAAAATATGTCTTAAGAGACTTAAAACACTGCTAGTTTGTGATGACTAATACATTTTGAAGCTCAACGTAAGTAAATATAATTGTTTTATGGGGGTTTTATTTGCTGCCAAGAACAGAAGCTGTTGAAAAACTGTAACTTTATAAATGTAACATTGATCTTTTAAAACGGGACTTGTATACAATAAAAACTAAGGGCATGAAAACTGCCCATTACAGCTATTTTGTCTTTTGTTGTTGTTCATTCGTTCAGTTGCTTCCGACTCTTCATCACCTCATGGACCAGCCCACGTCAGAGCTCCCTGTTTGCCGTCACCACCCCCAGCTCCTTCAAGGTCAAGCCAGTCACTTCAAGGATACCACCCATCCATCTTGCCCTTGGTCAGCCCCTCTTCTATTTTCCTTCCATTTTCCCCAGCATCGTCTTCTCTATTCTTTCCTGTCTTCTCATTATGTAGCCAAAATACTTCATCTTTACTTCTAATATCCTTCCCTCCAATGAGAAGTCGGACTTTATTTCCTGAAGTATGGACTGGTTGGATCTTCTTGCAGTCCAAGGCACTCTCAGAATTCTCCTCCAACACCACAATTCAAAAGCATCTAGCTTCCTTCGCTCAGTCTTCCTTATGGTCCAGCTCTCATATCCGTAAGTTACTACGGGGAATACCATTGCTTTTACTATGCGGATCTTCGTTGCCAGTATGATGATTTTGTATTAGTGACAGCAAATATATAGAATTAAACACTATGACAAACTATCACTAAATTAGCTATCTTGAAGAAATTCGGTTTTCAGATAGGAGAATGCTTAAGGCAATTCCTTTTTGTGGCAAGAAGACCTGATACTCTTAGAAAGAAAGGTGTTAAGAGTTGGTATACTGTTATTAAAGGTGATAAAATGAGTGTCTTTTCCACTGTGCTAATAATGGGATTTCCTCTGAACCCCATGTCCTGAATCCCCGTATTTTCTTTTAGGTTACCATGTAGGTGTTTCTGTTCAGAAGTTAAACACTTTGAAAGAGCTGTGGGCGTAGCAGGTCTATAACTAATAAGGCTGGATATAGCTGCATTTTAAAAGAGACCACTTTTACTTTTTTTCTTTCTTTGTCTTCAACTTCTCATCAGTTTTATTAGGAGCAGTGCAAGTCAAGCTATTTATAGTTCCTAAAGAGCAGAAGAGGCTTTATTCAAAAAATTCAACAAGAGGAAATAGCTATTTTAGGGATATTGATTAGACAGAGCTTGACATATGAAAAGTAAGCATGTCATCAGATTCTGCATAAAGCAACAAGGTTATCTTTGGTTCAGGTTTTCTATATAAGGTGAAAGATGTAATTTGCAAGTCTTTGCCATGTTCTGAGCCACATGATTCAAAAATATTTGGATGTGTTGTCTACCAAAATAGCTAATATTGCACTTTCTACATTGCATGTTAAATGGAAACCAAAGTATCCACTTGGCCATCTTCCATTGGTATGTATGAACAATGTTACAGTTCCCTGCAGTATTTTGATTTAGCTAATTATGGTCTCCAAGGAATGGATTAAATGATATGACATCATGGTGCTAAGTTATGTCTTCCAAGTTGACTCACTACTACAATTACTATTAAATTAAAACTTGTGCACCAGTTGCGCCCGTACCTCGGGAAGTCTGATCTGGCCACGGTGGTCCATGCTCTTGTTACATCCCGAATAGACTACTGCAATGCTCTCTATGTGGGGTTGCCCTTGAAGACTGTTTGGAAACTTCAACTAGTCCAGCGAGCGGCAGCCAGATTGCACACCGGAGCGACATACAGGGAGCATACCACCCCCCTGCTGTGCCAGCTCCACTGGCTGCCGATTCAGTTCCGAGCACAATTCAAGGTGCTGGTTTTGACCTACAAAACCCTATACGGTTCCGGTCCAGTGTATCTGTCCGAACGTATCTCCCTCTACGTCCCACCCCAGAGTCTGAGATCATCTGGGGAGGCCCTGCTCACGACCCCACCACTGTCACAAGTGAGACTGGTGGGGACGAGGAGCAGGGCTTTCTCAGTGGTAGCCCCCCACCTGTGGAACTCACTCCCCGGGGAAATCAGGGCATCATCATCCCTCCATGCCTTCAGGAGGAGGGTGAAGACTTGGTTATGGGACCAGGCCTTTGGGCACTCTGGCAATTAAATCAGATAATCAGGCGAGTAAGACCAGCAGGATTGATGTAGCGGAACGTAAAACTAGATCTATGTGTTAACGAACGCTGACCATGTAAGAGGAGAAATTGGGTTTGTATTTGGTTTTTTATTGATTTTATTGATTTTATGGTTATAATGCATGAATTGTTGTTAACTGTGAATTGATGTAATTTTGTGTATGATTGTTTTATGATGCAGGCATCAAATTGTGCCTTTGCTTTTGTAAGCAGCCCTGAGTCCCCTTCGGGGTGAGAAGGGCGGGGTAAAAGAACCCCAAATAAATAAATAAATAAATATTACTATCACTTGATGCTTTCTATTAATATTTCTTGGATGCTTCAAGGAATTTTACAATCTACCAGTAAGTACAATTTGCAATAGTAAAGAACAATAATGCCACATTCCCCAAAATAAATAGAATCTCAGTTAAACTATGGGCTCATTTACATGGCCACTGTAATTCAGAGCCAGACTGGAGCATTTCTGCTTTGGACTGGTCTTGAATTCAGTGGAGCTAATTAGATGCTACATCCCTGAGACACAGGAGCAGTGAGTCCAGACAAGAGTTGGGTTCAGACTATCCAATTGACCTAACTCCATTTGACTGCTAAATGGTCACCTTGATGTCATCTCTGTCACTGGCAAAGGGCATTAGAGAACTCCTGGCTGCTGCTGTGCAAGTATGCTAATATTGGCAAAGGTGCCCACACAACCAAGCAGAAGGAAGAGGGATTTTCCCCTCTTTCTGGTCCCCTACAACATCTGTTATTCAGTAGCAGTCTCTCATCCAAGCACTAACCAGACCTGACCATGCTTAACTTGATCAGACAGAATCTGGCTCCTTTATGGTATTTAGGCTACATATTGTTTAAGATTATCAGGGCCCATTTCTCTATGACAAAGGTGTATTGATAAAAGTAAGAGAGTGACAGGATACAAAGAAGTTTTCAATTAATTGTCCTAACAACAAATAATAGCTTTGCTTCTTATCTTACTCCTATGTTTTGTCACACCACAATTCTCTCTGCCTCTAATTCTTAGAGCTCAACTAAACTGTGGCGATTAATGAAGATGATTTATAGGACAGTGAAATGCCATCTGTCTCTGCTGTTGAATTTCCTTTTTTATTTCCTTTTGCTCTGAATGGACTAAATCCCTCTCTCTATTTCATATAACTTAGTATTCTGAGACTGGTCTCATGACAGTATCCCACAGATAGTGTGCCTTGGGAAGCACAAAATACTGTCCTGTCTGAATAACTGCTTTTATAACTGGAACATATCTGACTTGTGGGACAAACATAATTTTCTATAATGAATTGTTTGCCTTTACTATTCAGTAAACAGTGTCCTATCCAACTGACACAGTACAAAAGGGAAAACCCTGTGAGAGGAAATGGGTCCATTCAATCATTCAGACCCAAATACAGTTTTCACAGCAGTTCCGGAAGTGTATAAATGAACAGTCAGCAGTATGTTTCCAAAATGTTGCCCACTTTTTAAAAAATCAACATAAGTAGTAATATAGCCTGCACATTTCTGTACCTTTTCTCACTAGTAAACACTAACATAATACTCAGTGCTTAGTGACAAGCACTGGTGTAAACAAAAACTTACTCTGTATTAGATGCCATGTAATATATAACTGATAAAGGAAATTGCTGAAACTGGAAAAGGGGGGATACTTTTCCTTGGATTTGAAAACTCTACAAGTATATTCTCACATCGAAGCACAAATTGGTGACTACATGACTACCCTTCAGGCTTTTTAAAATCAGTGAATCCCCAATGTCTGTGTGGTTTGTTTCTAAGGTAACAGAATGTGACATCTTCAGTTTAAATGAATAAAAACCTGAATATTCAAGCTTGCTTCAGCCACAAGAACACACAAGTACCAATGGCATCAGACTAATACAGAGTATTATCTCTGGGTCCAGCTTGATTTATGAACAAGAGAGGCATAAATTACCTTTGAAGCTGTGTCATACCAGAAAAGGAAGAGACATATTTTCTGTCTAGGAAAATGAATCAGAATTGTGTTCAAGCTCACCCCATATCAAGAAAAGAGGACCCCCTAAAAAGATATCCACAGTGATTGAATTTCTTGCGTTTCTTCCACTCTACCAAAGACATTTTCATGTTGAATAATCGTGTATTTGTTTGTTTGTTTGTTTGTTTGTTTGTTTGTTTAAAAAACAGGTAGTCTTTAACCATGGAGATTCCTGACATTTGTAACTTCCACTATCTTGCTTTAATGCACTGTAATTTTATATGCTCATGTCAGAGAGATACAAAATCAATTTTTAATACAGATTTCCCCTCATCACTTCATGGCTGGGTGGGATTATTTCCCCACTTTTAAGAGGATTTTTCACCTACCCTACACAGTCATTAGGGACCTGCCAATTGGTCAAGGATGGTGTCTTAAATAGTTCCTCACAGGAAGATTTGGGGTGGAAATATGAGTTTTGTGAGCACCTTCTGGCACACATTTGGTGAAGGATGGGAAACTGCAATGGCCCCTGAGTATCAAGCAATAATGGACAGGGAAAGTTCCTATCCTTGGAGCTAGTCTCTGGGTCTTCACCCTCAATATGCGCTGCACAGATTAAGGGTTAATACTGTCTGATCAGTCTACTTGTTAATAGCTCACCTGGGAGCAACCCAATTTGGGTTCCTTTTACAGGCTATGGTAATCTTGCCCAGGGAAGTTGGGATGCAAACCTGTGGGGATCACTGCCTAAGCTGCTACCATACCAGATTTATCCCCTTATCAGGCGTTGAAAATAATAAAGAAACAATTAAATAGGTAACATTTATAAATTTCCCCTTATTTCAACCCATATGTCTTTGGGCGGTATTGCTATTCCATCAGTAAGTACTGATGGCAGAAACTAATAGTGAAATACCAGACATGTCTGTTCAGAAACAATTTCTATAAAATTCAATGAGATTCACTCTCAGGTAAGTGGGTACATGATTGTAATTCTGAGCTCTATTATATGGGAAAAGACTCATTCAACATACTGATTTCTGAATACAGCTGCCTAGGATTATATTATAAGGTTTGATACAATGTACTACAGTGGTTCTAAACCAAGAAAAATACAAGTTGCTGTGAGCTTTCTGGGCTGTATGGCCAAGTTCCAGAAGCATTCTCTGCTGACATTTCACTCACATCTATGGCAGGCATTCTCAGAGGTTGTTATGTATGTTGGAAACTAGGCAAGTGAGGTTTGTATATCTGTGGATGTCCAGGGTGGGAGAAAGAACTCTTGTCTGTTTGAGGCAAGTGTGAATGTTGCAACTAGCACGCTTGATTAGCATTGAATTGTCTTGCAGCTTCAAGGACTGGCTGCTTCCTGCTTGGGGGAATCCTTTGTTGGGAGGTGTTAGCTGATCCAGATTGTCAAGAACACAGAATTGCTGGACCACTCAGCAACTACCATGTCAAACTACACAGAGATGCCACTGAAATCCACAAGCATATGGACAATTTCAATAGAAAGAGGAAACCATGAAAATGAACAAAATCTGGCTACCCATATTAAAATAACTCTGAAAGCAGGACATCAGATAAAGAACAGCTCTCAGAAAATAGAGGAATTCCAGACAGGAAACAATCAGGGACCTCCCAACCAAGGATTCCCCCAGGCAAGAAGCAGCCAGGCCTTGAAGCTGCAAGACAATTCAATGCTAATCAAGCGTGCTAGTTGCAACATTCACACTTGCCTCAAACAGACAAGAGTTCTTTCTCCCACCCTGGACATCCACAGATATACAAACCTCACTTTCGTAAATTTCGAAATTTGGAAAATGGAAATTTCGGAAGTCCTATCAAAATCGAAACGCTAGCACCCCCTGGAAACGAAATGAGTTTAGAACCAAATTTTTTTCTTGATCGCCCAAGCCTAGTATTTACAAATGGTGAATATACAAGATGAAGCTCCTTTCCAATACCTCCATTTTGTAAATAAAGTGGGATGATATAAGTCAAACAAGTTGAAAAAAGACGTATTCAAGATTACACCAATCACCATAATCAGAATCAAATTCAGAATTGCAACCTCCTAGTTCCAAACTCTAATATTTCATTTCGGTATACACTATAGTGTGTACTGAAGCAGACTTCTGTAAGTTTAGGTAACATTACCAAAAATGGTTTCATTCTAACATATATTCTGTGTTGGGAGTAGTAATAATGTTTCACATTTAAAGACTTTTCATAATCTACTCCAAAACTAAAGTTTACTTCATTTGCATATGGTGATATTCCTTGGCGGAGGACTAAATATATGCCTTGGTTATAGTATGCAAAGATGTCACATCATTCATTCGAAGCAGATACCCTGGCCTCCATTAATGTTCCTGATGACAAAGGAAATCTAAGGGTTTTTTTTTTTTAAAAAAAGGCATATGGGCATTGCTTTACCTGTAGGGAACTAGACAGAGCAGGATTACACACACACACACACACTTTTTTTTTTCATGTTTTGGAGCTTATTACACCACATGAGGGAAACACCATAAATGTTTTATGAGACTTGAATCATTTGATATCCTGATAGAGTCTTACGTTCTTGGAAAGATGTGAAGAGCATCTGGAATCGGCTGCTTCGACTGCCTTCATCTGCCCACATGCGGATTACTCCAAGACCTGTGCGCAGCATCACATCATTAGCAACAGTGCTGCAAAACTTAGCTTTTAAATCCTCCACTGAGCTACTTCCATCATAGACAGCCACAAAATTCCTTTTGCATTCATTAGAATTCTGCATTTCATAGTCCAAGAATCGTAAATATATCTACAAAACAAAAACACAGTGAATATGACAGCATAAACCATTCAATACTGGAACAAGAGGCATTGCAACATCATTCTTTCCTTTTAGAAATTTTAGAAACCCACTGCTGATTAATAAGAACACTGCCAATATTGATAGTCTCAGAGAATAGCAAACAGC